>NC_079333.1:44804926-45120592 GCF_029582105.1 Oenanthe melanoleuca
ACCCTCACTGTGGATGGGCAAATACATACAGTCATTCCAGGATTTAGCTGGCAGCTAAGAGAGCAGTAGGCAGCTCAAACTCTGACACCTGGCACATCCAAATGAGCTGGCACTGGATCACACTGTGGGTTTTATGGACTAGAGCATATATTAGGGAGCTTACAGGCAGTTCCTTCCACAGTGTGGAGAAAGGAAGGAGAGAGATGGACCAGCACAGTTACAGAACCAGCACAATACACAAACCCAGCCCACAGTCCCTTTCTTACAGTCCTTTTCTCCTGAGGGACTGGGTGGTGCTCCTGCTGCCTCTACTGGATACCAGCAAGTACCAGCAGCTCCACAGGACCAACTGTGACAGCTGTGCTGGCCATTTTTGATGAGGCTGCAGGTCAGTGCCAGCTAAGCCATCAGACAAGGTGGCTGTGAGAGCTGAGGCTCCCAGAGTCACCACTGCAGGATTTAAGAGCTAATCTGCCCTGAAAAGTTGCAGCTTCTTCACTCGAGAGCTGCTTTGTGTGACCCAGGGAGCTCAGTGCCCCCACCACCCTGACATGACACCCTCAGGGCAGCACCAAACACCAAGGGAAACACAGGGGGGAACCACAACCACCTCTTTGACCATCACCCCTCAGTCCTTAGACAGTCATGGCAAGAAATGCAACATGAGCTCTCTCCCATCAAGCTTCCTCATGGTGAATGTCCTGGCTGGGCATGGCCACTGCAGCAAGGTCTCACCAGCACTGTTCACCATTCCCTTGCTGGGACACAGCCCACTCCCCATCTGCCTTGCTTGGTGGACAGCCAAAACCAGCAGTGTTTTTCAGGGACTTTTAAAGCCTTGTTTCTCTGCAGTCCCATACTTCTGCTGAGGAGGAAACTCACTGCTCCCTCCATGTTTCTGAGGACTTGCTGCACCCCAAATGCTGAGGGAACTCAAAGAGGCACAGGGCTGTGCTGGAGGGAGGGCTGGTGACTGGGTACTGCCACAGCAGCATTCACTGAAAGGGATTATGTTTCTGAAATCTTCTTGCTTAACATTCCTCAGCTGGACCTTTCTCAGTTACACTTTTATTTTTTAATGCTCCAATTTCAGACTTGAGCATTAATCTACAGGTTTAGGGACTTTGCTGCTTCTTTGTTCTGGTCTGAGGCACTGAAGACTGCCGTCAACAGACTTAGCAGCTGCTCCAGCAAATTTGGCTCTGGGACATGAGCACTAGGCTCTCTCACAGCCTTGCCTGTCAGACTGGTAGAGGGAAAGTCTCTGAGGTGATTAGTCAACTAATATATCTAATAAGGGGTTTAAGCAGCAATCCATTATGTTTAACAATTCTGAGAATCATTTCCCTTTTAGTGTGCTGTACAAGAGACAGCAGTGCAGGGAGCACTTGGCTGAGCATCCAATTCTCCCACCACCAACTGAATGAGGCTTATGTAAGTTTATCATCAATTTTACTTTGGCATAATTGATTGCCCAGATGTGTGAGAAACTTCTACAAACAGCACAGTTCCTGCTGCTGCATGCTTGCAGCTATGGGGGCCCAGGGAAGGAGCAGGCATTTACTGCAGCCAAACAGGGATACACTAGTTCATCACTCTCTTTTTATTTCCCTGCAAAGGAAAAGCAGATACTGGTCTGGCTTTTGGGATAAAAATGTTTTGAAATGTGCTCAAGCAATGACTTGTTAAGGGAAGAGGGGGAGATTTGGCTTACACCTTCTTTCTGTTCCACAATTTAAAAAAAAATCCAGAAATAATTTGTTGTAAAAATGTCTCTCTACACTTTTAAAAGTGGTTCTGTTGGCAATCTATGATGAAAAATCCTATTCCTCAAGTTACAGCACCCTAAGAGGGAAAAATTTTAGCCAGACCATATATAAATATGCATTTTTAATTCCAGCATCTATTAATATTTGGACAAAGGGATCCCTTTTTTAAAGCTCATACCCTTTCATTTTGTATAGGGATCTGACAGTCTTGCCTCACTTCACATCTCACTGCACTATCAGACCATGTTCCATCAGACTCAAGAACCTGAAGGCCCAGTGTTAAAAAAGCCTCTTGCAAATTTAGCTGCAAGGAAGGAGGCAAGGGAAGGGTTTTAGGGCTTAATTTTCCCCTGCTGTGTCTACGTGACTTAACTGGGACAAAAGACTTCCAAGCTTTATTTTGGTGAACCTTGGTGAGATCAAGTGTATCATTTGTAGAAGAATCTCTCTCCATCTAGCTTATATAAAAATACAGTTTTCCCCCTGAAGACACTATTCAAATACCAGTACCTGCTGTCAGCTCAGCAGCACCATTCTTATTTTGCCATACTAGCCTTGCATTTGGGGCCTGATTTGAGACCTATTAAAGGAACTCAACCCTTGCTCTAATGAGCAGGCCCTTAAAACACACCCAAAAGGCCATGAAAAAATAAAAATAATCCATTCAACAGCTTTTCAGGCTAAATCTCAAATGTATTTAACACTGAACTCTTGCTGCAAAGCTTGTGGGGGGATAAAACAAACAAGCCTCGGTCCGCTGGATTGCTTTAATAAAAGGTTTATTGGAAATATTTTTATGCAGACATACAACAGTCAACAATGCTGTTCAAAGCTACAAATTGTCTAAGTTTTCTGAACCTTCTAAAAATACAAGTAAGTGACCTTCATTTGTATTCAGTCTGGGAGGGAAACAAACTGCACTGTAATGCAATGCTGTATTTAAACTACCAGAGGACATTAATAGGACCTGAAAATGGTAACACTTCTAGAGGAAAAACCCACACACCACTGCTGCTCTGCTGGGAGCCAATTAAACATCCCCCCACAGCATCACTCCTCTCTGCATATCCAGATTAAAACGTCCCCATCTGAAACAATATTTAAGCAATTCGAGTACAGATATGACAGACAAGTGGGCACATGACTTGGCTCACTGATGAAAAAGATGCTGTTAAAGATCCTGTCACTCAAGACACTGAGTATTTGACCTCCCAGTGCAATGGGCTGCACTTTGGGGGCAGGAGGAGGGACGGGGGGGGTTTTCAAGTCAGATAACTCTTCCACAACACACATGTACACAGTCCCAGAGGACGTGGCTGCCTCACTGCTTTATAACTGGAGCTTTTTTTTTTTTTTTTTTAAAAAAAAAAAAAAAAAAACAAAAAAAAAAACAAAGAAAAAAAAAGAGTTGAGCAACAACTTTGAGCAACTTTCCAGTCTATGAACTCTTGACAGAAAGAACAGCAAGTACCCTCATTCCCTTTCTGAATAACATATCAACCAGAAGGGCAGAGGAGAGCATATGCACTCCTCTGAACTCCGTGTTTTCTAAGAAACCCTGCAGATGTTTTGAAATTGATTAATTTATGCCAAGACAACATCTGGAACATCTTCGCAGGAAAACCACCCAGTAAGGTAGTTAGAGTTTAAAACAATCATGTCTTTCTGTTAATGTTGGCTTCATTGCTCCATAATTTCAAGGGTGCTGACCTTCCAGCTATGCTTAGCGACAGTCTGGCAATACATTAACACTTTTCTTCATCGTTACACTTCTGAATGATTGCCCAGAGCTGGGACTGCCCACACAGAATTTGTCATTTACCAATTTCTGTTTCTCTTTAGTAGCTACAAAGATGCTGAAGGAGAATAGACCTCTTGTGGTAGACTTCAGGAAAACTTATCTCACCTCCTTCATACATAAATGCTTTGGATAAACACCAGTACTCAGCCACCTTACCTTCTGTCCACACTACAAATGAGTAGGCCATGAATCCAAATGAAACAACCCCTGGGCTTCATGCACTATCACAAAGAGATCCAGGTCCCCAAATTAACAAGCCCCTTGCACTGGCCTGAGGGACAGGAACTTGCCCAGGAACAACATCTAAGCAGAAGTCCCACTAATTCTCCATAAAAGACTGTCAGACAGGATTGAAATAATTACAGTGCTAAGTTCTGGTGAGTCCATGAGGCAAAGAGGATCCAGTAAACAATTTAGCAATCTTTATAACCCAGGAAACAACCTGCCAGAGCCAAAGGATGCTAAGCAGGGGACACTTCTCTTCTGGCAGGGACCCATTCCAAGCCCAGGACTCAGCTTGGTACAAGAGAAACTCAGCTTCAGGAGCTGACAGCACTTCACAAATTCTCAACTCAGCTCTGCTCCCTTCCCAGAGCCACAGGAAGGAGCCAAAGAAATCAGCTTTATCACAGCTCTCCATGGATGCCTGAGGAATCCCTCCCTCACCAACCTCTAACAGCAGCAGTGGTCTTGGCTGATCTATTTTGTTTCCCAGTGCCATCACCTCTCCAGACAGCCCATCCAAAAGCACATTCCTGGCCAGATAAACTTAGCCAGGCTGTCTAGGTTTCCTGCAGGTCATTGAGAAGCAATCACCTTTGGGATTCACTTGTGTGGCCAAGCAGTGCAGGGCACTTTCTGGTTTTCATTTGCCAACAAAGCTCAAAGCCTCCATTAATCTTACTGCTACATATGGAAAAGTATGCATATGGATTTATTTTGTGGTCACTTATTGTACTGACCTATCCTGTGGCCTTCTCTGGACACACAGCTCTGGACACAGATGCTGAAAGGCAGTGAAACCTCTCTTGGGTGTCTATAGGATACTGGGAAGATGTGAGTACAAGAATACTTCCTGACAGGACAGAAGGGGTCCAACTATCTGGAGGCTGAGGAACATGCATGGTCAGTGCCACATTTAGAAGCAGACTGCTACCCAGACACACCAAATTCTCCTCTCCAACCCCTCAGTTATTTCACACCATCACCATTTCTTTTTAGACTCAACAGGACACAGACAGATCTCCTGCAACCTGACTGAAGTTTAAGGCATTGATACTGTGTGATGATTCAAAATTAAGATAGCTTTCTCATTAGTGTTAAGCACTGAGGTTATTTTAACAAACCCAAGGTGCTTCTCAGGGCCAAGCACCCACTCAATGCCTGCTCTGCTTCAAACCTGAGCTGTGAGAAGTACGCTCCTCTGAGCATTTAAAGATTAAATTAAGTCATTATTTATAAAACCAAGGGAGAATGCAAATAGAGTATCACTCACTAGTCTTCACTGATGACTGAAGGTAATGTGAAAACAGAAGATTTAGTGAGTTAGCCCCAAAGAGCAAACTAAGCCTGCAGGACAGGGAAAGTGTAAGGACTGTGCACCTCTCATGCTCTTGGGTTGTCCATAGAGAGCCAAGTTGCACCCTGTGTGGCCACTGACCATGTTCCCACATTTCACATATTCACATAAATAAAGCTTTCTCTGCTTTATTTATGACTTTGTTATTATGACTGTCTTGCAGCAAACACACTCCAGTACATGCTGTAAAAAATAATGCAATCTTGGTAACAGAAGACTTCCCTGCAGCATCTGCTATGAGCTGCTGGCTGAGGCAGGGGAAGAGACTGCACAGTTCTGGCATGCACTAAGGGGAGTGTAGTCTAGTGAACTGCAGATTAGTGAGGCTTGACTGTTATCTTAATTTACAGCCCATATAGTTCATGTTAACTCTACACACATTTTTAGCTATATTAGCAGCTCAGTTTGACCCAGATACTTTTATTGGTTATTTGCCATTTCTCCCTGACAAGTTATTACTGACTTCCCATTCTAGCTCCCTACAGCAAGACCTGAAGCCCTGTCAAGAAAAAGAAAATGTCAACAGACTTCTCAGCAGTGCTCAGAGCAGCTCAGGCTCCCGCTCACCAGCTTTAAATTGCTACTGGGCAATCATTAAAGGAGCAGCAGCTTCTATGCAAGCTGCGATTATGGTGCTATAAAAAGCAGCAACCAGAGCCAAATCTAATTCAGGAAAATCACCACTTCCATCTGAATATCCAAACCCCTCTCCCTTTGGTCAGTGCAGAGAGCTGCTCAGGAAGCCCTTTTCTGATCAGCCCTCGGTGGTTAGGTCTGGACAGTCACGCAGAAATCCCCCATTCCTTCTGCTCCGATACCCTGTCTAGTTGATAACATTTTCACACAGCACTTTCAAAGGCTGCTGTTACTGCTCCGTGCATTTGCCCTAATGAACAAGGAATTCTGTTGATGCAGAGCAGCTGTCATTCTCCTTCTGCTAACACAGCACCAAATACACCTCATCATTGCTCAGCAAGACAAGCAACTCCAACACCCAGTCTACAGCACATTACAATACATTAATTCCTGTAATGACTCCAAAGAACAAGAAGAATGCCAGGTCTTGACCTGGGTGGGTTCTACAGAATTAACTCAGCTAGAGATTAAGGCCATACAGTGATGATAAAGTCTGACCCACTAGCCCCAGTGTCACATACTGTATAGCCCTGTGACAAATCCCATGTGCAATTCCCATTGAGCTGACAACCAACACACGTACCCCAGTCTAAGCTACCATTCACTCTAGGCAGGGTTTTTGTTTGTGACACACACTGACCTCAATTTACAGGGAGGTCACAATGATGCAGCCCGTAGTCTGCACTAATAAAATAAATCACATCAGATGGCAGCTGCTCCTCCCCAGCATCTTTCATTATGTTCTGTAAAATTTTGTTGTCTTAAGTTAAGAACAGAAAAAACTCCAGGATCCCCTCTATTCACTGCTTAACACATTTACTTGCCATTCTTCATTATCCAAAGGCTTTTAAAAGTTTTTTTCTTTTTCTTTTCTGCAGCCTCATGAAAAGCCTCCAAATTGTTTACATGCCAATGTTTGGTGTATAGCTTAGAGTACAAAGACTAAGCTGATCTCATTTTGCCTTGGTGGGAAGTTAATTTTCCTTGTGTTTTTACAAAAGGAAGAAACAATTAGCAGTTCTGAGGAGAGGCTTACACCACACATTTCCTAAACAGATTTGGTTTCTAAATAAAAGGAAGTGTTTAACAGGTTATATCACCATTAAGATTTAAAGGCCCCTGGGATCAGGTTTACTCCTCCGTTATTTATTCTCTGCACTAGCATTTGTGCCTTTAAACAAAATTCCTCTCCCAGAAAATACATACATTCACACTTGGCCCCTTGACATTCATGCCTATGGCAAAATTATTTGCACGTTTTCCTTATTGCATAATTGTCTCATCAGCACTCCAGAAAGAAGGTGATGACTTTTCCCTCTGTGCCATCGGCCTAATCCAAGACCAATCCTGACTGGTGCTGCAGGAGCAAAATTTGCCTTTTCTGAAATAGAAGGGGACTCCAAATCTCTGAGGTGGCACTGGAAATTGAATTACAGCACTTGAGAGCTGGCATTTCTGGCAACCCTTGAGGAAGATTAAACCAGTAGGCCAAGCTGGAGCTTTCCTTTCCTCTGCTAAACATAAACATTCATATTCAAATTGCTTTCGGATATATTTAAATCAATAAAAAGTTCTGGATGATGGTCAATAGAGCAAAAAACAACGCCAACTTTTTAAATACACAGATGTAGTATATACATTAACCACGAAGCCTGGCTTAAACACAGCAGTATTTACTTTGTACTGTTCAGAAACGTGGCTTGGCGACTAAAATTAATAGAACTTGTCTGGAGGACAGTATAAGCTTTCTAAGAGCTCTTTCAGCTTTAACTTATGCCCCAGTTTTTGCCTTTTTTTTTTTTTTATTTCTTTAAAATTCCAATCTATGCAGCAGCACGCCTGTCCCAGTGGCACAGCAAGGCCATGGAGCCAGCATTCCTTCCAAGGCTCATGGGTCTGAGTGTTTTGGGAAGCCTGTTGATGGATCAGATCTAGAAGAGGGACTGGTTTGGCTGAGCAAACAAACAGCAGGTCTTGTCTTCACAATGGCCAGCTCTGTGTATGTCCATGTGTGTGCATGCACATGTGTAATCCCTTCCTGCCCTCCCTGCAAACCTCTCTCACCTGGCCAGGGGAGGGTCACACTATCAGCCTCCTATGCAGATGTACATCTTATCAACATATCTGAGAAGGTGGTACCTTTAAACTAAAATTCTCACTGTTTTGCTCTACCATTAAACTGGGAATGGGGTCATGGAGGGAAGTCCCAGGCTACATTTGGAGTGCACATCCAAATGCATCAGGAAGCATTATGAGGAGGCACCTAGTTGAGTTCATCTTTGTGTACAATGTCATGCACTCAAGACAGCTGCCCTGCCAAGCTCTGACTTCCACATTCTGGCTGTGTGAGTAAGCTATTAGTTGGGTTTCAGAAAGCTAAGATAGAACCCTAATAAATCCTGTAAGAGGGCAAGAAATATTCCTAGTAATTGATTGCTATCTTGTGTTATTCTGTCAGAAGAAGGCAAATAAGCATTTTTAGCTACAAACTGTGTTGCCAACAAAAATGTTATGCCAAATGGTCTGTTGAAAATTTCAGCCAAATTAGTAAACAGTGAATACAAGAAGAAGTAAAGTCTGCATGCAGTAGTGTGCACTTTGTCTGTGTGTAACAAAAAAGGAAATCTCAGCACCCCGTTCCAATTAAGCGAAGGCTGATTTCTCATGGAACATACATTTTCTACTTTTCCCCCAGAACAACCTTATGCCGATGTTTTAAATAGTGGTAAAACATTGTTTTTAATTTCACATCTCACATAACACAGTCAAATGCTTCATAACAACATAAACAAAACTTTAGGCAGAGCTTTGCGACTGAAGTCAAACAATGATTTTCCCCCACAATAAGCACTCAAGGTTTGCAGGGAGAATACAGAAACTTGTTGGCTAAGGCCACAGAAATGAGTTCTCTGGTGTTTTGGCTGCTGCTGCCAAACCTAGTCAAGAATGTGTTAACAGTGGATGCATTGATCCAAACCCCATTATTCCCACCACCCATCAAGTAAAGAATAATTTATTCTATTTCTGTTCTCCTTTTGGTTGTATCGTAGGATCGAACAACTTGTGACTGGGAAACAACACCGTGTTCTTCTTGAGAAAATGCATACCCATCTGAAAAAGCAAGAGAAGAAAAAAGCAATCAATCACTGGAGTTGAGCTCAAGAGCACAGACCACTTTTAGACATCACTCAAGTTATGTGATTGGGACTGCAACCATCTTAATTTCTGTGCTGTGCTTCTGATACTTAGAGCTGTGCACTGCATTGCCCACGTGGCACAGAAAAGGTGTTTGCTGCCAGCTCTGTCCCTCTGCTCCCCTCCCCAGGCCAGGTCAGTGCACACAGTCACCAATGCCCTCTGAGTTAACCTAATTGATTTGAACACACTCCCATAGTACTCCCATAGTGGCAGAGCTTCTTTAAAGACTTAACAGAGAAGTAGAGATTTGCATTTCGGCTTTACTTTTCTGTAGTCTGCTTGATACCAGCAGTTTCTCTGGGGAAAGGTGGGAATGTCTAGCCCACAGTCAGATTTTTCTCACATCTTCCTCTTAACTCCCCTCAGGATATTTTTTTAAACAAATTTTCAATGGCATCTGACAAATGACACCGTGAAACTCTTGATTCTCTCACTCTCTTCAGTCACTTATATTTTGCATAGAGCAAATACACATTCTGGAAGTGTCTATTTTGTTAATCCTGCTAGCTAGCACAATGCTGTGTGCTCCCTAGAAACTACTCAGATGAAAAAAACCATGTGTCTGATTTCTTTTAAAGTACTGTGGACATGCAAGTGACATTTCTGATAGCATCTGCAGAATACCACAGTGCTGGGTAAAACAGTCACAAAAAGCTAATAGGCCAGCATGGTGAAACAGCAGGCAGACTTGCAGGTGTGGTCCCACAGAAGATTCTGGATGGAAAACTATAGTAAAGGAGAGGAGATTTTTTGACACTCTGAGTCACAAGCACAACAGGAAATCTTTGCCAGTAAGTGGAGAGGATTCAAACAGAAATACATTCACATTGCTCCAGTCACATCTCCCTCATGGAAGTGAGGTTCCTGCAGGACAGCAGGAACCTTGATTTGATTACATGACCAATCATCCCAGCATCCCATTTTATTTTCCCTGAATGATTCCATGCCAATACACATACCGCTACAGAGGCACAGGTTCATTTTTCCTGACTGTAGCTGAAGGTTCACAGAAAACATTCATAAAGTGCAAACAGTCTTTTGGAAAAAAGTATGTCCATACTGGATCATTGCAAAGGAAGTATAATATACAAAACAGGCTTTCATTTTAAAAAGGGTAGATTCACACTTAGACAAACACCTCCAGTGGGTTTGTTCCATGAGAAGGGCCAGCATCCTGTTAGTTTTTTGGCTAAATTCTCCACGGATAAGTCAACTTGGTCAAAGACTGCAAGCTTAAGCCCTAGAAGACTGAAGCCCATGTGCCATTACCTGATTTGCACTGAGGTGGCTTTGCCATATTTACTTATCCATAAGATCATCCAGCATAGCAGAGTCTTCAACTGCCATAACTACTGCAAATCCAGCACTGACCACACAAGTCAGTCCTGGGTGTGATCTTCCCATGACCTGCTTATTCCCAGTGCTAGCACAGGCTGCAAACAGCCAGGCAGCCCAACCACTCTGCAAGGCCAGTGCAAAATTCAAAGGAACCTGTTCACTGCTCTCACACAATAGGAAACACCTTAAACAGCAAGACATTTCAGGCTAAGATGATCTGTGATTAAGAATACCAGGGGTATCCTACATCTTCATGTCCTTCATCCATCCTGGACTACCAGCAAGGGTTTTGTGTGTATGTCATGGGGAAAGGCTGTGATCCCCAAGCTTCTCAGCTGAAGCTCAGCATTTGGCAGGTCATTTAAAACTTTTCCTGTAGATTTCTACACAGGAAGATGAGTTCGTATTACATTTTTCTATTCACATTACAATTAAAATTGAACTTCAAGCTGTTTAAGCAGCTGACTGTGCCTTGTGGAATCAAAATGCTGTGAATGCTTGAGTCCCATCCACATTCCCCAAGCAGCTCTACATTTCCACTGCTTCCAGACCCCATCCAAAAACAATGAAAGTTTCCATCTGTCAGTTATGAGGGAACTTTCCAGAAGTTTGAACTTTTCCCCCAACTCCAGTTTTAAAACCACACCTATGAGCCTGCCTTGGGAACAAGGCCCTCATTGTTCAGCTGTCCTGCAGCAGACCAAGGAAGGAGCACATTTCTTTGGAGATTTCTGGGCACAACCCGCTCACAGAAGGAAGGACCTTTATACTCTGAAATTTTCCATTAATGGAGGAAAGAGGCACTTTTGAATATCTGTCATTGGGGCTCATTTGCTAAGAAGAGATTCATGTTCTCATCAAATCTAAGGTTTCACTGGTACCAGATATTATCAGGCATCTAGTGAATTTTAAAAGCATCCTGTTGGGTTTTGGATTTTCGTAAAGCTTTGATATTCTATGAGTAGATCTAAATCTAGTCTCCCATTAGGTCTCTAATTTTACACACCCTTTTTCTGTTCACTGCCATGGGTCTTCTGGTCTGTGCAATGCTGGATTACAGCAACCACCTCCATGCCCTGAACACAGACAGCAACATTGTGCAAGCTCAACTACACTCTCATGGGCAACAGCTTCTAAGACCAAGACCAGAAAGAGTCCAGAGGGTTCTTTTTTCTCCAGAAGGTCTCATGGAAGGACTACTTACAGTTTTAGTCACTTCAGGGATTTGTTTCAGAGGCCTTCTACTCCTTGCACTCTCCTCTGATACATCCAAACTGTCTGTCCTAGGATTGTTTAGGCCAGCCAGCAAGAAGGCAGCTGTCACTGGCAGCCCATCAGAACCCTCACCTGCTGCAGCAATTCACTAGCTCATACTGCAGTGCTATTGTGGTTTAGTACAGTCCAAATCATAAAATGCATCCTGTTGTTTGCCTTTGGATAAAAATGCCCGGATTCAAATCCACTAAAACTTTTAGGGAGTTGAGGAGACATGAGGGACATTTTTTGAAATCTCTTTTAGGAAATATTGCTTCTTTGATAGCAAAACTCTCTCTGACATAATCAAATTCAACATTGTGGTATCACTTGACCTGCCAAATTCTGTCTCTGGCAAAACATTTGGTTCTGCAGAGCTTTTAAGGAGATTTGCTGTGATGTCACAGTTCACATTTACCAGTTAAAAAGTGAATGCTAAGTCAGCTTTGACTTCTCCAGCAGCCATCTTCTATTTAACCTGGGAAAGGGAAAGCTGCCTAAGACATTGAACAGTTTGACTAATGCTTACAGAAGCAATTAATTTCTGTTCTGATAAACCATGCCTGTGTTTTCTTAAGTACCCAAGAGGAATTCCTGACAAATGGTCCCATCTCTTTAGTCTCAGATACCAACTTACCGGTATTTGCAAGTTGAAAATAGAGTCAGATGCCACAGCATCAAATTCTAAACCAATTATTCCTATTTATTTTTCCTAAATTGATATTAAAAGACTGCAACTCCACTTAGCAATCAACAAACATGTAGCTTGGAAAAATACAGAATATATATTATATTTCAAGCACATACAAGACAAGAGGAAAAAGCTTAAAAAGCATCTCAAGTAGATCCCCTGTTGTTTTCAAATAAAAATGCACTAGCAGAAAAGTGAAAGGAAGAAGGTGTCTGCTAGTGAAGAATAAATGGTGGGATTAGAGCCCTCAGCATGAACACATTATTATTATTTATTATTTGTCAGCCCCCATACTGTGAAACGAACCTCAGATGACAGGTGCTTTTTCTCCACTGATTAATAAGGTGCACACCATATGCTCTGCATTCAGATTTACTCTATGAAATCACCATATTCTGTCAAAGGAAGAGGGATTTTCTTTGCTAGCACAGGAAGCCTGGGCCAAGTGCAGTAATCCTCAGTCAGGCATGGCTCTTGGCGTTTCAGGGGGAGTTCTGCCAAAGCCGTGCTTAACGGGAGCAGGACTCAGCTCTGTGTTTAAAG
Source organism: Oenanthe melanoleuca (assembly GCF_029582105.1). Classification (NCBI taxonomy): domain Eukaryota; kingdom Metazoa; phylum Chordata; class Aves; order Passeriformes; family Muscicapidae; genus Oenanthe; species Oenanthe melanoleuca. The sequence continues at coordinate 44,817,736 of NC_079333.1, forward strand.
AGCATATTGAGGCAAATGATAACTGAGCACCAGCAGGGGCATTACAGGAGGGAAAGCACTCTAGGGAACTTTCCTTATGGATGGAAGGCACTCTTCCCATCCTCTAGGGACACAGGTGATACAGGTCAGTCACGCAGGAAGAAAGGGGAGGTCAAGAGCCATATTTTATATCTATAGAGTTTGTCTAAAGGAGGTGCTACTCTCACAAAGTCACAGCAGTGAAAAAACAAGAACCTGGATGGAGACCTGGAGAAAACCTCACTGCCAGGAAAACATCTGAGGGAGAGTTTTTGGAAATATTATTGCTCCTTCCCTCAGATCTGAGAGGAGCCTGGACATTCTTAAGAGACTTCAGAAAGAATATGGCAATGGGGAATGACCAAGAGGTGAACACAGCCTGGGGAGCAGTGTTGTCAGCACTGCCTACACGATTGCTCTGAGATGGTTTTATGTTAGCACTGGGCTTGACAACCCCATGCAGTTCTTCCACTAAAGTCTCCTGACAATGCCATCCAAACAGGAGCTTCACACTCCCTTTTTTTTTTTTAAAGTTTTCATAAACTTCCCAGAAGTTCTGCTGCCTCATAATGCCTTAAGGTCTTGTCCTGTGCTAGTGTTTTTGGAGAAGGGCTGGCTTACCAACAGAGAGCTAAGGAAACACAGAGTGAGTTTCTGCCTCTGTGTAGCCTTATCTCAGGCAGCTCTTTCCTCTCACCACTGACCATCAGTAACAGCCCAAAAACTCCCTGTGAGATTTTTCTCCTTTCCATGTGACTGGAAACAAAGTTGTTTAGGCATTGCTTCCTCCCAAAACATTTAGAAATGGTTGCTGTCAAAAATAATTTCCAACCCAGTACAGCATCTTTACAATCTGTGCTAGGAAATTTAATCCCATTTTCATTCCTTGTTGGGACCAAGGCAATTCATTTGCTCAAGCTTTTGTCAGCTTTAACTAAACAAACCATTTTCCTGCTTTATATGTAAGCAACAGATTCTGAGTTGAAGTCACAAAAGCAATTTTTGGTCTTCACAGCCTGGGAACTTAGGGCCTGGTGGAACATATGAACAGTTCAAGACTTCAAACAGAGTACTTGTAGTGTGATTTAAGATAGCAGCCCGGCACATCAAGGCTACTGCCCCATTCATCAACTCTTTGCTTTGAAGATTTCTAGCATTTAGTAAACAGTTGTACAACTCAGGGTTGTGAAAACAGCACATATGTTCCCTGGATTTCACATGGCCTTGTATATGTAGCAGCTATGCAACACTGGAGAATAATATTTGACAAGAGATGACAGAAGTCATGGATACATCACAAAAATCATCTTTCAATCCTAACAGCTTTACAGTCAAAATTTATGTTCATGTGAAAAACAGATTGTTGATTGTAACCTGTCCTGACTGGCCTGATTCATTTAGCACTCAATCATTTGCATTTATAGGGAAGCTGATTATCCAAATTAGGGTTTATTTTGATCTCCTTTTTCTTTCCCAATAGCTGTTCACCTACTAGCAACTTGGTGATGTGTTCTTTGAGATTAAAACCACATATTAAGTCTGACTAGTTACCTCTGGTGTATCTCCTTTCTGCACTGCTTCACAGGTTTCACAGACTGTGGTAAGTCTCCACAGTGGACTATTCTGACAGCCATTTATTTGTGCATTTTAAGGATTTCTTCTGCCAATTGTTGCTTTTGGAATCTCCTCAAAGAGTGTGTTTGCATGCCCAAAGCCATGTTGCTATCAGCATCCCTGTCTCCTTTATACAAAGGATTAAATCCTTGCAGAAATGTGGTCCACAGGGCTGCTTTGCTCACTGGCCTCTCTTCCCAGATGTAATGGGATCGATGACCAAAAACCCTACATCCCTTGACAGTGACAGCAGCCTTCCAAAGACTCTCTCAAGGACAAAGACTACCAGATCTATCACTGTCCCACCCCTTCTAGTCGAATTTCCCATGGAAAACAAGAATACCTCAGGTATTATTCCAGCCCTGCCTCCATGACCTGGGCTGTAACAGTTCTGCTACAGAACAAGACACAGCCAGCAATGAGATTTGACTCCTTTGTGATTCTTAACCTGTCAGGGGTGTCACTTCCTATTGCAATGGCAATACAAACCCCAAATCCTGAGTCTGCCCCTGGCTTTGAGTGCAGCAGTATTGCACACACTGAGGGAGTTATTTTTGTTAGTAAATAAGCCTATTGTCACCATCAGTTTCATCACAAGAGAGACTGCATTTTCTCACCAGAAAGGGCTGACTGGGCTCTCTGGTACCTGAAGACAGAATGGTCCTTCAGTGCATCTGGCCCACAGAGCTGCTAAAGATGATTTTAAATACTGTGGAAGCCTTTAAAACACTGAGAGAAAACCCAGCAGGTCCAGCAGACACAGGAAGATGAATAAATGGATAACTTCTACATGAACAAGAATTGCCATTTATTTGAAGCAGCAGCAGTAGCCAGTTGTGATGTCCCTTCTCCCAGCAGTGGACAAAGAGAGAGAGGAGAGAAGCAGCTCTGCAGGCCCTGGCTTTACTCACCAGCAATACACAGAACTCTAATGGCATCCCTGAAATATCACTGCATTCTCAGCTAACCACAGCTAATATGGCATTTCATACAGAACTAATTACTATTAAAGCTGGCTGTATCACAACATTTTATGCAGAGTTTTTGATTTTTAGACTGTTCTTAAGACTACCAGAATTCTACCTTTTGAGAACCTGCACACTGGGATTTTATCATTTGGGCCTGTTGATTGGATCCTGGGGAATTAACCACATTTGAGCTCCCCTTGCCTAGGGCCAGATACACTAATTCCACTTCCAAATGTACGTGTCTTGCTTGGCAGCTCAGCCTGAGCGCTAGATTATCTCTCCCCACAATTTAATTAGAAAGTAATCACCCTTTGCTTGCCCCATGTGGGCTGGTGCCGTGAGACACAGAGGGAGCGCTACTTACGTGAGACACTTTGCTGCACAGAGTGAGCGCGGAAAAGGCTCGGAGGAGTTTTCCTGCCGAGCCTCTTTAACAAATGGTCACGTTCGTTCACGCTAAGGGAGACACAAAGACACAGAAAACACCAGTGAGCAACCAGATGATTTCAAGGTAAAAGTCAACTGTATTTAAAGTACTTGGCAGCTTTGACTTTGTTAGCACTAAAGTTGTAGCACGACAAAGAATTTTTTCTTTCTTTAAACTGCACATTATCAAGAGAACTCCTCCTTTCTAAGGACACTTTGTAGAAATCTGCCTTTGGTCAATTCATTCCTAATATCACCATCATTGTGATTTCTGAATGCCTGATGCCTGATTATTATAAACCACATCAGAAGTCTGACATCGAGTGATAAGGAAGATTAATAAGATTTCTCTTTAGTATTATGCACATGAGTCACAGCATCCACAAACTGCCTTAGAGAGAAGGAGCAAAACATTGTAGCTTAGCATAAGGCTTCTATCACACCTGCAAAATGGCCTGAAGCAACTAAAGGTAGGATCCATAGTTAATTCTGCCTTCTAAAGAACGCTCTCATTTTAACCACCCATATGGAAAGAAAACTTTCTACCCAGTTTCTTTTATTAAAAACGTCTTTGGTTTACACAGTTCTTGTCAGAGGCCTGAAAAAATTACTGCTGGATTTACAAAAAGTGAAAAGAAAAACCTAAGGTGAAAAACACAGTATACTTACAACAGGTTTAACATACCTACAAGAATTACTAGAGGCACTCTCCACTTTGATTTTTATAAAAAACACAACACTCGTTCCATCAAGAACTTTATGCCCAGAGTTTAAAAATGATGACTACTAAGATCCTGACCTTTCAAAGCACTTAATTATGTATATCAATCCCACTAAGTTCAGTGGGGTTTTAAAATAATGTAGGCCTTAAAATCTCATTGCACTGGAGCCTCATGTAACTTAAATACCAGATTATTTTCAGAAAAATATTAGAGGCTACTTTAGTTCAAAGTTCTCCACAACTGGTCTGATTTTTCCATCTCACCCTAATTCCTAACACTGAGATGGAGCTAGTGCATAGAAGGGATCTGTTTGCTGGTACAGCTCCTTGCAGTGCCTTAATTCCATTTGCCCCACATTTACACCGTGTCTCCATTTTCACAGTCTGCTTTTTCTTTCACATCTTTATTCACAAGGAGAAACTCTACTTATTGTGCTACAAACATGGATACACACCTGAATGCCAATGCTGGTATCTTTCTTGGATTAGATTACAAATTCACATGCATTTGGTGTATGAAATGGAAATGCCAGCAAGTGCAGCTGCTGCTGTCGACATGCTAACAACAGTTTTAAGCAAACAACTCCCTTTCACTGAAGCAGTTTTCTAACTTCAATCAGGAAAGTAACTGAAGAATCTCTGAGATGCCTGTAGTATGTAATCCAGCCATGCAGGCTTATATTCCACTTAATAGTCCATTAGGTTAATAGCCAGGCTCACAGTCCTCTGTTCAGTGCATAATGAGGTGTCCACAAAAGAAAGGGTGGAATCCTTCTCTTTTTCCTGTGATCTTCAAGCTCAAGCTCACACATCTGAAGTAGGAGCTTGTAAAACCTATGGACTCCTCCTCAAAAGGAGTCTTTACAAACTCTCAGCATTTTCAGACACTTGGCCTCTTCCCCTCCTTCCCCTGGCACCACAGAATCACACCTGCAAAGGGTATGGCAGGTTGCTTTCCCTGCCTGCAGTCAGTAGTATTCCCTCAACATAAAACAGAAGTCGATAATAAATTTTGAAGCAAAAGTATTGATTCCAACTGAGTTTGTCAAAAAAACTCTAACAATTCTTGGCTCATGAGACCTGCCTGTGTTCAAAGAAGAAAGAATCACAGGTTTCCATTAAAACCAGGGTTACAGCATGAAGGCTGCTAAAAATCTTGTAGGACCCAACCACGTAAAAAACTCAAGACCAGTTGTTGGCTGTAAGAAAATCAAGTAGATACAGAAAGAAGTTTCTACCTGCTCCAAGCAGGCAGCATGATGGAAAACATGTACTACGAAGAATTACCAGGCAAGGGTGATGGAAGGCACATAGCAAGACATGAAACTTCTCTAACCTTTTAACCTTCCTTGCTTAGGAAGCTGACAGACTGCAGAGCCAGCCACTACCAGTGCATGTGTAAACCAGTGATGCTGTACTGTACAACCTTCTGCTGACTTCAGAAGACTGCTGGTACCTTGTTAGTTTAGTGAAACACTGTCTGAACACAGTGCTGTCCTGTGAATGACAGAAGTGCAATACTTGCTCATGTTCTGCAGGTAAAGAACATGTAGGAAGAGTCTTTCCTAACTCAGTAGGAGGGTGATTTAAAAAAAGGAATCTCAAACCAATAAAAAATGCTTTTTGTAAGGGACAAATAAGCAATATTTGCCACAAAATCCTTACACTAAGAATAGAATTAACCACAGCAGAAAAACTCACAAGGAAATATTCTTCATCAGTTTGTCTAACATGCAGCAACAGGTGGAGACCAATAATGCTTAGCTCCCTAGGATTCTGCATGCAATGTGTGGAGGAAAGCGTGCTGTCCTCTGAACAGGAGTGACACATTGGAACGCTAAGAATGCCAAAGCTATGCTGTCTTTGATATTCCTAATTATAATCAACAAGTTCAAACTGAAATCACATGTAATTTTCCCATTTGGGAAATTATATTGGATTGTATCTATGCAGAGAAAGAAAAACTCACAGCAGAACTAAAGCATTTGTGGTTTGCATATGAGGGATGACTAAACAGACTGAAAGTCAGGAAACCTTTAATACACAGAAGGTAATCCAATACAGTTCTTCTGAATTTTATGAGTATTTGATTTATTAACAGATATTAGATCTCCCAGTAAAAACCCTGAAAGGAAAAGAAAATTGAAGTGCCTTTCTTAACTATTAAGTGTTTGCACTCATACCAAGTCCCTGCCTCCAGAAAAGGTTTCTGCCTACTGCTAACAGATAACAAAGTGAAGACTTCTCAGTCTGCCTCACACTTTGATGCAAAAGTAACTACAACACTGGACTCACAGGCAACAGGTTAGGCCTTGTTCACAGAAATATTGCTTGTAAATCAATCCCAAGCATTAACCATGATTTTCAGATTTAATTCTGCTTTCCAGTGACTCCGAGCAAGGGCCTAAACACTCCCATGGGGTCTAAGGATGGCATCTTCAGATACACTGAGGCAAAAGGATAAGAGATCATGAGATCACACTCTGAATACTGAACAGTTGTGTCCATATTCAGGAACTCAAAAATCTTGTCAGAATGGAAGAAGTCACAAATTCAGACATTCTTATGGAAGTGACAATGAAATATGCTTTGCTGGTTAGTCAGTGTCCTCTGAGGGTGTAAGGGAGAGGCACCATCTATCTGTAATTATGTGAAGGACAAAGGACACAGACAAAATGCTCTGAACTAAACAAATACTTGACAAGAACAAAACTATTAAAAGGTTTCAATTCTGAGGGTTTCTATGAAAAAAAAGGATTTAAAAAAATCATTAGTCACGTCAGCTAAAATCAGATTTAGTTGCTATCAATAATGCAGCATACCTTAGGCCAGGAATACCTTTGTGATGGCTTCATAAGAGAGTCAAGATGACTTCTGCCTGCCTGGAAGCCTGTGCTAGCAACATCACACACATTCATTACGTGAATGACAAATCAAAAGGTAAACTAAAGGCAACATGTTATTTCATAATAACAATGCTTTCAATTCCATGAATAAAATGACTCTTCCATCTTCCTATCTGAATTGCTCAAAGGTGTCAACAGAGACCTTCATTTTATTTTTGTATTCTCTTCTTCTCATCCCTCACAAAAGCAAACAGCCCTTAAATCTAGGCAACAAACATCTGGCTTTACACATTCAAATGAGGTGCATCAAAACAAACAGAATAATTCAAAGCTGACCACAAGGTCCTGCTGTCTCATTTGCTCAAGTAATTAAAAAAAGATGAGCTTCGCCACCAATTAATCTACTGAGCACTAATTAGCGTTAATGAGGATTTGTGGTATTTGGTATAGCTTGACCCAGAATGTCCTCCTGAGTCCACTAATTGACTGGTGGCAAAAGCAGGGATCACAAAGACCGGAAGGTTAAAGTGGATGCAGGTGTCTCTTAAAATTGGATCTTCCCTTAGAAAACACATGCATATCCTAGTTAAAAAAAAAAATAAAAAAAAAAAAAAAATCAGAGCCCTCCTTCTCTCACAAAATCTGAATTCTTGTTTGTGCTTTGTTATATTTCCTAGAGGAGATACAGAGCAGAAGCACACCAAACAGGCAAATACGCTCAGTTGCCACTGGCTTTAACTCACTGCCCCTCTGGATTATGGAGAATTCAGATGGATACAGACATTTGAAATTATTTGGTTTGTTTCTGCTTTTCCCCTTTCCAGAAGGAAGAATTGAGGAGCCTAGTGAAGCCTTACCAGGGCTTCTAGAGATGACCCAACTAAAGCACACAAGCACATTGCCCAGCTGCTACTCCTGTGTCAAAAGCATGCCAGGAACTCATGGCAGAAGCTTGGCTCTCCAGTGCAAGATACTCAATGTCCGTGGGTAAGCCCAGAGGAAAAGAAAGCTGAAGCTCTTTTCCCTCTCCTCTGAACACTCACAAAGTCCTCACTATACTGCCTGCAGGTGCAGCATCACTGGTTCTTCTACCCTACAGTGGTGCTGCAGCAGACAGCCACAGGTAAATATTGATCAGCTTGGTTTAAACCAGAAAATCCTCCAAAGCTTAGGCTGAAGTTCTGTCCTTAACTCCACAGCCTCCCTCCTACCCATATGTATTTTCAAAAGAAACAGCAGGTAACCGTTGTTAAGTCTCTCTGCTTCCACTGGAACATACTCTGCTATCTGGCTGGCCAGCATTATTCTCCTGTTGGAGGAAACATCTTGCAACGTGTTGCCCTCTCACTGGGACAGCAGGGATGAGAAAGAATGAGGGACGGGAGGAGAAGTTTTTGCAAAATGTGCCACGTGGCTAAACACAAGGTAAAAGACTAAGAAGTTTCTGTCCTTGTCATCTTTCTCTGTGTATTAAATTTTGAGAGATAAAGAGGATACTCTTCTCTCTCTTTTTAAATTTTAGAATTAAAACATAACAATTGATCTCTGCTATGCATTTCAAACAATAACTTACACAAAAGTTTGCTGTTTCTTGCTGACATATTTCTGTCACTGAAAATCACATAAACATAAAATAAAAAGAGCACGAAGAAAGGTCTGAAGCAGACCTCTCCAGCTTTGATCCACCCTAATCACCAAATCCTTTACAAGCAGACTGTTGATTTTCATTTCAGTCTCTTGGCTCTCAAACTCCCTTATGTGTCTTCTGAAAAAGAATCAGAGGTTCAAACACAATGGTTTCTTCCCAAGTATCACCTGGCAAAGAGAGTTTGCAGATCCCTCTCTGGCTGCTAGGAGCTATATGTATGTATAAATATATCAGGTATTCCTGAGGATTTATTCACAAGTTCCATCTCTCACCTTTCATGCAACATAACATTGCTTAAAGGCTTACAGCATTGATCACATTCCTGGCAGATAAAGGGCAAGAGCCCTGTACCAGGCAGAGGCTGCAGCCACACCTTTGTAATTGGCCAGAGGAGACCTATTGTTCTTCCTCAGATACTCCCTGCTGGATGAGGGCATTCCCCCAGAACAACCCCAGGCTTTTTTTAGTGTAGAATTGTTAGAAGTTATACAGTGGGCAGAGACATAACTAGCATAGGCTCATAGTCTGAGCATAAAGGGAACATAAAAAACAACATTATTCCAGACCAGGAATTCTAAATTAAAACATGCAAATAATCTCAAATGCAAGTCACACTAAGGCTGAGGGTTCAGCAAAACTCTGTGCTTAAACACCCAGAACATCCCAGGGCTGTGGAAGAAAGGCCCAACTAGCTCAGAGAGCAATTGTATCTCCATCCTCTGGGCTTCAGAGACATCACAGAGAGGATTCACTTTCCTACAGAACTGCAAAAGTAGCAATGAGGGGCTTCTGCTGGCTTCTCTCTTTCAATCCACAAAGAGGAGATGTTATTTTTTGTTATCTGGCATTCTACTGCAGGAATGTTTTACTCTGAGGTCAGAGTAGGAGGTCTTTTTAATTTAAAAGGCAAACAGGCATTACTGATAATGAAGCTGCAATGTAATCAAAGGAAATCTCTGGAGCATTTCACAAGGAAGTGTCTGAGGCATATAAACAGTAAAACAACAAAAAAATCCCAGCATTTTCTTTGCAGAGTCAGCGTCTACAAACACTGCTCCTTAATCGCTCTGGATCCAGCTGAAAGAGACATCCCAAACCACACTTATTTTGCATTTTACTGTAAATATTCAGCAATCCTTTAATAAAACCCACTTCTAGAACACCAGGGGGGTCACCAGGCACAAACCACAGGGGAATGAAGACAGAAATGCTGCCTGTGCCACTTGCAGGCTGGGAGGTGCCAGAAGTTACCTGTCAGAGGTGACTCTCCAGCTGACTGCCAGGATTTAAGGAGTACCAAGTCCTTGCTGAGGGCTCAGCAACAGCCAGCTTTCCAGAGAAGCTGAGCTCTTATGCTCTGCCATGGTGTAGCACTTCCAGGCCACCTTTAGTGCAACAAGCTTCCCTCCAGGTACTCCCAAAGCTCATGTGAAAGCCTCAGAGTAACCTTCCCTCACATTATCCAGACAAATGTTTGCCTTATAAGCATCAAATGTATCTGGATATGTGTCCCTGAAAGGCTGACTTGGAGCATACTGAGAGCAGCCAGCTCTCCAGTACATGAGAACACGGGGCACTGAGCTCAGCCTACATGTAGCTGCAAGTTTTTTATCCTGCCTGGATGTGAAAAGGTTAAGAGAGTATCCTACACTTTCAGCAGCAGCTCCATGGATGTGGAGTGACTGGTGCCTAAAGCAGCTCCTGACCTCACCATCCAGTGGCAGGACCTGACAGTGCTCCCCACTTCTTTCAGCTCACACACACATGGATCCAAACAGTGCAGCTGATCCAGCTGAGCAGCTGGGGCAGAGATGGGCCACTATGACCATGGCTGGTAAGGAATGGTTAGGGAAGCTATATTAAGACGGCCTAGCAGTCACATCAACAGAAGCCCATGGATGCCTGGCCCCCACCAAAGCCCTGAAGGAACACTGTTGTTACAGGTTGTGATTTGGCTCCAGCCAAACAGCAGCTCTCCCTCTGTGTCCCAGAGGTCTGTATGAAGGAGCACCTCCAGCCAGTGCAGCAGCAGCAGAGCCCAGGGCAGGTGCACACAGGTCTACCCACCTTTCCACATCACCTTGTACCCATGCAGAATCACCCTGCAGCAGCTGATGGAAGCCAAGACATGTTGCAAGCTCCAGCCAGCCCCCATTTGCAGCACACCAATCATACATAGAGTTCTGGGGCCAAATTCTCCACTCTAAATCCACAGAATCCTCTTCAAGTTGGTCCTTAAAGATTTATGGCTAAAAGCAGGACAAAGCCTTTCCTCTTCATGATAAGCAAAGATTTACATTTTCTTTTTTCATTAACAACATCTTAAGGCAGAAAAGTCAGATCCTCCTTTGATTCCTAGAATCACTTGGACAATACATTCTAGCCTTTGAGACCGTTATTCCTAAACTTCTTTCAAAGACTACTGAGAATGATAATGGGTTTGCACAGCAAGGTTTTGGTAGTGGGAGGCTACAGGAGTGGCTTCTAGAAGAAGCTGCCAGAAGCTTCCCCTATGTCCTGCAGAGCCAATGCCAGCCAGCTCCAAGATGCAATAACAGTGCAGGTTTGATGGGCACCTAGTGTCCAGTCAGGATGAGCCCACTGTAAAAAGACCAAGCACCTTTAAAAAATACCATCTAAAAACATCAGCATGAAACATCACATGCCTCTGAAATGCAACAATCCTATGAAAATAACTGAGGTCTCTCTCTGCTTAAAGTACCTTCCATTTCCAAGCACTGCAAACATTAAGCACCTGTATATGCATTTCTTTGGAGGGGAGGTGGAAGGCAATCACCATTGTCAGATGTCCTAAAGCCAACTAATTTAAAACAAAACTTGAAGCTGCCCAGTTTTGCCCTGTCTTTCCAAAACAGAGGAAGTGACCCAATTTAACAGTCTGGAAAGCAGAAAAAGCTAAGTGTGGCTTGCTGCTTTTCAGCTACCCTCCTTTTGCTATCAGTGCTGTTGACTTCTTGTCCCTAAGTGCCTCACTTTGCACTTACTCTACTTGGTTCTTGGTCATATCCTTTACAGATAAGGTGGCAATACAGTTGCAATTATAACATTCTTTTCCTACTCACTCATTTTTTTTTTTACAAGTAGTCACCTTGGAGGGTGAAGTTTTCTATGCTTGATCTCTGTGTATAGATTTTTTCTGGTTTGGGGTTTTTGTGTGTGTATTTTTAAAAAATCCAAACTTAATGATTTAATAGAAGTACATACTTTTACTGAAGTTAAGATTACTTCTGTCTTCAAAAGCTCTAAACTCCTCCTATCAGCTTTTTTCTCACTCTTCTTTACAGAAAAGCTAAAGAACAGCTCAGGACAACAACAAAAACTGAACCTTGAGAGTGTCATGAACACAACTTAGAGCACAGCCCAGGTTTGATTGAACTGAAAAGAAAAAACCCAAATTTCTTTTCTTTAAGCTTTTAAGTATTTTGTAATTGTCCACTAAATATTTAACACCTAATACAACTTGTGTCTTCTTGTTCTTGCTATGCTTAACTTGGCACTTTTTTCTTTACTGCAAATCAGAGAGAATGCAGACTGTCCTGTCTCTCTTCTGAGACTGGGTTAGCCAGCAGAGGAGTCACGGTTCAGGCAGACTGCTGAAGCCATTAGGCTGGAACAGTTGTTATGGAGCAGTTCTCCTGCTGTGCAGCCTGGAGGGAAGATTTCTTCCTCCCTCCCCTGTGGAGATCCTCAGTGCCCAACCCAGTAAGTCAGGATTAGGCATCAGAGAGATTGGCCCCTTAATCAGTTTTAACTCTCATCTTGTAATGTTCCTTTTTCCTAATCTTTCTTTTCAATTTACAACTTCAGTTTGGCCTTTGTTCTAAAACTGTACCTCCATCAACTTTGACTTTGATAGCAGATTTGATCACAGTTCTAAATCCTTCTCCAGGTCACCAGGTTTTAACCCTATTTGTGCAGTGGATCTCCCTCAAGGTTACATGATAGGTACAAGCAGGATGGGAAATAATTAATTGCACTGGATAATGTCAGCTCTAACTGGTTTGCACTAGCAAGCAGGCACTTGGGTCCCCAGTGCCATTGGGAACCTGGTAACTCCCCCTGCAGCCCTCTGGCCAGGTTCTGAAACCTTTTCTGTCCTCTGCCCCTTCCCAGCTCTGCCCCACAGCCTCCTCAAAGTGAAATCAAACCTGGTAATTTCAAGTGCCTCACACACAGGGGTCAGAAATGTCAGAAATAAATGGTACATATTAAAACAAGGAAATAATGTGATGATTCCTCACTGATATGGGGCAGAAGGAAGAGAGAAAAGGACAAGCGTAGAATAAAAGAAAATTATGCACTTTCTACCTTCCATACATGAATGTTTACCATATGGAATCAAAGAATTTAAAAAAATACCCCACACTGATATAATTTATGTGCTTTTTGCTAGTAAAAGGAGTCTAATATCTTTTTACTAGAAAAGCTGCAAGGAAAAATCGTAAATATGCCAGTCACTTTCTTGTGTATGTTGGTGGAGAAATCTCGCCTTTCCTTCCCAGAAATGGTGCGAAGAACATCTGGAAAAATTGATAAAAAGGATGCTGAGACCTCAAAACCCAAAATACACCTCTCCCCTCTTCAACCTCATTTTATGCTCAGCTGCAGTGTATGGGCTGGATTCAGATCACAGTTGTGCCTATCCTGAGTAAATATATTGAAGTCAACACATTCATCAAACAAGAATTTGGCTCTAAACATCCCACGGTGTTTAACCAGCTGAAAGCACAAGACTGGGTTTGATTCAAGTAAGATTCATTGCACCTGCTGGTGTGAAGGGGCCTTACTGGCATGGTCTCCCTATTCTACCAGATATAACTTGGGGTGCATCAATACAGAGACAGAGTGCTTTGAAATACAATGAGCCCAAGCCTCGCTCCTCTTGATCCTAATGGAAAAGCTTGCCTATTCCTCAGGTCCTCACCTCATTCATGTACTTCTTAGAAGTTAGGTCTGTTTTACCATCTCTGCTCCTGCCACTCAGTTCTCTGCAGAGCCACAAGCCCAAGGCAGGTTTCTCTTGTTGCCCTCTTACTCCTCCCCAGGGACATGTGGAGCAGGGAAATCTCCACAGGAGCTGTGTCAGCTCACTGATTCCCCACCAGGTCACACAGCTATTGAAATGAGACAGCACCTGCCCTCACACTCCAAATAAAACCAAGGCCAAGATAGATGATACAACTCACTCTCAGGGTGAGAGCTGGTCATGAACTTTTCACCGAAACAACAGGATTAGATTTGGTGAGAAGCACTAAAATGAAAGAGAATCTACACCAACGTGTCTCCTTGTTGAAGGCAGACAATGGGGAGACTGTGGGGAGCTGCTGTTTTAGGTGCACTGGAAAAAAAACGGTACTTTTTTAATGAAATGGAGATGAAAGAGGCACCACAGCCATCACCAGTGGGTGTCTGAGAGCAGCAAGAGTAAAGGAGCATACTGAAAAATGCTGTGCAAACACACACTGCAGCTATATCTCGCTAGGTCTGTGTCACTTCCCTTCACCATGGCTCAAGACAAGACTCTGCTTCCTAGATTTCTGACTCATTTGAAGAAATTCTTCCCAATACTTCAGCGATGCAGGCACCTCCCTGCAACAGCCCAGAGAGGTCCTTCAGCTCCTTGTAAAGTATGCAAATCATGAAAGCCCCATTGTTCCTCAGTATCAAACAATCTAATCCTGCCCACCAACCAATTAATAACAGGACAGAAAAACAACCAAAAAGCTATTTTCAAAGGGAGCTCTCTGGCAATTCCAAGACAGAGAAACCCTCTGGAACAGGAAATCCACTGTCACAAGGAGGGTGCTGCACAGCTTTGCTCACTCTCCATTAGTTGGCCAGTGGAGCAATAAAGTGACATGGGTTTCCAAAGTAAAGTTTGCTTTGGTGCCTAATCAGGCTTTACTCCACCTGAACTCCTGCTGACTTCAATGAGAGGGTAGATGGAGTGAAAAGTGAATGAGGACTTGAAGCTTTGGCCCTTTATGAGCCAAGGTTGAAGTTGTAAACTTATTTAAAGACACAAAAATCTCTGCAGCTGAACTCAATGCTGCTTTTGAACACAAACCTTGTTTGTTTTCTTTGTGTAAATCTTACATGTTAACATGATTAAATCTGCTGGGCAGGTGTCTCCTCATGTCCATGTTTGCTTTGGCACATGAGCTGCCCCTCTCACCTCTCCAAATTCATGAAAATTTAGTGTTAAATCCTGCCTTTTGTTACATGAGAGTGCCAGGGAGCCCCTCTCCCTTCCTAACCAAGATGTGCTCATGTTGCAGCTGGGCTGGAGTCCAGCCCAGCACTGCCAGGTGCCCAGGCTGGGGAAGGTAAGTGTGGGTACTCATCTTCCACAGGCAGGAGGCATGGCATGGGATCCATCACAGCCCCTTGCTGCACACTCACTCTCCTGCTCCTCAAGCTGTTTCTGGAGTTGACAGATTTCCAGTTACATGCTTCCCCTGATGAATTCCCTGCTCTTGGAATTATCTTAGCGATCATCCCTGCTTTTACCAAACATAAGTTTTCAGCTGTCCAGATGAGACAAAAAATGGAATAAGAGCATGACCTGTTACAGCTCAAGACTATACACTTGCTATAATCTCCAAGCATCACACTAATGCTATTTGCCAGGTTTCTGGGACCCAGCTGTAGTGCCCAGGGTGCTGACACTCTACTCTGTACAGACCAAACAACCACTTGCTGTGCTGTTTATTCCCAGCCTTTGGTACAGCAAAAATGTGCACCTGCTTTTTAGAGCAATACGAGCAAATTCAATTTTAGAAACTGTTCAAAGATTCAGAAAGATATAATGAGCACTAGTGAAGATATTTTTTATTAACCCAGAGAAATGTGTCTAGCAAGTACAGCTGTCAGGGTGAAGATCCTCTGAGACAGGATATGCATATATAGGTATCAAGTGGCACACAAAGCTGTCCCAGAACTCCTTCCCCAAGCACAGCAAGGACCCAGGTGATACCTGCCCACATTTAACAGCAATTTAGCTGAGTCACAGCAAACTGCTGGCATCCTGTTGTGCAAGTCTAGATCCACTCACTGCTCTCCAGGCTTTGCAAACGGCTTTTTGTTCAGTAGATTAGTTCTGAGCATTCAGATCTTGCACCTCATTTTTTGTCTAAGGTCTAGGAAATTATAAAAGCAATTAGCTCCCTAAATCCTTCTCTTATCTGTAATTGGGTGAGAGTTTTTTGTTGTTTGTTTGTGAAAAACACTGAACAAAACAGTGTCTGCTATGTAGGCCAGGAAAATAGACCCTGATGACAGCCAGCTTATCTTTCACAGCTGCCTGAGCAAACCAACACCTAATGGGCATGTTTTCAGGAACACTTCCAACCAAGGACTGAGGTGACAGACAGACTCATGCAGCTTTTACACAGCTCTCTATTGTCTATCAGAAATGAGAAGAGTCCCTTCCTGCATAGTGTCATGTCAGAAATATCCCAAGAGCGATGGGGTTGTGGGCAGGAGGGGAGAGCAGAGCATGCATCTTAGCACATGTTTCCACCAGCTTCAAGGAAATTTTTAAAAAATAAAGAACATGAATCAGAGAGACTAACTGAAGAAAGCTCCCAATCTATTTCTTTCCCACCCTCACTCTTCCCTTTGGACAAGCACACGATTTCTAGCAGGTGTGAAAGAGCCATGAGACAAACAAAAGAGATAAAAGACAGAACAACTCTGAAGAGGAGTCGGGAGGCCACAACACAAGCACAGCACACCAACTCCAAGCAGGCAGAGGCACTCTACCATTATCTAGTTCACAGATGGACCACCCAGAAAATCTGGGAACAATTAGGAATGAGAACAAACAAATGCATGGAAAGAAGGGGGAGGGAAAATGGGAAGGAGGGCCAGAAGGGATTCCTTACATCATCTCCATGCAAGCGTTTCGAGAATGAAGTGAAGCTATATGGAGGAGGAATGCAGATGAAAGAGTTTGCAGTGAGAATGCAATAAAGTAAAAGGCTATGAAAACATGGAGCGTATGAATGAATTACAACATGGCCATGAAATTTACAGAAAGTCAGGACAGCGTGTAAACAGAGAAGAAACCCATCAAGTTCTTGGAGACACAGACATGCACATATAAACAGATCAAATGCTGACTGTTTCTCTCTCGCTGTTAACAGCAATTCAACCCCCCCTGCAACCCAGGGATGCACCAGGCACAAAGCTGACTCATGGTCCTCTCTGCCAATAGCTGGCATTAAATACTGGCAGCAAAACACAAATGCTTTGAAGCAGCACCAATGTAACCTCACATAAATACATGGATAGGAACCACAGCAACACCCAGGCAACTCATAGAGCTCATACCCGAGCCATGTGCCTGGGAACAATCAGTTTTTTGCTGGTCTGGTTTCCACTTACCTGGCATCTAATCACACTATCAGCCAGCACTTCACATCACCAGGTTACACCTCTCTTGTCTGGGGAGACCAACCTGATTTTGGTACCGAGCGCCTTGGCTTCAACTGACTACAAAATGACTGTTCAACCCTCTAAGAACAAGGCCCATGATTTAATTAAATGTCTGATATCAAGCGTTTTTGTTGTTTATAATTGTGACATAGAATTGCCTTTGTTGCTGCTAAGTTTGCCTTGTCTTTTAAAATAATTTGATGTGGAGTCTGTGAATAGTGAGCACAATCTATAAATTCTCTTTTGCTGGATCCAAAAGTTGCAGCAGAAAAAATACTCAAAAACTGAAGATACCAAGTGTTTTGAAGTGATCTTAATCAATAACACTGTGTTTACTTTGTCTTGGCCTCTGAGAAGCAAACTCTGGTCACTAAGGACATCTTATAAACACATTAAAGTTCATACAAGCTTTTTTAAAAGCTTTTCAGTTTACCATAATCTCAGTAAATCATTGCTTGATAGATTTCCCTAAAACCAGTCCTTATTAACACACAAATTCAGTTGAAAAAAATCTACTATCTACTTGTCTTAGCAGCAGCTAAAATATGGCAATTAGTTTACCTTAGAATAGACATCAAAGGCTCAAAGGATGACCCTGCCCCAGAAGAACAAAATCTTTTAAAAGCCCCATTCCACTCAGTTTGCTAGTTTATAAGGTTTGCTAAAATCCAGTTTAATGATCATGTAGTTTCTTAGTAAGTCATGTGGTGCCATATTGTGTAAGGAACAGAAGAGTTAGTTCTAAAACCTTTTTGAACTTGAGGAGCTTTTCTGACCAGCTGATGCAGAACCAGATTCTGAGATGGTAAATGAAACTGTTGGATGCAAAAGCCCCACCATGATTTTCTTTAGCTTCTTTCAGCAGAGACAAAAGTTCCCACACAACACATACTCTCTCTATACAATGAAAGGTTCAATAATAGCAATATATTCAAGTCCATATGGTGTGGTTATAAGGGAGAGGCACAACGAGAAACTGAGAACCCTGAAGGCAAGAGACCTGCAAGCTGTAGGGAAAAAAAGCAAAAGCATAAAAAAATCCTTAAGGTGAAACTGCATAAAGTACTGGCACAATGGATTAAGCCAGTTCTTCTTTTAGCTACAGTCTTTATATACTGAGCTGTTGACAGCTCCCTCCCCTGACATGGTTATCTTTTTAGTTTTGTTTTGTTTTTTGGATGACATAACAAAGTGCTCTCAAAACCAGTCTGGCTCAGTGGCCAGGTAAGAGCACTACACATCACTGTGCAGGAGACTGAGCAGCAGTTTCCAATAGAGCCTCACAGCAATAATGCAGGAGAAATGAAAATGGAAGGGCTGGTTTCTGTGGGGGGAATAGACACATATGAAAGGGAACAGCAATAAATGAATAATAGAGGAGAAGAAGCCTTATTAGCCTGTCTACAATCAGATTTTAATGGTGAATGAGAAATAAGGAGGGGAGAGAAAGAGTCTGGTTTAAATATTTAGCATAGACTTGCCTCTTTCCATTACTGTCACGAAGCATGGCTTTTCCCAGTTCTCTTGTCTTCGTTTCCAACTCCTTAACTTGCTCCAGCAAAGTTTTATGGTAGGTATGCTTCGCCCTGTACCACAAGGAAAGGACAAAAAAAAAAAAACCAACAAAAAAAGCGATGTGAACATTTGTTTTGCTACAAACCCCCAATTTTACCTCTCAGGTGAGAGGCACAGGGCCCTCCCTTGAAGGATTTGGGAAATAAGGCACAGTGTATGCATGTTAGTTCAGGTTCACAACACCTAGGGAAAAATACATACGAAATGAGAAGTCGGGACGACTTCAAATTAAACAGAGCTCAGCCACTTCAGCCCAACACTCAAAACCTACCCAAGCAGCAATGCTATGGGACTACAGAGACCTGACACTGCTGCCATGGGACTGCTCAGGACCTGGGCACTGAGACAAAAGAGCTGGGATTCGTTGAATATTCATGGAGTAAAACATGAATCCGCTCTGTCCTTTGAGCTACGCGTGGCACTGCTCTGAAAACCGGAGGAGAGTCTCAGCTAATAATTGCCATTCAAGCTCCTTGATTTTCATTTATCAGCCTCACATACTGGAAAGGTACTTCTCTCCTCAATTGACTTCCAAACTGACAGTAACAAGACTGGCTGTGTCCTCTTACTTTTTCAGCTTAAGGATTCAAAGAGTAATCTATGCACCTCACATGCAATCAAAATTTAAGGGTGCAATTTAGAGTCCCCCACGAAGAGATTTGGGCCTTTCCCCTCCCCAGGTTCACCTACTGCTCCAGGGCTATTATACCTAAATTACATTGCCATAGGAGAGACAATCTAGTCCCCTTTTTCTTGACCTGTACAAAGCAAGAATATAAAACACAGGGATCTTTCTCACACGGGCAGTTTTTGATCAGCTTCCTCTTTTGTGCCACTTAAAGGAGGACAAGTGCCCCATGAGAATATATTGATTTGCATGTGACTGCACAATAAGCCAAAAAACAAGATGGAGCCAAGTTGGCTGAGACACTACTTGCTTCATAGCATTAAAATAATTCTTCAGAATTAAAATATTTCTTTAGCTCAAAGGTGGCAAAAATTTCTTATAAGTTTAATAAAAATCTTACATGCAGACATAAAATCTTTAGCCAATGATGTAAAACAATGTAAAACTCCCCCTAGCAGAAAAATAATAACCGCTGTGTATGTAATTAAAATATAATGAAGATGCATTTATTTTTAAAAAGTATGATATTTATTGCTCCTTCCATAGGGAATAAGAAACAAAGTTGCTGACACTGTTTATAATGACAGTGCCTTGATAGTAATACTGGAACATCCAAGTCCTCTGGTCTTTGTGTTGCTGAATTAGGCCCCAAATATCTAAAAATGAGAAGCTAAAATGAAAACTACTTTCAAAACACATCTGAAGCTAAGAGAAAAAAAAATAGAACAAAAGAAGATGAAGCACACCAAAATCTGAAGGTAAAGATTATCAGGATGTACTTAGAATGGTACATTGTTAAAACAAACCATGAAAGTTATATAATTTGCAACACCAACATACTGTGTCAAAAGAAATGAGTAGCAAGGATATTTTAAAAATACATTATGCTTCAGCAATGTGAGATTACCAACAGCTGCACAGAAATTAATTAGATTCAAGTTGCTATAACTAGTTAGGCTAATGATTAGACTGGTCTCCTCTTCAAGGAAGGGAAAATATAGCTATTAAAATGAGAAAGCTTTGAGGCTATTAATTTTTATAATCTTTTCAGTTGAATTCACTATCACACTCTTTAATTTAAATAAATACATTGAAATTTTGACCTTGAAATTTTGACCTTCATCTCTTCCCTTTTAAAGAGGTCATACCCACTATTGCAAACTTCAAGGCTGAGCACGTTTGGAAATTTTCAAATCTTTTATAACCAGTTTTCCCCACTGACAAGAACACAGAAATGTACACATTATTCAATCTCTTCTGAAGTTCCATGTTTATCTTTCCATAAGCCATAAGAGATGTTTTACTTTTCCCTTAGAGTGAATATTGAATTCAAAATTTGACAGAATGGATTCTGATCAATGAGTTCAGTTTGTGCAGCACAGCACAAGGAGGTGTGACACTGATATGATACAACATGGAAGAAATACTCTTGGTCTGAAGTTGGGGGATAATGAAGTGTTTTGTAAGTAGTGGGAAATGATGAAACACGTGGGCTCCTCTGGGGCTGGTAGTTGCCATGCATTAAGTCACTCCACTTGGAAGCAAAAGCACCCATGGAACTGTCAGTAATCAAGTATTATCAATAAATAAAAGAATATGAAAAAGGCCTGAGCTAACCTATCCACATGTTCCCTCTAATAAATAAATAAAATATAATAAATAAAATAAATAAAAACTAATACTAAAATATGGTATTACAATTGCCTCAGAGTCTGGGCTTGCTCCTATCAAAGTCAACTGCAAATATTCCACAGACTGCTGGCAACAGGACTGGATACTTCGTGACTTTTTTCCTACAGCATGTTATAAACTTTTGATGCACAGAAATGCAGGTAGGATTCTGAGCTTTTAGGTTAGTACTCTGCAAGTGGCCCTGGATGTACAATCAGTCCTCAATGAACAATGAGACCTTGTGTTTGCTGTTACTGTTCAGCTAAAATTTGATGCGTTACATAAAGCCAAACTCACCTTTGCCTCATATGCTGGGATATTAAGACCAGGGACTGTAAAAACAGGTAAAAAAAGCTATCTTTGTATTTTGTGTGGCTCTTCCCTTTTGAAGCCAGAGAAGTGCATCACTTTACTGGCCTGGGATATTTAGGGGGTTCAGGAGGCCAGAATCCGCTAGGAGAAGCATGGTGACATTCATAAATGTTTCTCACACATGACACTACCTCTACTCTGGCTTATTATCCTCACTGCCATTTTATGAGTCTTATAATCCAGGGACTGCAAGTATCTGCAAAGATGGGAAGAGCCCCTCGGATCTTCTTCTCTTACTTACACTGCAGAACTGGCAAGTGCAAACTGCTTCTTCCCCATGGTAAGAAAAAACAAAAAACACCCAGTTAATGAAAATTTTGGTAATGATTGGAAGGCTCAGGAAATTTTTCAATGTAAAATAAGCACTGAGACACCAATTAGGAATAAATTCTTGCCCTCTTGCCTGATTTTGCTGGAATACATGCTGCGTTTTTATGATTCCCACATACCTTAGTGAATCAGATATTCCAAGACTTTCTAGAACCAGTGACATGTATTCAAGTGAGATGTGCCAACTGTGAGGGAGCACTCACCTTATAAAGCTCTGCTCATTGTAATGGTGGCACAACTAGGATTTTTATAAGGCAAACCAAGGCACTGAATTCAGGGTAGTGGACCTAAGTTAACAATGTATTGCAACCAAGTATTAATAATAAGCTTCCTTCTCTTTAAAAAGAGGGTTTTCCACATTTCCTTGATTCATGTAAAAGAAAAAAAAAAATAAAATAAAAAAGCCTGGAGCCATGGGAGGTAAGTGATGTGTTGACAGCTGTAGCCTGTGCAACAATGGAAACACGTTCTTGCTTCCAACATTAGAAATTTTGATAGTAGATCCAGCACAGTAGTTTCGAAACAAAATATTTATATGTGTCTGAAAAAGACTTTCCAATCAACCTTATTCCAGACAAAACCTCAGTATTGTGCTTATGGCTTTCTGGCAGAGTTTTGTACTGAAATTAGGCATGTACCTTTTGGGTCATGTGGATGTTCTGTCTGTGGACATGTGCTTCATGTCCAAAAGAAACTGAAAGGGATAAATTCCATGACCATGAGCAGCCAGAGTTGCTGGAGTTTTATTGCCAAAGCCATATTCTGCTGAATTACAGAGAGCAATGTGGTGTAACCACTGCTGTGGAAATGCACCAGCTGATTTCCAGAGGCCTTAGGCTCCAGTTTTAAATGGCAAGCCTCTTGGAAAGGAAACAGACCTTTACTCCTTCCATATGGCAGTGCTGATAGCTGTGTCATTTCATTTATCCTTGTTAAAACGTTAATGGTGTTAATTTTTCAGTGATGGCTTAGTTTAAAAAAAAAAAAAAAAAAAAAAAAAAAGTCCTGGTCAGAGAAGAGATATTTTGCTTAATATTGTTCTGAGCCTCCTGTTTAAAATCTGTTGGGAAAATATCTGGTCTATCAATCATACATGTTTGTCTTGAGAGCTTCAGAGTCTCTACACATTTTCAGTCTGAAGGACTGAAAGGATTATGTGGCTGAGATTTCTTTAAGAAATATTATAGAACAGGCTCAGTCAGAATTTGAAATGACTAATAGCTGAGGATGAGCCTGCCATGGTCTGGCCTGTTTTACAATTCATGAGTCATTTTTGCCAAGAACTGATAAGAACAGAGGACAACTTCAGGACACTATCATGAAAACATTAAAAAAGTGAAAGATTTTTTTCCTGCTTGTTTTTTAACAAGTAGGTCACAGACACAGTTAAGTATTTAAATTTAAACATTTTGGCCTCAGTTTTAGAATTTTAAAATAATTCGTAATTGCAGAAGTTTAGTGAGTACAAAAACAAACCTCTGATGTGCTGGACTATTAAATGATAGTTGAAATTTCACATTACAATACTTACTTTTAATTTGAGCAGTCTAGCTGGTGAAAATTAGGCTGAGGGGCAAAATTTAAGAAGTACTTACTGACTGGCAGATTTGCCTGTTACCAGATTAATTTCACTGTGCTATCAACCCCATATGAAATAAAACCAGATTTTCTGATCTGAGCATAAGACTTACCTTTCATGAAGATGTTTGAAATGTGCCTGTGTTTGGGAAACCTTCTGGGTTTTTCAGTATTTTCTGCATTTTTCTGTAAAGCAGACTGGTGGACTTGGCACTGTGAGATTTACAATTTGACTCAATGATCTCACAGATCTTTTCCAACCTGAATGGTTTTATGACTCCAAGAATCTTCCCTTCCTCATTTCAGGAGCAAAGTGTTATGTGCCATGATGTTTTCACTATGAGCCTTTCTGAGAAGTGACAAGCTAACCTGAATTTCCTCTTCATTCCAGGCAGGACCTGCCTTTTTGCCCCAGAGCTGGAATGTCCAGGGTCCTCCTTGCACAAGGTTATTATGTATGCCTGTAATAAAACCTTCTTAATTGTTACACAGCTTTCCAAGGGAAAAGATGGAAGGTTTGGTGCTTAAGACACTTAAAAGTTAGCTGAACAAAATGCCACAAATTCTCAACTAAAATTATTACTTCTGTATTTCAAATTGCAACAGCACAGAAGATAAGTTGCTTCCCTTTAAATCCAAGTTCTTGAAATTGTTTGCCTTCTGCAATGCTTTGAAACCACAAACCTTTGAAAGAAGGGAATTACACAGGTTTGTATTTCACCAGTTTGTTCCTCCTCTCTGGGCAGTGAAGGTACCATTAAGACTTTACTTCAAACAAAGTGCAGAGGATTGCTCTTCTCCCAGTTCAGTCTTCAAAGACCTGCTGCTGAAGCAGAACCTAAAAAGCAGCTGACAGAGAGCTGAGACCTTACTGGGTATGGATTAGAGTAACTTTAGTCAGATTCAACAAATTACTTGCTCCAGAGGTAATCTTGGATGTCCAATTTAAATTTGTCTTTAACTTAAGGATAGACAACACAAATAATCCTAAAGTGAGACACCTTCATTACTCAGACAAGGCCACCTCCTTCAGAGTGAGTCCCAACTATTCATTCTCTCACAATGCTGGGTGCCATGACAAGTGAGGAATCACCCACTTCACCTTTTTTCCCTTCCAAATGAGCATCACCATTTTGCAATTACTGTGAGACTTCAGAGTTCTTTACAGAACAATACTGGACTGGACAACACGTGCAATAGAGAGAATAATTCCTACAACACCAAGAGGACTGGTTTGGGACTTACGCTGTCCATGCCACGTCTTTAACAAGGCACGCAGTGGGCACAAGAAACAAGCCAAACCAGAAGTATCCACATCTTAACACCATTCCAGCCTGTGAAGAAAACAAACAACTCATGAGTATTTTCAAGCCATTACAAGTTAAGTGTTGTTTACGAGCAAAAAGGTTGAGTGATGGCATCAAACTAGTACTGCATCCATGACCTGGGTGATGTTGAAATTTAATGGTGGGACAATAATTAACAGAGATGGCATTTTTCATTGCAGTAATTCCTTATGACTTCAAATTCCTTAAACATTTCTGAAAAATCACACATTTTGACCAAATCCTCCAATGATATTAATTATGAATCCAAGCAGACACATTTTTAGTCATGGACAAGAGCACCATAAGTATATTCTGCTTGCACTTTTGACTACTGTTTGTGCCTTTTGCTAACTCTCTTTCCATCTACTGTCTTAGATCGCTGAGCAGCATCAAACTGACATGAAAAAAATACATTTTTCACTAAAATGCTTCAGTCATAGTCCACTTAAACACAGCACTTCCTGTTCAAGCTGCTGCTGCTTGAAACCCAGGGTGGGAAAGATTCACTCCTGTCCTGCAAATGGCTTTTTTTTACAAACAAAGGGCTCCAAGTTTATATTTGAGTTTTTCTCATTGTTGTAATTCTTGAAGAAAAAGCTTGGCAGGATTTGAGAGGAAGATATCTGGAAACCCTTGATATCCCAGCATACACAAATAGTTATGGAATGAAGTTGAAATACAGCACTATTTACAGAAACGCTACTTTAGATCATTAGAACCTTTTGCAGTAAAATTAATGGTGATCAAAGACCAGGTTTGCTACACAGAAGATTTGAGACAACCTCATCACCCCTTCTATGTAATACACATACTTTCCATCAGCATTAAGTTCTGCTGCACATTAGAAAAGACTTATTTTCCCTGTAACTACTCGTGTGCACCACACAATTGAAACAGGAGCTGAAAGGTTTCAACAGCATTTCCAGTGTCTAGATAGATTTTTCCCTCTCACCAGTTACAGATGCTGCCATATCTCTTTCCCAAAACCTCTACTTCTCAATGCTTTTTATGCCACACACACACACACACCCCTCTACTGACATGTCAGCAGTGTAACACAGGCTTGGCTGGCTCAGCTTTGTGTCACTGCAAGCCTGCAGTGCTGAAGTGTTAGCGCATGGTACAGGTAAAGGCACAGCTGAGCTACAGAGGAATGGAACTGCATGAAACACCCACTAGCCTTTGAATACACTTGAGACAGAATTTGTAATTATGCACCTCATAAGATGAAAATGATTGCTCCCAATAGTAGACTTCTACCACTCACTGCAGTAAAGCTCTTAAACTGAGAGAAGCCATCACAGAGCTCTGCCAGGATGTTCACCAGTAGCATCCAGCATTTTCTTCCTGTGTCAATCTCTGTTTAAAGTTCTTCACCTAAACAACTCAGTCACATTTAGCAGCAACTTGCTCTTGGGTTGCCCAGTGGTGAGTACATCCAAAAGCATACTCAGTTTTAAATGTTAAATCTTTCATGTCACTGCTGGACTGATACATCAGTGGTAAATCACGTACTGAAACCAAGAGCAAGCTAGACTGTGCTAAAACATTCATGGACACTTTGCCACCCACACAGACAGTAAGCAAACACATTCCAGTCACAGAATCAGCTCTCAGTTATTTGGGAGCCCTCATGCCTCCATTCACATGAGAATGCCAGAAGCACATAGGCAGTTTTGATCTATGCTTATTTAAAGAAAAGGATGAACAGGAATAAGAGGGAATTGATAACTTTATTGTTAGCCAAGAAGCTGAACTGTAATAACAGTGGCAAAACATAATAAAATTTATCCTCCTCCTTTGCTTTTCTTTGGCCATGACCCTGCAAGTCCTAGCAGTCACAGAACCACATCAGCATTTCCTCTCACCATCCTCCTCTGCCTGTGCTAATAAAGGTTAAAAAAGGGCCACAGTATTCTATAAGAATTTTCTGATATTTTTGATTGAAGTATTTTATGTTCCACTTCTTGCTTTTCTAGCCGAAAGCAACTTGACACACTTTCAAAATGCAGAACAATCTGAGTATGTGTTCAATAGAAGTTTAAATGCTATTATTTTTGTTATAAATGCTGACATCTCAATCAGTGGCTATGAATTTGGACATGTGGCACGTCAGAAAAAACCTCAAAGCCAAATACTTTTTGCCTGCAATTATGTATTTTACTCAAGTATTATTCTGCCCAAAAATTTCACCATAACAGTAAAACTATTCATCTCATCAGAGCCCTGTCAGACACTCATTCTACTACTGGCAAGGTTTTTCCCACACAGTTCTCACCAAGGTTTTACTCCACTCCTCAGCTCTTCTGGAAGGTTTCTTTCCTGCTCATCTTTAGTTTCCTCTTGGAGTTGCAGGACTGCTTCACGACAGTGAACTGGCCTTGCCTTGCAGGCACAGCTCTGCCTCTGAACACAGCCTCCCCCCCCCACCCCCTGCAGGATTACACCCTCTTCTCACAGGATGGGAGCTCCTCAGCAGAGCATTCACAGAAAATCACCCAAAGTGCTCAGCACTTTGAGGTTAGTCCCCAGCTTGTAGGATAGAGAGAGATGAATGGAAGCTGCAGTAAGAACACCTATCTATCCCTACAAAGCTTTCCTTATGCTTCCCAGCTGTTGCTGCGCTCCATTCCAATTGCTCAGCCAGTTATGACAACAATGAAGACAGTACTGTAACTCATCTTCAGTGAAACATGGCATTTCTATACCCAGATCTGTGAATAACACTCTTCAGCTATCAGTTTATCACCCCAAGATAAAAAAAAACAACCCAGAGATACCACACAGGAACCACTACAATTCCTTTTTTGTAAAGATCATCACACAAAGCAGGAGTAGAAATAGGCTGTTTTTTAAACAAATTCAAAATATTGACCATCTCTGTCATCACAGAGGCCCCATGATATGTAGCTAAGTCATTTTTGTCCTGTCCACTGATGTAAACATTAGTGACTATCACATCCAAAGCAAATTACCAGAGACCATTAATCAAATGGCATCCCCCAAAAACACTTGAGACTAATGCAAGTCCTCCTTCAGAGAGCATTGGAACTTTAACTGCTGCCACCAGTAGACTGCCTTTCAAACACTGATTAATCTGCCACACACAAAGCATTCATTTTAGAGAATTGATAACATTTGTTAAAAAGAAAAAGAAAGAATGGGAACAAGAAAAGAAAGAAAAATAACTTAGCTCCAGTTATTTCACAACTGAGGAGGAAATAATTTAGGTCCCAATGCCTTTAACCTCTTCTAAATAGCATTTGTAAGGACGGACAATTTCTTTTTTTAATTTTAAACACATTAAAAAAGTAACAGCGCTGACCATTCAGAATGACCAGAAAAATCATCTTTGTACTATTATTTTAGAAAGCATAGGTTAAAGTGGGCTTTTACATTTGTTGGTTGGAGTTTGAGTTTCTCTTTGCTTATTTTAAATCAAGGACGTTTTATGCACAAGCATATGAAATAAAGAATACACTGTTTAAAAAAAACCCTCTTAAATTGCAATACAATCTGGAGGACATGTCAAGCTCTTTTCTCCATTTTATTGTTCCTAGTATGTACATAAGCATCACTTCTAGTTGTACTGTTTCACCAATAGGTGGTGTCACTATTTTCAACAATTTCCAAGGAGAACAAGGACAAATGTGCCCAGTGGTGGGAAGTCAACATACACACTGTCCTGGTATTCTTATCAGAGCATGGTTAGACAACTGGGGACCAGGAAATGAAGCAAGTAAGGATATCAATCATATAATTCAAGAAAAGTGAGACAAATTTAAATTCCTATTTTGAATAAGAGAAGTTTTTTATTATTTCATTTTCTCATATATCCACATATCTTAACTTTGACGAAAAATGGACAGCAAAAGTATAAGACCATGATGGAAACAGCTGGCTTTTTATTTCCAGCACGAAAAAAAAAAGGTTCCTGGAAGTGTGCCTGAAGCCTGATCACAGCTCTCTCCATGAGACATGGATAAAGACCCAATAATTCACTCAATTGCAGTTCCATACTCAATCAATTCCAGCTTTGTACACTAGGGACTCAAGTCCAACCTGCAGTCCTGTAATGGCACATCCCTGGGCACCCAAATGTGGATGATAGCATGGCACTGCCTTTGGCAGCACTTGGGAAAGGAGGAGTGAGGGAGAGGATGGCCACATGATTATTGTGAGGGATTCACATATGCGCACAGCACAAGAAATATTCACTGCCATCACTGAGATATTCTTGATCTGGGCTTCTCAGACACTGATGAAACCTGTGGCTGGAGCTGCAAGTGCAGCTCTGGGAGCTTGGTCCTGCTGCTCCCTCTGCTCTGCCTCGGTACCCAAGGCAGGAACAGTGCGTGCCCAGCTGCACTAGCACACCTCCAACCCAGGTGCACCAGGTGGACCTCTCTGCCAGCACCTCTCCTCCATCACTTCCAGACCAGTGGCCAGGTCTGAGCACACCACTTCAGAAGAGCTGGGGCAGAAGAAACCCAGTTGGTCACTCTGCTCCCATCCCATGTTACGCAATTCATGTGGAAGCATGTCTGCTTTTCAGTCACTGAGGGCAGTTTCCACAAACCCTCCCCCAGCCCACTGATCTGAGGTTCTCAGCCTCAGACATGTTCTCACTGGTGCTGCCAGCTTGGGCAAACAGTCCTGCTTCACATTAATTCCAGTGCCTCATCTGAAGGCACAGGGTATGGACAAACCTATGGCTCTCCTTGAGAAGTTTGAGCTTTAATGTTGGGACACATTACAGCAATGCCCTGAAAATTCTCAGATTCCTGCTCAAGATGGCCTTTCATTTGCTCTACAGACTCAACAGGGCTAATTCAGATATTGTTTAAAACTAGAAAATATTTTTAGTAGAAATTACAATACTATCTACCCTAATCTTGAAATTGTTGCACTACTACTGATGTTACAACTTCAACATCTTTGCTGCAGGTTTGCTCTTTCTAATTTTTAAACTGCTTTTCACAAGCAAATTTGAACCCTAACTTCAGTAGGAAGAAAGATTCCATGCATAAAAAAAACCTCTCACATATCATGAACAACATCATCGTGCAAACACCTCAGCAAATACATTTTTACAGTTTGCAGACCATTACTCACCCCTTTTTTCCTTTAGAGAACATCACTGTGCACAGTCTGCATGTTTTGGGTCCTCTTAAGCCTGAATGTTTCAGAGCTAGCACTGGGTAGAGTTCTTTCAAAAGACCTGGAAGATTTACCTCGAATGGACAGCAGTAAATTAAATTTATTAATTCTTAACAAGCAAGTGACTGAACAGATCTTAAGGAGACACAAGACTTGCCACAAACTAACACTCTAAGAGCACTGATGCTGAGTCATAAACCAACCCATTTTTCATAAATTATTCTCAAGGCATCAGCTAGCAATGGCCTTCTCACACTTCAAATTATAAAAAAGCAGCTTGTGAGGAATGGCCAGTATCTCCAGCCCATGTTGTTAATACTGAAGAAAATACACACATAGTTTTAAAATTCCTGTATTATACAAGATCCTCAAGGTGCTGCAAACATCAGACCCACCTTAGAGATCACATACATTAAAATACAAGTGCAGAGACATGACAGGGCTAGCTCATGGTCACACAAATCAACTGCAGAGCTGGGCAGATTGCCCAGGTCCCCCTGTTAAATTATACTACATGGAGATTGACCCTACTGGACCCCAAGTATGAAAGATAATCAAAAACCAAGAATGCAGGCCCAAGGATTTTCTCTGTGCACACCAAAAGACAGTCTAGCCTCAACACGAGCTGGTGGTTAAGAACATTTCCCTGCAGCATAACTGCAGTCAGCTCCAGGCTGGACAGATTTAGTAGATTCAGGGCAGACAGGTGCAGTCAACAGGTTTACCAGCTCCCCCTTCAATAAATGTCTAGGCTGGAAAAGTACATAAAGAATAACCCCTTTGGGTTAGTAGCAAAGTGTTAAGAAATGAGGCAGAAGAATTTGATTTCCCCTCCTGCTTACACCACTGGGAGTCAGGAGTAGCTCAGATGAAATCAGTGGAGCTCTGCCACTGAAAGGCTGGCTGGATATTTCCATATCTGAAATAAAGATGTGCAATGTTTTCCATAACGTAAGAGTTTTCATTCTAAAATGACTCAGATGAAAACAATGACCTCACTGGCTGGCTGGATTTAACACAATGACACATTGGTCCAGTCTCAAAACTATTTCCTCCCTCTCCTAGTCTCTGCTCATACCACCACATGCCCTTGAGAGCAGTAGAAGGAGGAAAGGAGGGAAAAAAAATCAGACACTCAAATATTATGCCCCTTTCCCTTAATTTTGCCAGTCATACTTGAAGACACATGGGAGCCTAGAGTAAGAAATCTATCCACTGTCTAGCTTCCTAGTTATGAAGCTTGCTGATATTTTTAATGTAGCACCTGGATATAAACGTAGGGAGGGACAACAGGAGCAGTACTTTGAGCAAAAAGGAAATTGCCAACACCAGCACAAAGGCAGGCATTTGGCAATCCTAGTAAAGCCCAAGGTGTTTTGAGATCCAGGTATCAGCCAAGAAGCTTTTCATTAAAGAAGTTGCTGTTTATGACATAAAAGAAAGCAGGAAAATAAAAATTAAAGTACAGAAGACCAAGAAAAATATGTCAACTCAAAAAAGACAAATCACTTGCCTTAAGTTATTTCATGATCGGGAATTAGCAATACAAAGCTACAAAACAAAAATTAAAATCTTCAAGGCAAAGAAAAGACCCACCAAAACTAACTTCACATACACAGTCATAGTTTGAAACGACTAGATAGAGCTATCAAGCCACAGGAGCACAGTGAAAGGATCTTCTATATCCTTTTATTTTCTTGTCAGGAAATTTTTTTGCCATTATGGAGGAAAACAGCATGTTAATAACCTATTTTTATTCTATTTCTTAATGTAACTTACAGAAATTAATATTTGATAGATACATGAACATATCATTGGCCAAACATGTCCCACAGGATGCTAAAATAAGTTCTGTTTTATGCTAACTAAAGAGATATTCTACATATGTAGCCCTGCTTAAGGAAAAAATTACTTTATCTCATTACTTAAATAGTATACAACAGTACCAATTAAACAAGGAGCCTGCCCATGCTACCCTCCATTATTACTCTGATAGCAGAGAATTAAGAAAATTAATCAGATGGTGCTTTAATTTGATTTTATGGTTCACTAGCAGTGTAAACTTTGATTCAGTTCCACACAGTCTGCAATTTTTTCCATTATTCATTCCATTAAGCTAAAAAAAAGTAAATTTATGTTTCTTCATAATCATTTGGAGAAAACTGTTGGTTAAAAGTTAGCAGTAAAATCATGTTCTATGTAAATGGGTAAGTGGACTCCTGAAATTTTATTAGAAAGCACAGATCTCATTAACCAAAGGACCTTCTCCTCATAGTGGATGAAACACCTCAGTAATTTTTTACCTAAATAGCACCAGGTGCTAATTATTTTTTCACATAAAAAAAAGTAAATTAAAATACCCTTGTGTATTAGCATGAGCTTCTCCAGCACAAATTAAAACTGGACAAAACTAATTAAATAAAAATTAAACTTGGACAAAAAACCATCGACACTGTTCATGCCATCCTAGATTAATTATTCCTCACCTAAGTCAGGCTTGGTATTATTCTCAATTATATGATATTTTGAATTTTCTGAGATGTGTCCAATTACACAGCTGTGCAACACAATATAATCTTCTTTTATACTCCAATTTAGGATGATCTTCCCTGGAAAGTGAGGCAGAGCAGGCTCATGGGCAGCTATGGCTGTTGGGCCACAATTCTGTAACTTCACTGAGCCAAGGTAAAACATGTAGGGAAGTGATGCCAGTATGAAGGCAAAGTCACACCTATACACCCTTTTAAAAGAATCTTTGTGGTTTTGCTCTCCTTCTCCCTCAAATTACACCAACAAAGGCAGGAAATCTGAAAGAGTAACTTTGACAGACTTGACAATGGTAACTTGACAAACTCAACAGTTTGTCTTGTTTACTGCTTCATGCACTTTAGGATAAACTTCTGCTCTGCATATAAGAAATTCATGCTTTACATTCTCCTTTTGAAGTAAATGTTCAGCATGTAACCATTCTTGTTTGGTGAGTCTAAGTTTTTGTAAAGGTTTTAAGAGCAATGACTCTTGTAGAGTGGCAGCTCTTATTTAATAACTGCCTCTATCATGAAAGCACCAGGGGGGGAAAAAAATAATTTTACAGAACCCACCTTTAAATTTAAAACTACAGGGGACTTATTATGTTTAGAAGAAGCTGTTCCTTGCCAGCAAAGATATAGGATATTTGTACAACTTGCTCAGTTATACCTAGAAAAAAATCAGAATCTTCAAATTTCCTGATTTTATGTGTTGAAAATTTCCAACTTTGACACTACAACAGCACAGACTTCCTCACATAAAATACATGTGTTTCAAAATATACCCTCCTCCTTAGGATCAGCATTTCTAAGTACAAAGATGCTCTACTAGGAGCAGTAAGATCACTTCACCTTTACCATGGCTTTGTGGTATGAATTTGGGTATATGCTCTAGCCCCAGAAAACATGAAAAATACAACCACCCTCAGTGGAGTGTTTTGAAACTAAGCTTTTAAACAAGCACACATTTAATTGGAAAACAGCATTTTTATATTGGTATAAAATAACACCTGCCTCATCTCACATAATTGTTTTACTAACTTAAAAAAAGAAAAATCTTTGAAATCTGCATTTATTCCTTTACTATTTGTTTTGCCACTCTATCTTCATACTAAGCTTTTTTATGCTTTTATAGCCATCTTAGGAGAGTGCATTAAAAAACCCCAACATTAAGTACACTATTAAATATTTCAGGTAAGTATAATCAGGTATCTATCCACATGCCTGAGCCATCTAAACAATTCTAGGTCCTGTCTGAAGCTGCTGACCAAAGCTCAAGTTCTACA
The DNA here is from genome assembly GCF_029582105.1 of Oenanthe melanoleuca. NCBI lineage: Eukaryota > Metazoa > Chordata > Aves > Passeriformes > Muscicapidae > Oenanthe > Oenanthe melanoleuca. The sequence continues at coordinate 44,850,893 of NC_079333.1, forward strand.
GCACTTATGAAGATCTGAAATGGCCCGTGGCAACACTTCCATCAGTATTAGCTCCAATTAGATTCAGCATTTTGTCCCCAAATCCAGCAAATGAGTTGATGTCAGCAAGACTGCTGCTGCTCTCCAGAGTCCTGATGTAGCAATTTAAATGGGGCAGGCTGACACCTGCTCTTGCAGCAGCTTTTTGGAGAGTACTGCAGCTCTACATGTGGTTTGCTGCCTGCTCTGAATTACAGCACTGAAACCCACAAACTGAAAACACTGTTCTTGATGTTCTGGTTTTAACTTACTTATTTCCTAATAGAGATTGCATTTACCAGGATAGCACTATTCCCTGTGTCTTACATCCTACAGATTTCTAAGCAGTCCAAGAATTTCAGAAAATGGCTAATAATCATACAGCAAGAATTACGTCACTTAATTGCAAGGCTTAGAGAAGTAGATGAGAAGTAGATCTTTTCCAAGTTTTTAAAATTGGGGCATAGGTTTATAAATTGATGAGCATGCTGAATTCTTATCAAAGCCAACAGCAGCTGAAAGTACACCACTTCCATAGAGGGAGTTCTGCACTCTGGGAAACTGTGTCCTCCAAACTCAGCTTTAGAGATCTTAATCTGTCACAGCAATGGTTGATAGCAGCCATTACTTCCCCACATTTTACTTCTCCAGGAAGACTAATTTACTCTTCACATATTCACATGGGATTCTGTCTTCATTCAACAGTTACATTCTTAAAGCATATTCTGAATTTGAGTTAACTCAAAGTTTTCTTTACTGTCATACTGCCTCTCCAGGAGGCCCTAAAAGGCTTAGGGTTATTTTAGCATGACTTGAATTCAACTCAGATCAATGGAGCCTTACACAAATACATTGTTTTTCCTATAAAACCTTGCTCCTTTCCTTTGTTTTCAGTCCCAGAGTAATTTATGTCATTGCTTGAGCACATACAACTTCTTCACAGAGCCACCATGTCTTTGTGCCTTGTATTGTCATGTATGAAGCACATCTGCAGTGACTCCACCGCAATCTCTTGCCAAAGCCTGGAGATGTGCCCTGCTCTCTTTATTTTTCTCCCTTCCTTTCACCCTTTACTGAAATCTTCACAACAGCATCACAATATAATAACAATTTATATATTTTTTTCCATATCACAAATCACAGCTACAGGTGCTTGCTCTGATTCCATAATTTAATGAACTGCTGCTGAAAGTTAGCTTCCAGCCCAGTGAGATGCCTGACAAGCCTCCCAGTAATGTGGTGCAGTATTTGACATCTGTAGGGGACACACAGCACCATGCACCGCTCAGTCTTGGTCACCTTGTGCTACCCCTATGTTTCCACAGATGGTTGATTTCTGAGCACAAAACATTCCAAACACAAGGGCCAGTGATAAACCAAACAGCTGAAGACAGGCAGTCCCACAGGAGATGTTTCCTTAGGCATAAAACACTGACAAAATGACAAATTGACCACGAGTGCCAGTCCGAGGTGCAGAGGCTCTGCTGGCTGCCTGGCCCCAGGTCAGGCACAGCCACCTCTCTCCTGCCTCACAGCCCTTCCCAGCAGGGCAGCCCGGGCAGCCTTTCCACCTACAGCGTGCAAGGCAGCACGGCTTTCAGAGCCCCACATCGCCAGCTCCTGTGCTGGGAGCAGCACTGCAGAAATACAGCACTACAGAAATACAGCACCACTTGGCACACTAACTTTATTTCATTGTATTGACTTATGCTTTCCCTTGAATGAAAAGGTACCAGGGAAACATTTGGTTTTGATTCAGGTACACAAAAGCACCGAGGCCCATTTTGGGCGACTCCTCAGCACAGTCCCAGCAGCCCCGTTTGTGTCTCCACAATGAATGACTTCCGCCGAGGCGCGGCCCCAGAGCCCCCCGGACCCTTCCCCCCTAATCCCCGCCATCTGTTCTGCGTCCCGGCCGGGCAGTGGGACCCGCCAGGGCCGGCTGTCAGCGTGGCCACAGATGAGTAAACACAGCAGAGCCCGTGTCAGGCCGCGTGTGATTGCAGCTGAGAGCTCCGGACACGCAGCACGGTTCTCATTTGGAGCGTTCGGAGAGCTGAGGAAACACCTGTTACCAAACTATCCAAAATAAATCTACTGTGAGGCTTTTAAGAAAGAAAAAACTTGTGATGGACAGCAGCAATACAAGACCCGACAGCAGCGGAATTCAAAGCCCCACTGCAAACCCTGACCAATTAAATACATAAACAGCACCATTTTTCACTTCAGGGTAACAGTTACTATATAATTTCTCATCTTCCACTTAAAATAGATGCTTTTCTCACTGGAAGACTGAAGTTTGACCTATGCTGACCTAGTTTATTTTCTTCTCTGTTCAAAAATCCTACAATGCCACGTGGTATGTAGTTTTAGAAGAAACGCTCCCATACTGCCACTTTTTAAAATTGTGTCAGCCACATATAATCAAGGAACAGTTTTGAAATAGTTTCTGCCTGACTACTAAAAAAGGTGGATTTATATTCTGCTTAAAGCCTGCAAGGCACAGTAGATGAAGATTGGTGATTTTAGAATTTATGTTAGAATAGTATAAGCATTGAGATGATCCAAAGCTATGACACTGGAAACAAATACAAAAGTCTTTAAGCCTTGGAGTAACAGACAACCAGCATTTTTAAAAAACTTGCCAGAAATCTTTTAATTTAAGCCATTGTTTCTCCCATTTAGGGATCTGGAGGTTTACCTTGGCCCACAGTGGGTACCTCCCCCTCCTCCCTGTGTACACATCTGACCAGCAATCACACTGCAAGCTGCTTACTAATGACTATGGTATTTTTCAAGAACACTTAAGTGCCTTTGGAGCATGGGTCACACTAATGCTCAAGTAGAGTCAGATCAAATATTTTAAATACTTTGAATTTCCCTGTTTCTTTCTATTCAGGGCTTTCCAGCAAGAAGTATGTGCTTACTAATTTGAGCTCTACATCGTATTTATGTGGTAGAAAACTTTACTTCTCAGATTGTAGTGTGCTGGCTTTCACTGGGGTAGAGTTAATTTTGTTCACAGTGGCCAGAATATGGCTGTGTTTTGAATCTGTGCTGAAGGCAGGGATGATAATACAGAGGCATTTCTGTTGTTGCTGAGCAGGACTTACACAGAGCCAAAGACTTTTCTGATTTCCATACTGCCATGCTGGGGGGCTGTGGCTGGGGATGCATAGAAGGTTGGGAGGGGACACAGACAGGTGAGGCCAGCTGACCAAAGGGATATTCCAGAGCATCTGACATTATGCTCAGTATATAAAATGGGGGGAAGGAGGAGGAAGAGGGAGACCTCTGAAGTGATGGTGTTTGTCTTCCTGAATAACCAGTACACCTGATAGGGCTCTGCCCTCCTGGATATGGCTGAACACCTGTCTGGCCATGGGAAACAGTGAATTAATTCCTGGTTTTGCTTCTTGTGTCTGCAGCTTCTGCTTTCCCTATTAACCCATCTTTATCTCAACCCATGAGTTTTCCACCTTTTACCCTTCTAATTCTCTCCCTGATTCAGCTGGTGGGAGAGGGAGCAAGGAGCTCCATGCAGCTTGCAATTTTTTACAATAAAATAAAATTCAATGTGTTTCAGCAAAAAGCAATAGGCATGGGGGAAAACTGTATTAGTAATAGTCAGCTGAAGGCCTAAGAATTAAATTCTGCTGTCTAGAAGTCAAGAAAAGCAAATTCACTTTTAGGACTTACTAGAAATGGGATTGATGGAACATAAATATTTTGCTGCTATAAAAAAATCCCAGCAAACCAACTCTGCTTCATCTATGTGCTGTCTTCATTGCAAAAAGTACACCAGAGAACTAGAAAAGGTTGAGAGGAAAGGCAACAGAAATAATTGCAGTATAGCTTGGCTTCACTGTGAGTAATGACTAGTATTACTTTCATTGAAGGGGAGAGAAAGAGAAAGACTACATAAATGCCTGTAAAGACAAGAATGGGAGAAAGCAGGTAAAAAAAATAATTGCTCCTTTCTTCTTCCAGTATAAGAACTTGGAACATCAGAGCAGACAGCCAGTGGTAGATTGAAAACCACATGGAGGTAAGATGCTTTCACATATACAGCATATGATTCAGGGAGGTTACTGTGGACCAGAGAGTGATCACACTAAATAACACCAAAGGTATTATTCCTAAACATTGACATTTCTGACCTGCTTAGAGGTAGGAGACTACACCACAGAAGTACCATTACATACATCCCTTCCTATTCTTATACTCTTCCTAATCATCTGCCACTGGGCATTGTCACAGCCAAGACTGTAAGAAACCTGTACTGGCATCAAATATGGATTATTTAGACTGAATCAGCTGGAGGCTGCAGAAAAAGGAGACACTGAGAGCTCCAGAAACTAAGGATGTTTGCACACAGGAGCTGGAATTTGACTAATTCCTCTCAAGCAAGGCAAGCAGCCACCCAGCTCAGTGATACTTAAATCCATTACAGGAGTTCTTCAAAGCTTTTTGTTTAGCTTAACAGACAAGTAAACGAAACTGTTAATTAGGCCATGAGTATTTCAATCAAAAAGGGAAAGGAAGAAAGATAACTCAATAAAGATGTTTTATGCAGAGCTCCTTAAAGAATATTTTTAACAGAAGAAAAACAATACCACAGTGCCAGGCTCTAGATTCAGCTCCTTCAGAAGTGACAAGCTTTCAGCCCACAATCCCACACACTGGGGCCAGCCTGTATCTTCCTATTAAACTTCACTGCAAAGTGGGCCTTTGCATTCCCTCCCAGGGAACTCTTTTCTCTTCCAAGGCACAGACATGGAACACAGCTGCACGGATACACTCTCAGGTATATACTCCAAAGAGCACCGTTGTCTCCCCCTCTCCCTACAGATACTTTCCAGCATGTCTGTGAGTGGCCTGAGAGGAAGAAGTGTGATATGGAGCACACCATAAGCCCCCCAAATCATAACCTTAAATTCCTTCCTCTCTTTCTTCAGAGGCTGACACATGCACACACAGTGGAAGAGAAGGATGCTGAGAATTTGCACTGTGCAGGAAAATGCTCACAAAACAAATCCCACAACCATACATAATTGAGTAATCCAGACTCTGGCTTACTCAGGTTTATGAGAACCAAATCAGCATCTAAAATTCCTTTAAGTTTTCCTTTAAGTTTAATTAAACCTGCCTTAGGCTCACAAGCCTATTGAATTTGAGACATTTTTAATGCAACTGACCTGCAGAATTTTCTTATGTGCTCTGCCCTTACTGTCCCAAGTTCATCCACTCTTCTACTGCAAGTCTGACAGCAAGATCAAAATCATATCAGATGAAAATAGTTTTATGGGGTTTTTTTAAATATTAGCTGATAAACATTAGCCACACTGAGTAGTTTCAACCTCACTGGTACCCTCAAGTGGCTCTCCTGCAAGATTCAAGACTAGATGAGAGAGGAGATTTACTTAAAGGTTGTACTCTCCTGTTTCTCTCTCAGCTCTGAAACTGGGGCTTTCTGAAAGGGTTCCTGGCTCCCACAATAAACCCATTTGCTAAGGGCTGCAGAAGCATTATCAAAGACTCACTACAGTTGTCATAAGCCAGACCTACTCTTCAACTAACAGGAAAAATACAGGTTTGCAACACTAACAAATGCATCCAATATCTTCTCCAGTCTCAAAACAGGCCCTGAATTTTCCAGGAAAAAATAATCCAGAATATTTACATTAAGCCTCCTCCCTCCCCCTCCCAAAACTCCCTTAAGTCAGCAGGGAAGAATTGTTGAATAAGAAAAAGATTGCAAAACTCAGTACAGCGACAAGGTAGCACCATGCTAATGAAGTCATTCTGCTTTTGCACAGGCAGAAAGGATTATAAAAATGAAGCCTGTGCAGCAGGGGGAAAAAAAAAAAAGAAAAGAAAAAAAAACAAATATAGCTCTGAAGCCAAATATTTCAAAGAGGGATGAATCTGAAAGCTATTTTTTTGTGTGCTGTTATTACATTCTAGATCATTAATGAAAAGATCCAAGAGGAAAAAATAAAGGCAGTGCAGTGTGGAAAGAAGGATATAGCTAGAGGAAAATTCAGAGCTCCAATTCCCTGTTAATGGTTCAGATTAATTCAGATGGGGTATGGTCATAAAGCTCTAGGGATTCACACATCCCTGCCTCAATTCAAGGCACTAATAACCAATCAGTATTTTAGATAAGACTCTATAAATATTTAAAATTTTTAATCTTTTGAGGGCCAAAAATAACATTTCCCATCGTGTCCTTGTCTTTCCCACAGCAACAGCGATGAGATTTCTCAGCTGGCATTGCTGGCACCAGTATGACGTCAGGTGGTTTCAGTAGTGGCACTCAATTAACTTAGAAAGTCACATCTAATTGATCCATTTCCTGCACTGATAAACAACTGTAAACAAACACTTCTCTTCAAAGGAGCAGTTTTGTTCACAAATTAAAAAAGGAAAGGAGCCATCTGAATCCCACCAGTCATGCCTGTGTCAGGAGTTTTATTATAAACACTATTTTTAGGGCCTTAAATGAGTGATGTGACATTAAATATCATAAGCCAAATTCTTCCCCAAGTCAATGTGACAGTGGTGTTTCCTCATGAAACAATCTGCCTTTTCTTCTCTTTAACTTTTCTGTGTTACTGACAGCACTGTCTGTGCCTAATCACACTGTTTTGATTTTCCTAACCCATATTCAGCCTCTCCTACACATGCTCATTTTTGGCACAGGAAGCTCACTACCCCCTTCACTTACACTTTAATCAGGCCCAGTGTCTGATTTCTGTGTCTCAGTGGAACAACAGCCAGAGCAGTAAAACAAAAGCCAAATCCCTTCTGCTTCTGTTTGCAGTTCCCCTTATAGACAGACACCCACCCCCACCATTTTGATAAGCATTCATTTTGTTGCCCTTTTTGCAAACCTTTCAAAATGTAGTCAGGAACAATTTCAGCATAAACTTTATACTGAATTGAAAGAGGCACAACACACACAGTTACTATAGTGGCTTTCACGACCTTTAGTAAAGAGTCTGTTACTATAGCTGTACTTCACCTTGCCAATTCCCCCATCTGTAATTTTGTTTCCTTATCTCCTGGAAGAAAATTATACATTCACAGAAGTGTTGGAGTTAGGAGGGACCAGCAGTGGAGGGACCTGGTCCAGCCTCCCTGCTTAAACAGGGTTTTCCTACAGCCCATTGCCCAGTGATCATGGAGATACCAGCTTGCCTCTAAATGATTTCAGATCCAATCCAGTAAAAGCATGCTACAGAAATGCCTAATTATTTTTGCCACTACTACATTGTCCTCTGGCAGTGAGTCAAAGATTCTTAAATATATGGGGGATTAAAACTGACACTGCCATTTCATTAGCCTAAGCATTTATTAATTAGGAAATGGAAATCTGCGCATTTTAAATTTTGGTATGGTCACATATTTTAATTGAGGAGTTCAAGCCTACTTTTATTATGGTACACACTTCACACATCACTTGAGCAAAGAGACCCAGTGATTGATTTCTGCACTGTCAGCTGCTATGTCTGTTTTGACAGATTCAGGGTGTTACCACATTCAATTGCCCTAACATGATTACAACTTAAGACAGCTATTAGCATGCCAGTAACATTTCTGAAAATTACTGTGGCACCATATACTGATTGGGTACTTTCAGGAGTTAGGTGGCTTCTTTTAACTTTCCAGTCCAGACACCTGTGGTTTACCTGAAACACTTTCAAGACAGGAAATCAAACCCAAATGTGAATCGGGAAACTAAAACAACCCAACCCTGTGTGCCTCTTGCCAATCCAACTCCAGGGCATGCTTATAGGAACAAGGTGCTGACAAGACTGGAAAAGACCATATCTAAAATATTTTACCAAACAATAAAGGAGCTGCATTTTATTTACTAACCCAAGAGCTTAAGCATGATATTCCAGGGCTGTCTGAAATGGCAAGTTCAGATTTATGAGTATTGAATGTCTAGAAGAAATAAAACAAATCAGCTGCTTACAAAACAAATTATTCTCTTCACAGTAGATTTTACCAGACCACAAGAACTCACAGATCTAGCTAATCAAATTCACAAAGAATCCAGATCAAGAAATAAGGCAGCCCAGCAGTATTACTGTCAATATCAGCACATTTAAGAAATAAGGTGAAGATCTGAACCACTGTGGATTTTCCTGTCTTTAGAAATCTTACTGACCCTGGCAGTCTCAAGCCACCAAAGAGTTCACAGAACAGTAAGTACTGCCCTCAGTTCTTTGGAAGAGGTAATGGAAATATCCATGCTGGTTTTTAAATACATTGGGTACAAAGGAGGGGTATGTATGTGTGTGCATATATATATTTATAAAAACTAGGTCTGTAAATTCAGATTGAATGGAAAGAGAGAGACCTCTACAAATACAAACACAAGTGAGAATCAGAACATGCCCTGAACACTGGTGTAAGGGTGCCACTGAGCTTGAGGGTGTGTCTGGGCCATGTTCCAAGTCCACACAGGGGCAAGACACAAATGTGCAGGTGACATTTTCTACATTGTGGTTTTCAGGAGAAAAAAATGCTGGTGCATGGGCTGAAATGCAGGTGTAGCTTATTTCAACATATTTCAGAGCTGGACAGATAGGGTTCCCTGCAGACCATTCCCAAGAGTCTGCTTTGACACAGCCACTGGAAAACAAAATATAGTGGAAATTCACACTGCATTCTGTTCAAACTGCAGTATGCCTCACTGTTTAACTCATGGATCCCCACTTTGGATTTTACAGAACAGAAACAGTACAACTGAAAGGTTTCTAATGTAGGATAAAATTTAATTTGAACACTGTTAAGGCAGAAAATAAATTCTATTTTGACTGTAACGATAAAGACTGAAATTTAAAAACACTGCCTAGAATATGACAATATGGAAAAGTAACCCAGAGGGAAAAAAATAAAAGCAAACAATAAAAGAAATTAACACAAACTATCAAATAACTTGTAGAACTGCATAAAAGAACTGGTCTAAAAGGATATTTATAAATTACTTCCCTATCTCAGAGGGCAACTAAATGCTTGAAAGAAATGAAAAAGCAGTCAGATGCTGAAACAGATGTGTTATAAGGAGAACTAAAACTAATAAACTCCTCATCTACAGCTTAACAAAACAGAAGTAAGTGAATTACAGGTATTAAAATTGCAAAACCAGAAGTTTAGTATAAAAGCCAGAAAATATGCTGGATCTAGCTGGAAAGCAGGGCTGGGAGAGTTCCAGACAAGCCCGGATGCTTCATGGTACAAAGATCCTGTGGAGAGATATCAGTGAGGCTAAGAGCCCACAGAGCTTGAAAGGCCAGCAGAGGAAGAGGGGTCAAAGAAGCAATTAAACTAATGCAAACACAAAAAGCCCCAAGACCACACAGGTTCTCAGTGTAGCTTTATAGCAGAAAACTCGACATTCAAGGTACACAATCTCTACTCACTCTATCTGACATATCTACAAAGTACAGTTCCCAAAACCAAAAGTGAGGCAAGTCCAGCAGCACAGAAATAAACAGACCATTATGAGAACTGCGCAGGCTAATCTTTTCTCTGAGAAGGGAGAAAAATCCTCTAAAAAATCCTCCCCAGAAGAACAAAAAACCATCCATCTCCAGTCTACACAGTTTTCCTGTGGAATAAACCCTTGAGGCTGAGGCACAGGCAGGCAGGAGCTACAGAAGCACAGACATGAACTGGCAGCATGGCACATGCAGCATGGAACTAAATATAAGAACACATCTTAGTCTGCTGCCAGACTGGTGCTGGCTTCTAAACCTATGTTTAGCTGCTAAACTCACAGTCACTCTCCAAATCTTACACACTTGATTGAGTGAGGATAATGCACAAACCACAGTAATGTCAACACGTGGTTGCTGTCTGTCAAAGGCCTGTAAGGGCTATTCACTTTAGACCTGGACTCAATGGTCTTTGTGGGTCCCTTCTAACTCAGAATATTTTTGATTCTGTGATTTGGCTTAGAGTGATCTCCTCTGAAAGTATCTATTCTGGAGGATAGGGCTTAAAAGTGACATGAAGATTTGAGCAACCTTACCTGAAACCCACCATGTTCATCCCCCAAATTCAGCAGTGAACTCCACAACAGCTGAACTATATAAGAGGAAGACACACAATCCTTGTTTTCCTCTTTTGTTATTCACCTTAAATGAATTCCTGTTCCAAAAGCACTAAAAGAACAAAAACCTAGCCCCACAAAGTCTTGATCCCACTGTAACAGAATGTACAACTAATATGACAGAACATAAACTTGTTCTCTCATCACATAATCTGATACTCATGTTAAGCACTTTCTCTGACTTAAATTATGAAATATGTGGATGAATTTTAGTAATACAAAGTTTTATGGTTTCCATTTTATTATAATTTTAAGTACAATGCTGAAAGAATCTGTAATCAAACAGCTCCAAGACAAACTAGAGTTTGTGTGGTCTAAACTAATCGAGTATGTATTGCTCCTAACCTCAGTCAGCTATATGAAATTAGTTTTCCTCTTATTATTTTAAGAAGATTTACAAGATAAAAAAGCCTACATTTTTCTTGGCTATGCACTACAGAAGTGTTTAAAGGAAATGGATTGCTAAAAGTTGCTTTTCTGATTTGGTATATATTAACAGAGTTATCAAAAAGCATCGTAGATATCACTCTAAATGGAATAATCAGATTCTGCCCTAATAGCAAATAAACTCCTAAAACCAATTATGGCAGCTGATAGCCTCTTTCAGGAAGCCAGGATAACAATGCATACCAGCCAGTCACCAGTTCCTGGGAATCTTGTTGATCACTGAGTTTTGAAGTAGGATCCACAACAGGATATGACGTACGTACATATTTCATTGTTTATTCTATACCAAATACCTGAGTTGATGCAAAAAGGCAATTTCCAGGGAATACATATCCTTCTCACGTGGGATTTGGTATAAGTAAAAGTTGGCTTGGGTCTACTAAAACCAGAAGAGCCCACTCTTGTCATCATATGACTTGGGTATATAATGCACAGGAGAGAACGTGGAACTCTAAGCCAACTCCTGTCAAGTGATAAAACATTAAAAAATAATACCAAATGTAGCATAATATTAAAATACCAAACTGACTTGTCTAACTGAAAGTTTATGACAGACTAATGGGAATTTCCAACTGGAAGCTATCTTGCTGGTCACTGAACTCACATGGGCAGCAGAGTTTCATTTCAAGTACATATTTAGAGATTTCTGGCTTAGTACTGTGCTACAACTCCTGAGGCTCCTGCTGTACTACTTCAAATGTACACAACATCTGTTGTGGTTTTTAAAAAGCAAAATTAGTTTGTCACCTCATGAAAATATTAACCTGCTCCTTACAAAGCAAAATTAATTCCTCTTGCTCTACTACTGCAACTATTATTGGAAAGCTCTACTGGAATTTCCTCACCCTAGAAAGCAGCTCTTCAAAAGTACTCTTCAGCTGAGGTTACACAGAGCTTCCTTGAGCATTAATAACATGTTTGCTTATTTGGTGCCCCTTCTCCACATATCTATATATATTTTAAGTAGAATTAGTGATAGTAAAACTGTATTTTAAGTAGTGTTTCTCTCTGTGTTTGCAGCTTTGCAAAGTACAAGACAAATTCTTAGTCTCTCCTGCCCTCTGTAAGATGAGACAGCTCAGAACCATGAACAGAACCAGGAACAGGACTATTAACAAAAAGAGTTGACACTTTCTTCTGGAAAACTTTTTGCTCTGATTTTTCAAACAGAGTTAACTGGATGATGACAGCATTGGATGTAACATTTTCATTCAAGGGAAAGATGCTTATTGGACAGGTTTTTTTATCATAAAAAGAGTAAATCAGTAGCAAAAGTGATCCCATTCTTTGGTGAAAATTTCCAGCAAGAAGTAGCTTTATTCCCTATACCTCCCCATCATCCTGACTGAAAACCAAGACTGACCAAGAACCCCACTTCCTCAGAGGAAGCAGATGGTGATATTCAGGAGATGGGCACAACACAGATATTAGCACTGGGTTAAGATCTCACAGAGAGGAAACATTAAGGGGTACAGTAAACATCAACCTGTCAGTCTGGCAGAAATCAGAGACCTTCCTTTCTGTGGATGTAAAGCCTACAGAGCCATTAGCTGCACTTTCACCTTAACAGAGAAATAAAATCTCCAACTTCAGTGACAGATGTTAACTAAAAGGCAGGATTAAAATCCAGCCAACTGAGCTACATAAATGTGCTCAGCAGAGCTCTTTTGACTACCAATGGGAGTATTCTCTACTGCCAAAAATCCTGGAAATTTCCATCTTGACAGCCATATAGCTGTAAACTGTATCATGAAGTAAAACGGAGATGAGCCTCAAGTAAGAGGCTTGAATGTAAATTTGTCATCATAAGAGGGTCTGAGAACATAGGCAGGATCCTTCATTCTTTCCAGGGTGTCTGAAAACACAATGAGCTCATCTCCACCCAGCAATGTCACCAGCATTGTGTTTCCCATTGCTAATCACCCTTGGCAGGAGGAAAGAAAAGACACGGGATATTCCAAGTCAAAGAGAGAGCAGATTTAAAACTGAAAATCCATGCCACAGAGCCTGAAGAATGCACTGCAACAAGATCACTTTGAAGCCAACAACCCACCCAGCTGTGAGGAACCCTCCTGCCTCCACTGGCTCTCCTGGTATGAGACCGTGGAGCACGAGTGAACCCTCAGATTTCCTACAGGAATGCACTGCACGATCACATGGACCCTTCAAAGGGAACAGGTCCTCCCATTCATAACCCTGTGATGACTTTCTACAACTACCCAGTTGCTTTCATGGCAGTGTAGTATTAGGAAAATATTTGATGTATTTTTAGCTTTCTTCTATTGTAGCTTAGCAGTTGGATTCAAAGAGAGCCAGCACCCTGTGATCGACCTGACCTGCGTAAGGATCAGTAACATATGCTCCACCAACCGGCCATGAGTCCTCTAAAACATGACAAAAAGGACCAAGGCAGGGATTACAGTTTTTAGGGTATAAATCCTCATGGATCAGGCAATAAGGTGCACCCTACTGTCATTCAGATTACTATGGTTAATTAGCAGCTTTTCATGTTTCAGTCAAATCTTGATGGTTCAATTACTGTTTTTTAAAAAATACTACATGTAACCTGAGAGAAGACGGAGGACTAACTGGATTAGTGACCTGATACAGCAACAATTTGTATGGCTTGGCTTGCCATAAATCCTGTTTAAACACTATCCTATTGCTTAAAGCTGGACACTCAGTGATCCTCAGCCTGCTTGGCCTGTTATGGAAGTGACCAGAGCAAACCACTTCTGAGCAAACCAAATCCCTGCCTGTTGAAGAGACATGCCTTCACTTGGCAAGGCTGAGAAGGGCAGTGCAGAACATGGCTGTGCTTTAGGTAGAAATTTAATCTGTGCTGGGGATATTACCAACTGGAAATATTTGACTTAAAGAGTTATGTGTTTCCATATATTAACATACTTCCCACACTTGCTCACATCTGCCCAAATAAGCTATGAAATAAATATTTTCCACATTGTAAATATAGCAGGTATTTATAACGCTCAGTGACACATCACTTAATCCAGAAGTCAGCATTTGCAGCTGACCATTTCATGGTACAAATCAGCAGGCAAGTAAACAAGTTGAAGAAAATTTTGCAGTTTACTTACATTTCAGTTTGCACTTCTCTTGTACATAGAATCTGTTTTATTTGTTTTATACAAAAATGACTTGTGTCAATGGCTTAACAGAGTACCACCCAGTGTGATTTTCTTTTAATAGAATACCTTGTAAGAAGAGGAACAACTTCCTTACTTTCATTTGTTTTCTGAGTACCAATCCAGTGTCTGATGCACAGAATTAGTGAAATGGAATATAAGTACAAAAGGTTCCTTGCAAAGCAAATTAGACTCTTCATTTAATTATATAGTATTTTAATGATCTCCATTTATTCCTTTAAATTCTACCTTTATGTCTAACCTCTTTTACTTCTGGTACGAGTATCTCAGATACATTAGTTTAGTGATTTTTAATCACTAAAGATATTCTTTAGTTGAATTTTAGTCCATCAATTGGTGGAATTTCTTTTCTGAATTTTACAATTTTTAACCCAATAAATACTAGGTTTAACTGGATACATCCAGAATACTAAAGATGCAGTGAATGAAACAAAGACACTTCTTCTTTAAAAGGTTTAGTCTGGCAATGTAATAAAATAGGTGTTAAAATGGCTGATTAAAAAAAGCTAGAACCAGTATGATTAAGGAAACATGTTCATTCCCACTTTCAGAGCTCTTCTGTTTTGCCAAGACTTCAGAAGCTAACTTGCTTACTAAGGTAGCCAACTAATGAAATTAGCATTTGAAAAAAAACCAAACCAAAACCTTTTTTACCTGGCAAAAAACTTGAATGGAACATTGTAAACAAATAGTATGGAAAACCCCTCAAAACCACAGGATGTTAACCAAATTACATTTACATTAAGACAACCATAATAATGAACATGCATAATTCAGAGACCCTTTTTCTGACATTTTCAGCTTTATGTGGTATTAAACTTAAAGCAAAAAAAGCATTTACTAGAAAATAAACCACTAGTAGAAAGCTGAAGCAACGTCTTCCACTCTGTACAAAGTTGTGATTGAATGACAACTACTTGCCCTCTGTTTAAACAAAAATTCTAATCACACTTGTCTGAAAACAGCTACCACAAAAGCTGCTGAAGTTTGAAGTCTATTCCAGATATTGTCTAAAATAAGTACTAGAGTATTTGTGCAGCTTGTATGAAAGGAAAAGGAAAAACTGAGGTAACTGCTGCTTGGAAACAGGTCAAAGACTGTGAAAGGACTGATGGTTGTAGAATTTCTCTGCTACAACTGAAGGCCAGCAGTAGCCCAGGGTTTCTGTCAACATGACCATAATAAATGTTACAGTAACTGCCATACTATAGCTATAGCTTAGCTAGCTTTGTTTATAGAGGAATCAACAGAATAAACTGAACTCCTGCACTGATTATAAAATCAATTCTTGAAATGTTTTGTTTTGGGGGGGAATGTTGAGTTTTTTTAGTTTGTGTTTTAATTTTGTTGTTTGGGGTATTTTTCTTGACAGAAAAATATTCATCCTCACCAGAATCCGCAGACCTTGCTTTCTCAGTTTGGGTTAGTACGTACATTATCTTATTCACTAGAAATTTATTGCAGCAGGATTAAATTCTAACAAACCAGTCTCCAAAATAAACCAACAAAAATTATGTTTCCTCATCAGCTAAGTGGTGACAGATACTCAGATACAGTATCAGATACACTGGTAATTCTTGCAGAAGTCTGAAGGGAACTGAAATGTTACTCTAAGCTGTCTCAAACTGCAGGTATTTTCACAATTTATACTGCAGTACTGCTTCAATGTGCTATTACTGAACATTGGTTTATTTTATTTGTTCATAATGTCTCTCAGTGCAGCACATGATTTGGGGTAGTTTGATCACTTCACAGGAAAGGGACCTTTCATTAGTGTTTTGATCTCACCAAACACCCCCATATTTTTGCAGGGTAAGATAAGTAGAAGACTGCTCAGCTCTTCTCTCATGCTACAGAGTGTGGTATTTACTTGCCAAAGGCTCTTAAAAGCTTTTTTCTGGGTCAAATCACCTCA
Organism: Oenanthe melanoleuca; assembly: GCF_029582105.1. Lineage (NCBI taxonomy): Eukaryota > Metazoa > Chordata > Aves > Passeriformes > Muscicapidae > Oenanthe > Oenanthe melanoleuca. The sequence continues at coordinate 44,866,569 of NC_079333.1, forward strand.
CTCCTTCAAGCAATTTCCAATTCCTTGAATCATATTATTTTATCTTATTATCTTATTATTATCTTTATTATTTAATCATATTATTTTATGCTTCAACATTCAAGCTGAATCTACCTAGAACCTGCCTGCTTTCAACCACACATCACTGTCTAGTCATCTGACAGCTCCTCCTGAGCAGCCCGTGACAAATTGCTGTTCACTCTCCTCTCCCATTCCTTAGTTTCTGTGTCACAGAGACCCACAGGTTAACCCCTCACTAATTTAGTCTGCCTCTGTACCAGTCTCAAGAACAGGTGATTTCTATTCTTGGACCTTCTACATCAGCCTCCTCTCTGGATAAATTTGACAGAAACTTTTCTCCATCTTTTTTTCTACTTCCTCCATCATCTTTGCCTTAAAGCATCACTTGCTTAGATCACTTCAGTGACCTTGTACACACCTGATTGAACAGTTTTTAATCCACACTAGCACTCTGCCTTGGATTACACAGCTATTTGTTTTCCTCAAGAGACTCTCAGGGGGAACTTTTTGCAAAACTTCTAGGAAAGCCAAGTCATTTGCCTCATCCAGGTTGCCTTTATCCTCCATCTACTACTTCAGTAACACTGATAATATAAAGCATTACAATTTCACCAAAGCCATGTAATTTTGACTTAAGTTACATTTACCTAATTTTCCCCTTATGCTCTTTACGTATGAAATCTCTGTGGGATGAACTCCATATTCACTTACATAAAACCGTATCAGGAAAAATTTAAAAGATAATTGATGGAGTTATTCATGGCTATTGCTGTTCTAATAGGAAAATTCATTCCTCAATTTCATTTCCAAGAGCTGAAGTAAAATTAAGTTATACCTAATTCTTATGCTTTCCCTTGAAGACAGACTTAATTTGCATACCTTTAAGGTTTTCAGGAGCACTTGTTAAAAAAGAACAGGAAGAGATTTTGAAAGTGCTTACTATGTTCCATTCATACAATAACTGTTTTATCAAGGAATTTACAGGATACAGATTTACTCTTCAATCTTGTCATTATCTCCCCTACAGTATCTGAGTGATTTATTGCTCCTGAATTTTCAACATATCTCCTAACTTTCCCCTAAAACATTAAGATTTGCTAAGGTTACACACTGATTTCCATTAAAAAAATGCCCTTGGAATAATAATTTCCCCTTCATCTTCCACAATGAAAATAGATGTAAAATAATTCATGACTTCCCTGCCACCTCATCATTTACTTTAGCTATCACTCAAGTCTTGGTCGCTTTAGAGCGACCAGCCCTGCAGTCACAGATAAAAGGGGGACAATGATCAGCTGCTATTTCTGCCTACAAAGCACAATGGAAGATAAAGCTTTATAGTACTGATCTCCTTAACTCATCATGAGAGCCATCTCATGCAAGCATCAGTGGGCACATGCCAGTCTCTCTCACTGCTTCAAGACCCACTGAAGGAAAAAAAAAAAAAAAAAAAAAGAAAAGAAAGAGCTTGAAAGAAGCAATGGGAGGACATCTTCATTTATTTGTTTGAAGCTGCTTCTTGGAAAATGCTTTTAAAGCTACTTCACCCTCTCCCTTCACTATCCTACATCAGAATTGCCTTTTCTGGCCAAATGTGTGCACTTACCTCAGCAGTGTATAGACAACTCTCACAGTGTGCAATATTCCATATTCTCTTTGACTCTCCTCTTTCTCTGGTGCTGAATGTACACAGCACACTGTAGGGAAAGAGACTTTTTCTTAACAAGTCTAAGCCTCCTGAAGCCTCTAAGGAGTTTCAGCAGCAGAAGTATGGAGTTCAGAGAGGAAGTGAAAGGGTCAAAGGGCCAGGATGCTCTCAAGATTTCTCAGGTGTATGGTATTAGCTTAAACTCTCTATTAACAAAACATGCAGCCTCAGTAGGAGTTTAATGCAAGCTGAAAGTACAGGTTAAACTTGGTTCCACTTCAGAAAGTATTTGTATCTGTCGATCACATGACGAAGTACAACCAGCCCCTGATTTCACTACCACTGCTGGGCTGCCAACCCATCATCATCTGAATGCCTCTGCAAAGGAGACCAAGCTCTTCCAAAGGGTATGGTTGGGTTTACCAGGCAAAATTTATCCTCAGGCCTGCTCCTCACTCCTCTAGTGCTCTGAAAATGTTGAGTCTGAGTGACAGGTAAGGGCAGATTAGAAGGCACAGTGAAGAGTGCATTTAAATGAAAAGAGCTTAATATGACTTATGTGTAATTAATCTACAACATTAATTTTCCATTCATACTCAGTTTATCAGCCTTCAGCTGAAATATTTCTTCTGTTATACTAAACCTCCTCTGGACATCCATAATGTTCGTTAAGGAGCATGCAAAACAAGAAGTGCTTACTTAAAAGAGCATCACATTGGAAAATATCTTTGAGCTAGAATATATTTTCTGCAGAATACTGATGCACCACGCATCACAAAAAAATATGCCCATGAGAAAACACAGTGGATAAACTGAAATGAAATTCAGCACAAAGCAATTCCATCAGACTTTCTGATGACCTTATAAACACAACAAAAATTGCTATTCATATATCACCTAGCCAAGTCAATATTTATTTTCTTGCTTTACGTACGCTTTGCAGGAGTGACCTTAATCATAAAAGCAAGGCACTAAAAAGCATGGTTTGGTCCAAAACTTGTTTTGGCAGGCAATATGCAGATTTCCCCAAGAAGCTCTGCCAACATATCTCAAGCCAAACTTGCAATAGTCTGACCTAAAAGGACAAGAAGACTGGCAGAAATGAGACTACAAACATTTCCCTCAGGAGCATGCTGTGTGCACAGACTCTTTCCATGTTTGTAAGGGGGAGGGGAAGGGATTTTCCATGTCTGTATGTGTTTTCCACATATATTTGCCAACAGTTCCTAGATTATCCCCAGAGCCTACTTTGAACACCAGGATAACTGCTGTACTGTAGGCTGTATTTCCTTTCTGAACATGGAGATTTCAGAATAGAAGGCCGGATCTTGATTTCTGAGTTATTCTGGGCACACTAACAAAATAAATGAACCCTGGCTATACCTCAGTGTCGCTGAGAACAGACCTAAACCCTCCAGTCTGCAGCACCTCCTGAGAATCAGGAGTTGAAAAGGAAGGCAAGCGTAAGAACAGGAGTAGAGGTAAAACTATACTGCATTTGTTTCGTTGCCTAAAAAAAATATATATATTAAAAAATATAGATATATTTCACGTTTATAAATTTCTTGCTTCTAATGAAGTAATTTTATTCTTGTGCAAGTACAGTGAATGTAAGGAGTGCTGAGACAGAGACATAAATTAGGTTAAGGCAGTAATCCCCCTCTTACTATGCCCCAGTAGTCCTGATGAAAACATGCTCTTAAAAACACCACAGACAGAAGTGGCTGCCCAATGCCCGAGTGTCTGCTTCATCAGTGCGACATTCCCTCGATGTAAGCTGCCAAACTACCAACCCAATCCTTTTTATTTCCTCCTTTGTCATCATAAGGATAAGTCTAAAAGTTTTTAGTGCATTTCCTCTCAGTTAAACTCAAATTAGTCCCCTCTGCTGGACTCCTACTGGGATGCCTTGGTCTATCCCAGAGCCCTTGCTGAGAAAAGCCCTTTTCAGTCCAGCAAATCACCTCGGTACCTGCTACTCTGACAAGGCTGACGCCATTATTTATTACATAATCAGCTCTCGCTGTTGAGGGTCAATTATTCCATTGACTGGGCATTACAATAATTCTTGGTAATTAAAAGAGGTACTTATGTGAATCTAGATGCATATTGAAAGAAACATTAGTCCTTTTGTTACCTTGGCAAGCCCTTGTTCCTAGTCAGCCCAAGCAATTAGCATCTTTTGGCAATCCCTGTCAGCTGGGGTTTGGAAAGCCTGAAAAGAGGGTCACTCAGATGCTAATTTAGATACAATTGTGACAGCAGAGTTTAGAGGGAGCTGCTCCAAAGGCACCATCAGGGTTTAATAAAGCAAACAGCTTGGGTCCCTGTGACCCTGCTGAGGTAATTAAAAAGGCTGCTCTATGTTGCTGTGCCAAATGGGAGAGTGGCATCATGAAGCTATCCACAAAAACCATTTTTAAAAGACATATAATCACCCATTTAATCTGCTCATTAAACAAATCTCTCATGCGGACTTAACAGGAATTAGCACTTTCTAAAAGGCAAAAATTGACAGAAAGCAGACTGTTCAAATGATTCTAAAGGTCGTGATTCCTAAACGTTTTCCCATTTTTATTATTATAAGCTCATTTAATGCTAATGTATAATGTTTGGGGATATTGGTGTTCAAGTCTATTCTTTTAATGCTGTCTTTATGGGAGAAATATGAACTTCCATTTCTTTAAGCTAAGAGGGTAAAATGATATAAGCTATAACAACAGTAGGAAACCCAGCCCTACAAACTTTCTGTAAATAACTCCACACTCAACTCACAACAAATTCTGTGTTTCCCAGGATTCATCCCAGTAGAGAGCTCTTGCACACAACTGTTGGCTCAAACTCCAACACACAAGTAATATTAGGTACCTTGTAATATCCACCCCCTATGTTCCTCCAAGAATGTTAGAGTTAGAACCATCACTACTGACAAAGCAAGATCACCTTTCCCTGTTAAAAAAAAAAAGAATAAAACAAAGTTCCTCCTCTTCTCTGCAAACCAAAATGAAAGGGATTGTAGGGCACTGAGTAAAGACTTCAGGAAAATGTACTTTGGTGTGACAGTGACCTGACATGTATCACAGGCAAGCTGTCCTACTCCACGCAGAACGTAAGATTTTTATTTTTGAAAAGTTAATCTGCTTTGGATTGGGGTAACATGAAAAAAGGAGGAGAAAGCAGAGAAGACAGAGGGTAATGCCAGCTGATTTTTCTCCCCAGTTTTAATTCAGTATTGAAAAAGTTATCTCTGTATAATGTCTGGAAGAGAATGCAGCTGGTAAGTCATGGCAGAGTTTAAGCAATTATATTGTTCTGTGAGTATTTCCTATTTCACTGTCTGCATTCAAAAATAGCCTCCATTATTCACCCTCCTGATAATGAGGGACTAAATCATCAGGGAGGAAAACTTGTCCCCAGAAAATAAATAAAATCATTAGGCATTGTAGCATTCTCAGCCCAGCTACTAAACTTTCTCAGACTCATGAGGCTCGATACTGTATGACCTCATCATTGACAAGCTGATGTTCTACTGAAAGCTGTTAATTAAAGACTCTAGAGATGTTGCCAGCATACTTAATATCTCTAGATATAACTGATGCATGCACATCCTTCACAAAGCAATTGCTGAGCTGGAATGACAACCTCAATTCCACACCAGGTCAATACTTGTCATGTCCACCTAATTTGGAAATTAAAGGCCAAAATGAGATTAAAGCAATACATGGCATATAATTTGCTAGATCAGTTTCTTGTTTTGTACTCTATGGACTGGTAAACCATGAGACAAGTGTATAATTCCTTTTAGCTCTCAGTTAGCATATCACAAAGCTTGTTGTACAGACACAAACTTATGACTTCCCTGATGGTGACTACAGAGCTGAGTCTGGCAAACAAGGCAAAAAGAGCCATCACTGTGTTCATTCTCAGAGAGCTGATTCAGCTGAGCCACACAACTGCAAACATGAGTTGTTCTTAGTTCTAAAGATCATCAATTTGCTGCAGTCATATATCTGGTCAGTACTAACTGACAACATCTGCATGCTCTTTTTTTCTTCAGCCCTAAAACATTACAAAGTAGGAAAAAAAAAATCCCGTAACTTCTCCAGAGGTTGACTACGACACGTGACAAGGGAAGCTATATCCTACCTTAGGGAATTTATCTGCATATAGAAATACTAATGATACAAGGGTATTTTTTTTCCTCCCTCCAAGGGGCAGCATACAGGATGGAACAAGACACGTTAGAAATTCAGAGAAAAAAAAAAAAAAACAAAACAGCCACCACCTACAGTTTTTGCAGGAGCTGGTGCAGTACAGTGGGAATAACCACAACCTTGGAAAGGGAACTACAGTATTGTACCTGAATATCTGCAGAAGTTGTCAGGGAATCACCTAAAGAAACCCCTAATCTATATTCTATAGGAGTGGATCCAAGTTAATTAGGCTAAGGAAAAACAATTATATAGGTGGTAATTCTTATGTAAATTCCATCTACATCTATTTATAGCTAATAATCAGTGCATGCTACTAAACTTGCCTTAGGTTGTTCCTAAAACAATCCATCAATACCTGGAACAAAGCTCTAAAAAGTGAAAAGAACTTCAGCAACAAAACAACAAAGCCTAAGCAGGTAGGGACAGAAAGAGTAATTTTCACTATGAAACAAAAGCTGTAACAAATGTAGGATGGGGTGAACTACTGGTTTTGACCAGCTTTTTAACTACTTTACTTTATTACTTTTACTTTACAGGTTCTTTTTTTCTTAACTCAGTGTGGGCAAGAAGGGGGTCAGGAAGATGACAATAATGCAAAAAGGATGGAGAACATAAGGAACAGCAGAAAAAGAAAGGAGGAAATAAATCATCAAAACTTTATAACCCTAGACTGCCTCACAGGGGAGTAGAGGAAAAAAACAGACCATTCGTCTTCAGCGTGTTTGCTTATTATCTCTTGGGAGAGTTTAAGATGTTATACTTGACACCATTATATGTATGTGCAGTTAACCTCAACCTGTATTATTTCTTTGTACCTTCACAGTCTTACACATGCACACAAGTATCTTGTACTGATAAACCATGCTCAGTTTCTCCTAGGATTGTATAGAGAAAAATTCTTAGACAAAACGATTAGAACTCTTTGATTTAAAGTAAGCTTTGATACTGACATTGGAAAAGGGCTGTGTCTAGCTCCAAAAACTACACACTCTCTCTGTATTCCCTACCATCAAGGATACTTCCTACACACTCTCTCTGTATTCCCTACCATCAAGGATACTTCCTAACACACTTGAGAAAGTAATTCAATAGCTGAATAACCACAACTACACTTTCAGGTCTATTTAAAACTGCAAAAACAATGTGTTCTTTCTCTTGGGAGAGCTATGCTACCATTTGGTCAGACAGCAACACATTTTGGACACACTTCAGAAGTAGTTGCATGCATTGTGAAGATTTATAGCTGGACAGGATTCAAGGCAGGGGTGCAACTCCCTGGAAAACACTGAAATCCATCCACAGATGGACCATCACAGACAAAGTCGCAGATGCAGCTTCCTGACCATTTTGGCTGTGCAAGGAGATGGGAAAATTCAATCAACATTTAGTACATTTATTTTCTTGAAATGAATCTTAATGTGAATGTGTTCACATTCAAGTGAATGTGTTGTTTTGCTGCAATATGTAATACTGTGCTTACCTCTGCTTCTCTACCAGCATGTGTGACAGTCATTCCAGGCATTCCTTCTGCAGCTTTTTGTTTATTTTGGGGAATGTTTAGAATGCTTTTGTTGAAAAAGAGAAAAATTTTTAAAAAGTCGTATTCTAAGAAAAGCCCTCCAAATTGAAGGAATCATCTATACAAGAGCTTCTGAAAGAATAAACACAGCTGCTTACAAATGAGTAAAAAGTTATAGGAAAAAACACTAGTAGGTTTCTAATAAATCTTAAGGCTGAGGCTGTCCTTTGATTCTTGTGAGTTTTAGTATTTTATCTCAAATGTATAGTTGGGGTTGTTTTCTCCAAAAAGTTATTTTAAGTAATGATGAAAAGCCAACTTTCCACTAGCAGCTATTTGTAGTAATAAACATATAAAATACTAATACGAGCAAAAGTTGAGTTATTAAAAGCATACTTCAGAAAAGCAGCATTAGTTATGGTTCAAACTCTCAAACAGAATTGAGAGACTGAAGACAATTTAGGAACAAAAGCATACAGGTCAATTTATCCTCAACAATGAATATTCATTTATTTCTGGTCACTGCCTAAATCTGCTTTTCTACTTCCTTTATTTAACTGTCTGAGGTTATAAAGATATAAACCCAAGATCATCTTATTATTAGGCCTTAGTTAAAACATAAAAAACTCGCAATAGGGATATAACTAGTTTAAGAACATTTGTGCTCTATGTTTACTTCTATCTGGTAAAAAAACCAGTGTCAACTGGAATTTGAAATGTTTTCTTTATTTAGATCTTGTAGGCTGAACAATAAGCCCTGACAGCTCTGTCTCAGCCCTCTCAAGGCTCGTACCAAATGAAGCCTAAACTCACCATTCAGCAACTGCACCGGCCATGGGATGTCTGGAATTTGTTATGTGCACTCATCCTTAAAATGGAACAGCTGCTATGAAAGGCTGTTACAAGACACCCAAGGGGGCAAAAGGTTCCAGTGACACTCTTATCTACAACCTGATATGAACAGCTTTTGCTGCTACCCTGCTCCCATCTCTAAGTGTAAAGTTACACGATAGAAGGGCCCAAAACACTCCCCTCAGTAAAAGAGAAAACTTGTATGCCTTCCATCCCTTTTCATGCCATTGACTGTGCAGAGGATTAGATCACCTTTAAAACGTACTTATTAGTGTAACACATCAGTATGCCAATTTTAACGATATGCATTCTAGAAAACTACGTTTTTACATTGCTACCACCTCCCACTCACCTTTTAATAAAAGCATCAAGACAGTCCTTGGGCCATGCCATGCTTGCCTTGCTCTCTGGATTGACTATATAGCCTATAAGCCCACAGACTAGTTAGTTGCATGAGGGGCTCAACCAGGATTTGGCTGTTAAGGATCAGAAAGTAATAGCAATATAGCAAAAATAGCTCTCAGGGGAAATATATCTTGTTACTGCCAGAAAGAGTATTTTTATAAGAGAAGCATTTCTGTAATTCTTATTAGTTAAATAAAAGACTGGAAATAACCAGAAGCATGAAGACTCAAGGGTCTATGCTCCCATCAGAGTCAATGGCAGAATTCCCACTAAATGCACTGGATATGCAATGAAGACCAAATGTGAAATACAGAAAGGAAATGATCAGAGGAAGGACTCTTGTTCACAAATGCATTCTGCATCTGTGAAGTTTGTACCTGTGACTGAGTCCATAAATGAGACTAGAGTCCACACACCATACAACTGTGATGAGTTCTAGTTCTGGTGGGAAAATCCTAAGAACTGTTTCTACTTTAAAATAGAAAAGACAGCTTCATTTTTACAGATGCACTGTACTGGGCAAAGCCTAGTGTCTTTAGAAGGTGCTCTTTTGCACGGATTGCCCTCCTCCCAATCCCCACAGCCTCTGCTTTCTCTGGTGCTTGATGAGGCGACACAGAGACCTGCCATGATCTGCAACCAACTTCCTCCTTCCACGAAAAGTAGGTACTATTTCTTGCTAAAGTTCCTTTGATATATCAAATCCTCTTTCTAAATTTTATATGGCAGAGATAAACAAGTCTGTAAAAAGACAGACACTTGTCCCAAACCCTTTTATGCCCACATAAAGATTGCTATAATTGCAACAGATAATCAGTTCCACTTCAGCCAAAGCTCAATAGCAGCTTGTAGATGCATCTTTTAACCAAACCACAATTTATTTGGCTGTGTGAATGAAATCCTATTTCCTATCTCTTTACACCCACCTTTGGGATTTCCTTCCACTGCTCTTTGTAAGAGCTGTGACTCTCAGCATCACACAATCCCACCCCCTATCACCATTCTGGCGTAGGGTTTGTATCCTGAAGTTTATATCCTATCTATGCTCTCTAGTGGGACAAAAGCCTTACTTTCCCAAGATCATCAAGAGCCTACTCTTTCAAATCAAGTCAGAAATTAAAATCTCAGAGCAATAATATCCCCAAGAATATATCAGGAAGTGAGGAAGAAAGAAGAATCAAGGGAAGATGAGACTAATGGACTAACATGGAGTAAAACATGGCCAGGCAGACACAGCAGTAGTATTTGCTGCAACAGGGACAAGGATAAAGTGAACCTGGTTTGGATGCATCAAGAGACAGTTAAGTGCAAGCCATAGATAACACACAGTTTTCCTCTAGAGCTTGGCTTTCCTCTCCACCTCAAGGTGATTTACCTGTACCAAAGGAGACAATCCCAACACAAAAATTCCCTCTTTCAGAGTCCTCTCAGGAATCATTACACTTGCCACAATTCTGAGACAGGTAGGTCAGCTCAGAGTAAAGGGGGGATGAAGCAAAACTCCTTTTTCATCAGCTACTATTGTACCTGTTGGCCAGCTACCATGGAAACAGAAGCTGCCTGCTTTGGGCACGTCTGGAAGCATGGCTCTGTATCTCAGATGGCTGAGTCAACACTGTCTTCATTCCCTGTCACAGACTACTAAAGTTATACAATAAACAGTTGTTCAGTATTAATAAACACATTTTTGATTCCCAAAAAGCAGCCTTCCACCTTAGATTTACCATATTAACATTATCTGGACTAAGCATCTTCTCACAGACTTGTACAATTGTGTATTTGCTTCACACTTCCAGCTTCTAATTCCTTGATGCTTGTGATGCCATTTGAACTCGAATTCTTTAAGGCAAAGTGCTGTCATTGAAATCATACTAAAAATGGCAGCAATGAAGAATCTTCCTGTTTGACCCCCAGCAGACTTGAATCAACTCTTTTACTTCCTACTGTTGAACTTTTGATTGCTTTGGTATTTCTGCTGCTTCTATTCTGTTCTAAATATTATTCTAGATTCACTGTTACTCCATCACCCTGAGGAAACATCCACTGGGATCCACTTCAACCCCTCCTTTTTAAAGTCCTCCTGGTATTGCTTTTGTGGTTCAGAATAACTAAGTCAAAGGTTCAAGACAGGAAGAAAAAACACCTACCAAAATAAAACCCAAACCCACCTGCCTAGAGCTCTTCTCCCTCATTAAAAAATGGATGACTTGGACTCCAGCTGTTCTTTTAGCCCTACCACACTGAAATCCCTACTGAAACAAAGCCCTTGAGAGAAATCCTGTGAGCTCACTCTTGGAGGTTTTTTTAGTTGCATGTGTGTAATCTGACTGAAATCTGCCTTTCCTGTGATCCAGCAACACACTGTACAATCAGATTTGTACTGCACTTTCTCTCTCTCTCAGCATTAATCCCCTCCTCTGACTTTCTCCTGAACAGCTATACTGGACTTGTACTCCCAGCTACACAGATGTAAAGTAAACTCTAATTTTGTGTCTGGTCAGTGAACTTCATGACTGTTCTGTTTAATGCATACTCAGTTTTTTGTGGCTGCCACTAGACTCATTGTTTTACATCTGTTTGCGTTAAAGCATGTTTTCCACTGAATGACTCAGACACTTAAAAGATCCCAAATCCCTCTGAATAGGGTTACATTAATTCTGAAATGCTTGCTATTCCCTTCCTCTTAATTTCAGTATAAGCAGCTAAAATTTGCTACAATCTTAGATCTGATATTCTCATTCAATTTATTTATATATGTATTATTAAAAAGATCAGTCCTCTTGAGTATGTCACTAGTAACCTATTTTCAGCTAGAAAAATTATAATTTGCAGATGCTGCATGTAACCTGCTTTGAGACAATTTTAAAGCCAACAGGCCATTTTTGCTCCACAGACCATGACTCTCTGGTTTAACCAGTAAGCTCCTTTATGAAACCTTATAATTTTTTAAAGTGCCATTAATTCACACAGTTTCAATTTTTCACAGTGTATTTTCCTCATAACATGAAAAAAATAGAACAGTATCAAGATGAATCTGGAAAACCAGAATTCAGAGCAAAGAACATGTGCTTATTTCTCAAGATTCCCGATTTTCTGTTTATAACATTCTTATTCTGATAATAATGGCAAAAATACAAATAAACTATCAAGTACACAAATACCGCAGTGTTGAATTTAGTTCTTCAGCCCTTTTTGTCCTGAGTTAGGGTCCTATTCTTCCTTAAAAATCATCAGAATTTCTCTGTCTGACAGTTGGCAAGTAGGAAGGGAAATGGTTTTAAAGATCAAATTAAGCAAACCTGATTGAATAATTCAGATTTGCCATGGGACTCAATTATTTCTATTAGAAATCCTTATTTTTAAAAGGAAAAAAGTTATTTTCTTTGGCGTCCAAATAATTATTTCTTTTACTTCTGGAAACGTTGAAGTAGTGGTTTCCTGAGGTTTTACATGTTAACTCTTTTATATTTTTTCTGAGGTTTTACCTGTTAACTCTAGCCTGAAACAACAACAGATGCCCCAAAGACAAGCATGAAAGTGGTAAGAGATATCTTCCTCTTTGCTGTGAAAAGCATGATATAAATAAATTTGCAAACCAAAAAAAATTACAGTATTTTAAAAAAACTGCATGGGTTCTCTTACAGCAGAGCTATTTCTCCCACTTGTGTAGACGCATTTATGGATACAACCAGAAGACCCATGCAACCTTATGCAATGTCAATGCATCAATCAGCTGGAGGTCACTGCTGTCCCCATGTCTCTCCAGAGCACAGAATCAGGGATAACACTGACAAATGCCAAGCAGGGCAAGCACCATGCTTAACCACAAAAATTCCAGAGTCACAATAGCACAGAACCACCTCCAGGTGATAGGTGCACTCATCCACCACAGCAACACTGAGGAACTGCTCGGCCCTGCACAAAGGGCTGCAGTTCCTCCATCCTAAGCAGCCTACAGAGCTGAGTCAATCAGGCACTAGGACTGTGCTGCCTTTTTCAGCTCTGACTCTGAACAGCAGAAAAAGAAAGGTAAAAGCTATATGGTTCCCCAATTCAGGGTCTTCTGCTGATGGGTGACAAGCAATTGGAGAGGACACGAGTTGAAGACCCTCGAGAAGAACTGAAGGCTTCTTACAAACCATGATTAACACTACACAATGTGCAAACTATCTGGAAGAGCATTCCTGTATCAAAACTCACTGCAAACCCACTGTATAAGACTTGATAGTTCATATCCCAGGAAAAGAAAACCCAACACCATAAAGCCCAAATCAAACACAATACCCCTCCACCCACAAGTCCACCACGTTTTACTGCCAGCATGGAAACTTTTTGTAGAGAAGTCTGCTTGTGACTGCAGAGACAGACACATGGCTATTTGCCTGCTGTCCTCATCCCATCTCTGCTCTTGTTCTATCCCTCTTCTCTTCCAGGGCAAGACGTCAGCTAGGTGATATAGGATCTCTAGGAAGTTACACTTAAAGTGCAGATCACAGAGATGAAAGGGTTACTGACTTTGCACTCAATAGGTCTGTGTCCTTTCATAATAAGCCAGTTAAATCCTTCCATTCTCAGTTATTTGCATTTATACAGAGGATTTTTTTTAAACAAGAATCTTTACATGACTTTAATTAGGTCATGTCTGCAGAAGGATAAGGCAGGAAAAAAGCCCTCAGAGTTTTAATTTTTGGAACAGAAACTATATAACTTTTTAAGTATATTTGAAAATATTCCCAGATTTTACAAAGAATGATAAAACTAAGCAGAAGATGTTTTTTCCAATTCAAAATTAACATAGACTATCTTATAGCTAAATACAGCCCAAAAAGGACAGCTAGAGCCAGAGCAAAGCTTCTGCAAGAAACAGTGCCATTAAATCACTACACTTAACAACTGTCAACAAAAATCTCACATGAAAAATCAAATGTTCAAGAAGCATTTGGACAAGGTACTCAGGCTCTTGGTGTGATTCTTGGGGTTGTCCTGTCCAGAGCCAGCAGCTGGACTCAATAATCCCTGTGGGTCCCTTCCAGCTCAGAGTATCATAGGATACCATGAAATGGTTATATAGGATTCAAAACCACAGGTAATTAGCAGAAAGTTGTACTACTCTGTACAGAGTGGTGCAGCGGGCATTGTGATCCCCCAAGTAAACTGATCCTGTTGCTAGGGAGTAAGCTCCTACCTACTACTATGATTTTAGAAGTGATCCAGAGACTTGGCTCCGAGCATAGCATGCTCCTCTTTGCATTGCACTGCTGTTACACCTACTGAGAAAAAAGCACTTCCCCAATTTGGGGCACCATTAGCAGATTCAGTAACCACACTCTGCAACACCACCTTTACTCTGCAATACAGAGCAGCGAACACTTCTACTTGAGAAGCACCTGAACTAAGCGAAATGTATGGAAAAGAATAGGTAGAATTAGTCTGTCAAACTATCAAAATACAGTAACACTCTTAAACACACCCTGTGACCTACAAGAGAACCTCCTGTTTAGAGGTAATGGCCGTGTCTAAGCTGCACAGAAAGAACAGGCTCAGCAATTTGTCTAGGTTTGTAAAACTTGATTGCTTACTTTCTGCACCACAGGCTACTGACTTGTCTTTAGGCTTCTCCTCTTAATCATGCTGGAATTCATGGATTTCATGCACCTCTCAGCAGTCTGGGCTGCAATACATTCAGCCCAATCCAGAGTTCATACAATGGCACAAATTCATACTCAGATAGTGACTGTGCCTCTCTAGAGGGCTCTTAGCTTGGCCTAATTTCTTACCAATATATTTATCTGTAAACAATATAAAGATTGATAGGAGGACCACGACACAAGATGCCAAGAACACCTCATGGCAACGTGCACTCACTGCAATTGAGCTTCTGAACCCATCAAAAGTATCAATAAAATGATCTAGCATGTGCAAAAGCCAGGTATTTATCTCCTTTTCAAACCCTGGTCTGAAAGATGGCAAGGCATGCTGAGGTCAGCAGCACGTCCTAGCAAGGGATTAAAGATTATTCATTTCCAGGGATGCAGTACAGTTTCTGTGACAGATTTCTCACCACTCATCATACTGTCTTGATATAACAAAGCATATTTTAAAGTACTCTATCATTCCAGCCTAAAATCCTAACAGCAGTCCTCTTAAACATTGGAATATACTGCCTAAACTCAGAAGTTTGGCAAGAGATCCCATCTTGGCAGTAGTTCAGCCCACTCACATTTTACTGAACTGAAGGTGGACAGAGAAGAGATGCTCCTAGTGTCCCTTCAGGTGCCCTTGGAAGGAAAAGGCTGCAGGGTAGATTCACATGTGAGACAAATAATCAACAGAAGAATGACTCAAACACAAAATAAGGATTTGACCACAGTAGAAATTACATTCCATAAATAAATTGCTTCAGGACATGAAGGTCAAATAAGGTGTACCCCCTGATAAACAAGGACTTGGGGGTGCAAGGACCCAGCAATGTGCTCCTGCAGCCCAGAAAGCCAAACGTGTCCTGGGCTGCAGCCAAAGCAGCATGGGCAGGAGGGCCAGGGAGGGGATTCTGCCCCTCTGCTGAGGCCCTATCTGCAGTGCTGCATCCAGCTCTGGGGGTCCAGCACAGCAAGGACATGGATCTGTTGGAGTGAGTCCAGAGGAGGAACACCAGGTTGTTTAGAGGGATGGAGCACTTTCTCCTTCAAGGAAGTGCTGAGAGAACTGGGATTGTTCAGCCTGGAAAAGAAAAGGCTTCATGGTGACCTGACTGCAGCCTTCCAGCCTCTGAAGGGAGCCTAAAGAAAGATGGTGAGAGAGACTACTTACAAGAGCTTGTAGTGATAGGGCAAGGGGCAATGGCTTCAAACTGAGAGAATGCAGGTTAAAATTAGATGTTAGGACTCTTTACAAAAATTATTTACTGTGAGAGTGGTGAAGCACTGGAACAGGTTGTTGAGAGAGGTCATGGATGTTCCATTCCTGGAAGTGTTTAAGGCCAGATTGGATGGGGCTCTGAGCAACCTGGTTTAGTGAAAGGTGTCCACATTCTCATCTGGGGGGTTGGAACTAGATAACCTTTAAGGTCCCTTCCAAGGCTATTCTATGATTCTAGGATTATTTCAAAACACCTGATATGCCTTGTGTATTATAACATAAACCTTGGCTACTGGAGTTGCCTCTGACTCTGGAAAATCCACGGAAAAGAAAATCTTTGTAGTGCAGATTATTTGTCTTAAAAACATTTATTAATTGGCAACACAGTGAGAACATGCACTAGACTTTTCCACCTTCAAATAAAAGGTCAGATCTCACCTTGGTTTGACTTCCCAAGAGGCGAGTCCTGATTATTGGCAAAGTGCTTATTCCTGAATTAAAATTGCTCCTGATTTAAGACCACTTCAGTTTCAGTCAGACTTTAAATGGCCTTGTGCAAATTTACATGCACCATCTGACCATGAAAAAGATCAAGTGAAAAAAAAACCCAACCAGCCAGAAGAGGTCAAAGTTCAAAGAACATGCAATATTATTTGGAGTCAAGACAAAACTGAAATGACGGAGCAAATGAGGAGCTTATCTGACACCTACATAATCTGAAATTACAACACACTTCAGAAGCAAAGACAAAAGTAGAAATCTCTTTTTGTGGTTGTATTTTATTAAACTGTGTTTTAGTTGGAAAGTTGGCAAGATCTAGAGTGATATTAAAGACAAAGATCAGTAGTGTAGCCATCTCAGGACTATTCACAAAGCCTCAAAAACAGAGCATTATAAGTCACATAATTGAGCTTCAGAAACTAAAATCTAAATGTTAAATACTTAGAACATTGGTGGTGAATTGCAAGAAATAAAAAGGCATCCATACTGAAAGATCTGTTATAAACCATCATTCAATTCAATGACAAAATTTAAGCAGTCTGTGTTCTCATTTAGGACTGTGTCCTGGAGACACCAAAACAACACTGACAAAGTTTATCACATACAGCAACGTGCTGTGCTCTGCTGCAGAACTGCCTAGGAGAAGACCTAACCCAAGCCAGGACTTGACAGTGTCAGAAGGTTAACACCAAGCATCCTATCAGTCTTCTGTAACAGGAAATGAGCTTAAGAAAACGAAACTGGGAGCCTAGCACACTGACAGGGCTGCCACAGAAGGTAAAAGCAGATGGCAAAGCTTCACCCATGTTAAATCACTATGGCACTAAACTTGAAGTACTCTCCTCCATTGCTTCAGTCACTCCATCTCCTATGTCAGGTATATGGCACTGAGTAACTCTGAGTGCATGGGCAGGGTATTCCGCACTGACATGACCAGGGAGTGAAACAAAACACAGCAGTGCTTGATGTGATACACTAGAGAGGCCAAATGGGCTTCTGCACTAGCAGAGACATCAGCACTGACTTGAAGCCATCTCACATGCAGGTGGATGCAAAGCCCTCTGACACCAGGGTGGGATAATTAAGCCTACAGCATAGACTATTTTTTTAGGCTCTATGGCATTTACATTTACACAAAATTTTTTAATCTTAGCATGGCCTGAAGCCACCCTTAAAAGATGAGATTTTGTGTGTTATGTGTTAAATGGGTCACCTGTTCAAAATAGCATTAAATAACAGAAAAGGGTGAGGGGTACATACATTCAATGTCTGTCACTAACAACTGTGAAGACGTGCCTGATGAACAGAGCAACTTCCTTCCTGCTACAGTACCCCAGGTGGAGATCTACTCAGTTTCCAAAGCATATGAAAGCAGAGGGGTTATACTGCAAATTTTCTCCTGTTCCTACTGCCTCCTGAGAAAAGGCCAAGCTCATGTTGCTTATAATAAATTGGCAAGAGTTGCCAACACCAGAAACAGTACATGAGGAGCTTGAGGAGGAATTTGAAATGATGCAGGTTCAGATTAATGGGTTAAAATGAGAAATTTTGGATGCTGAAGCTTGGAAAGATTACAAGTATGATTTGGGATTTAGAGATATCAAAACAGTGAAGTTTGGAGTAATCAAGGAAGGAGATAATTAACATAGAAAGAGCACAGCTTTGAGCAGCAGACACAAGGGCATGCAAAAATGCTCGTTAACTCTAAGATGCATTTGCAAATCTGAGTTTAAGCCCTATTTTTCCTCAGGGAATAATGGCCTGAATCCCTTTTAAAATTAATCCTTTCCATTTTACTATTGCAGAAAGAATAGGTGCAGAAAGTTATTCAGAGTGGACAGGGACAGCTGGGTGCCAGACTACATCCTTGCTCTTGAATTGATTCTGAGCTGGAATGAGAGAAATTTTGGCACCCAAAATGGTAGCAGAGTTCAGCCCACACATGTGGAGACTCAGGATGGCTCCAGTCAGACCAGCAAGTCGCTGTACCTCTACTGGAAAGGAAATGGGATCCTTTGCCATGGCAAGAAACACTTCAGAAAGAGGCTGGCACCTCAGATGGAGGGGAAGATTATAGTTTTACAGGAGAGAAGGATGATGTGAGTTCCAGAACCTCTTTCATAGCTCTGTCAAAGGCCCCTTGACTTGCCTGCAGTTCTTGATACAGACTCAAATTGTGCCAGACTCAAATTAAAGATTCAGCATTGAGAAAACAACACACTACTGACTGTTCCTGGAAAAGTGATACTGATCTAGTCAGTGCTCCAGGCTGATCTGTACACCAGGGCAGTTTCAGCAAAACTATCAGGGCATGCATTAAAGTGTGAACTTGTTCTCAAGCTCTTTACTCTGCACTACTGCTTCCCACACTACACTTCGCTGCATTAAGATTCTCATCAAAGCTCATCAGGGCCTGCAAGCTTGAGTAATGGGCTGGCCCCTGACTTATTCTTCTTCTTAGACCAGCAAGCTTGGTGGGAAATGATAACCTGTTTGCTGATCTCTTCTGAGCAAAGGAATGCAGACACTGAAAGAAGCAGATAGTCACTGGGAGGCCAGAGGAAAGATAAGGGGTAGAAAAGGGAAAAATCAAGTGGGAGGGAAATGATTTCCAAAAAGCAAGTAAAAGTCTTTCAGGTGTTCACAGTCCCCTACTTCTACCTGCATCTCCCATCATACCCTAGTGTACCTGTGAGAAGACTGACAACTGTATGAACATCGTACTGTGCATTTACCATTACTGTGCTGGGTTTGCATGCTGCCTGTTAAGAGGCCTAAGTCCAGATGTCTGCTTGGTACAAACCATGCAAAGGGAGATCCAGTAACACGGTACTGAGGAGATGAACTTCCAAAAAAAAAAAAAAAAAACAAAGTGCTTAGTCAGAGCAGAAGTCTCTCTTCTGAAGTTATTTACTATCCTCTAGACTGCAAGCTTATTCATAATAAAATCCAGTGTTCCCACTCCCCTATCCTTTCTCTTCTCTTGATCATCCTGTGGTTTGTAACCATTTGGAAAACTTCAGGGGCGTTCCTAAGTAGTTACAGATGTGTAAAGGATGCACACTACAGGCCACTTCATCAAGAGGATGACATAACCCTGCATGCCAGCTACAAAAGTAGCTCATTTTATACTGAACCCAGAGACACAATTGTCCCAGCCTTGCTTTGTGCCTGTTGAGAGCAATGGGATTATAACAGCAGCTGGCAGTGCTCTGTTCCAAGAAAGCTCACAGCATTATTCAGTTTTGAGTTCCCTCTTCCTCTGTGGAGCCATTTGATCCTTAATCTCATATGGATTCTTAACCCTTTTGATGTATTTCTCCCTCGACAAAGTTTTACAACACATCTTTATGCCAAAATGTGGGTGAAGACTACTAGTAAGATGTTACAGCTGTACATCTATTTTGAACACTACTTAGAAATACTTGTCAACCTTGCATTTGAATGATGAATTGTCTAGCATGTATTTTATGAAATTAAGTACAGAGAAATAATATTTTAAAATCCAGTGCACTGTTTTTCCTGAGTCAGTGTAACTGGAAAAGACTGTCATGTTGTTGCACAGCATCTGTGATCCCAGGCTACCAAAGCAGCCAGTACCCTCCCTGGCAGCAGTATCTGCCATCTGCCTCTCACACAGCACAAAACATCTCTACTGTTTAGAAACACTCAAAGTCAATAGTTGTTAAGAAACTTCTGTTCTGTCCACTACTCTCTTCCTGTTGTGCTGGGACACTCCATTAGGACCTTCTTCACTCTCTCTCAGCAGTGTCTTGTACAATTAAAGGATAACTCCAACTTGCTGTTTATGATCAGGTTTCTTTCCCATATGAACTGAGGTGGCAAGACACTAACATGATAGCTTGGGACAAGCTTCTACAAAGATGATGATTAGAATTGTCAAAAAACAGAGACAAATAAAAGCCAGTGGCTTGAGAATTAGTCGAGATCTGTGATAAGCAGACGACAGAACTAGACTGAAGACATTTCTGGTTGAAGAGAAGGGGAAACTGCACAAAGTGTCACCAACACTACAGTGAATAAAGAAACAACAGGAAATAAAAAGGACAAGAGAGATCAGTATAGTGTGGTTTGATAAATGTCAGATGAAATCAATACCAGGGAATAGAGAAAGTCATGGGCTACAAAAGAACTTGGGACACAGAAAACAATGTGCTTGGGGCAGAACTGCTGGAAAAAAGCAGAAGAGGACAATAATGTTGGGTATGGTAGGAAATAATATAGAGTGGCTATATCAGATCTTGATTTCATCTTCCTTAAGTATCTTGAATAAAGTGGAAAGGAATACATGGAAATCAACACTGACAAATGGATAGACAACAGATGGATGGGAAAATTACAAAACTGAAGCAGTAGTTCAAGGCTGGGAAATAGCATGACCAGGTTAAAAAAATGACCTTGAACTAGCACTGGTGGAGTTCCTAGGAGTATTATATCGCTGAAGTACAGTATTTCAATACTGTCATTAAAATGTTATGTATATACTACTTAAATAGAAATATTATTCATTACATGGGTTTCTTTTTCACCACCTGGTCACTGGTATACATCCCCCTCTAATTCTCCCCTCCATCTCCCCCGTTCTTGTCTATTTACTCAGTTCCTAGTATCAAAAAATCCAATAAATCTTTATTGAGTTAGACTTATATATGAACCTATCTCCTCTCCAAGGAACACATTTTAATAATTTAGATGGTGGCTCTGTACTGCATCATTTCTTTGACTTCAGGGGATGATGTGGTGAGCTAGAAAGCTAATTTAGACAAGCTTAAAAATTACCACATTTCCACGATTATCCTATGTTCTAGTATTCAGCCTGACACATTTGGTGTGTAAGAATGGTTACTGCATTCCACACCCCCACACCACTCCCCAGAAGAGTTCAAGGAATATATCATCTTGCACACAGCACAGTAAGTAGCACTATCAAACATGACACATATACATGTAATGAAAAAAAACTACACAGCAGTGCAAGCTATTGTTTGAAGGCAAATATGCAATTACAGTAGCAGTCATATCGATGGTAGAATTAAAGCCATATTAAAATCCACCCAAGCCTTACAGAGACACTGCTCAAGCCCACCACAAGACTTACTCCATAGGAAAGCCAACAGCTGCTTGGGAGCTTTTCACCATAAGAACTCAACAATAGGAAATCTTGATTACTGCAAAGTGGGAAATTCCCAGCTTTCCAGTGAGAAGCACAGAAAGGTCACAATCTATTAGTCTATAAAATCACAGCAATAATTACTTCAACATACTAACCCTCCCATTCTCTCTGCCTTCTAGCCTTGGGCTCCAACAACAAAAGCCTCCACTTTCCTTAGTAGATAGGAAAACTATTCTTAATGGAATTAATTTTATTAAAATCATCCCCATCAAGTGTTTTAAATGGCATACATGACAACACTACCTGGTAGAAAGCATATATTTTCTCATGTCCAAAATAAGGATCAATGAACCTCCTCCCTTGCTATCAAATTCAGCTTCTTGCTTTATAATCTTAAGACAGGTTTCAAACTCATCACTGGCTTGCAGCTAAAAACCCACTTAATTTGAAATGCTGGTCAATATAAAGAAAAACTCTACATTTGAAAAAATGCACACAGAGAAAACCTCTTTGGATATCTGATAAATAAAAATCCCCGAAACAGGCAGACCATGGAGGAGGCTTACTGGGCTTTGGAATGCTAAATCCTAACTGCAGAGTGCAGCTGTGGCAAAGAAGTGCTCTGCATGTCACCATAATGACCAAAGCACAGCAGTGTAGCCACATTTGAGACTATCATATTGATTTTTTCAGTTTAGGACAGCACTAGCTATTCTTTTTAATGTTTCATAGCTCAGTTCTGGCACCAAGTTTAAAACTTTCCAAACTCTTTAACAGATTACACAAACAGCCAGCAGTAGCTAAGCAGGGAGAAAGAACTCTGACTCAGTAATGTATTCTACTGTGATAAATTCTGTTTCAGCCAGACAGTGATTCCTGTCCTACTTAAGTCCCAACGGAAGAAAGAGAAAAAAGGAAGGAATCAAATATAAAGCAAAGAACTCGCTGGAATGACTCTTCAGGGCCTTCCCTGCAGTGTTAGCACTCAAAGCTATACCTGGGCTCCAGTACGTTTTTAGCCACAGCGACACTAATTAATTGAGGGCACTTTGGAAAATGCCCTTCAATCCCCTGCTGTGACTGCTGGATGGCTCACAAAATTTCTCCCTCAAGTCCCTTCTGCTCTTTTGAAGCTCTACTGGAAAATGCACTGCACAGTCTGGGGCAAAGGAGCAGCTTCCACTGGATGGGGTGTTCCTGGAGGTGGCTCACTGAGCAGGTGTGAGGGGCCAGGGAGGGAGCAGAAACAGGACTGCGGCTGCCAACCCTGCAAGGAGCCAGCCAGGGAGGAGCCCAACTTGACACTGCAAAAGCTGCTCCTCATCTGTCTCTGAGCAGCAAGAGAAAACTGTAAATCCAGGACATGAGAGAAGAGAAAATCTTACCTACAAACTAATGCAGGTGTATTAGCAGAAATTAAGCTTTAAGTGCCATATGCATCCAAATGTACACAAAACTTGTGGTGCAAGGTGACAATCATGGTGACTTGAAATGATTGTGGCTGCACCCAGGAGTACTACACACCAGGGAGGTGGGCAGCAAGGGGTAAAGAAGCAGGAAAAAAACAACCATGCCAGTGAGGGTGTGCTGTGTGCAGATTTTAAACACTGGATGTCTCTCTGTAGATCAGCAGAGAAGCCCACAAGAGGCAGAATACAAATCATAACTGATTTTATTCCAGCCAAAACTAGCAGCAAGCAGAGACTTCCAGGGGACTTGGACATGTGTGTTCAGACTCACTGTACTGAAACTGATGAAAGACTGTTCCTTATGCTGCTCTTGACAGGAGCAAATGATTAAAATTCAAGTTTCTCAAGAATGGCAAAGCCAGCCAGAGGCTACTGACCAGAGGCAGCTATTGAAAGACAGCAGGTGTGAGCAGATCTTGCTGCTCTTCTATTGCTAAATCACACATTAGATGATGTTTGAAGCTAGCAGTGTCAAGGGTGAGCCAGGCTGAAAGGGGCAATAACAACACTGGATGTAAACAACAGCTTAAAATAGAGGGGAGCATAAAACAACATACTAAGTGTTTCAGCAGTTTGCCCTGAGTTTTGACCACTGCTTCTCCAGCAGATACTTTCCACAGTAAAAGAAACAGATTTATGACAAGCTTTTAATGACTGTCTGAAAAACCAGTAAACTTCCGCATGTTTTAATCAATGCCAGTGTTATGTATGATGGGGTCTATCCTTGCTTGTTGTTGGGCAGCCTTTTTCCAGTTGCCTGTTTTTATGATCTATATTTCCAAATTCCACCAGCACTCTCCAAATTCAAAGGCACAAAACCTCTGGTCTGTTCATGGATTCTCTTGAAGAGTAGTAAGAAAAACTTACAATGTCAGTGTGTTGCATGTAGCTCTGCTTCTGCTACAGAAACACAGCTATTTAACAAAATAGCTGCAGTTCAGAGTCTGAATAATAATTTTGATTGTTTCTGACAGCCCCTGGATGCCTCCTGGCTTATCATCTGCCATACATA
This sequence comes from Oenanthe melanoleuca, assembly GCF_029582105.1. Lineage (NCBI taxonomy): Eukaryota > Metazoa > Chordata > Aves > Passeriformes > Muscicapidae > Oenanthe > Oenanthe melanoleuca. The sequence goes on from NC_079333.1 coordinate 44,890,202, forward strand.
GGTGCCTGCACTACAGAAAAAGACAGTGGTACAGTCACAGTACATAAATATTTCAAAGTGCTATTTAGGAAACATAATTTGAAAGTGTTATTGACAAATTTTGTTGCATGACAAAAGTTACAATTAACTAATTCATCAAATGTGCAAAGCAAAGCAGCTATTCTAAAACCCAATGAACATTTAAATACTAAGCATTATTATTATTATTGCTAAGGTCAAGTTCTTCCCTTTGCAGTTTTTGCTCTATAGTTCTGACCTTACTAGACCTCGTTTTCACACTAACTCCCTTGCCAGCACACTTTTAACAAAACTGAATTTTCTGATATGCAAATATTTGAAGACAATGGAATTGAGATTAAAAAAAAGACCTATACCAGAAGTTGGTTTCCATTTGAGGAAAAAATCTTGCTAGACCAATAAAGTAACTATCAGATTTTAACTATCTGGTAAAATGCAATCAATTAATAGTTAACTCTAATACTTCCATTAAAACATTAATCTCAGTGCCTTTAAAACTGCTTTGGCTTTGGGTGACAATGTTATTTAAAATTGTAGATTAAGGCCAGCAAAACCAAGGATTCTCCTTTGGTCATAGACTGTTCACATTATTTGCTTGTTTTTTTCACTTAAAAATTTTTTTTTAAACGTAGCTGATATATCAAGCTCATATTCAGACAAATAGCAACTACTACTACTTAAAAGAACAGAGCTGAAAAATCCACTGATTTGAAAATCCAGCATTGCTAGTTAACTGTTGCAGAACCATCCCCTCTCCCCATCCTGAGCTCTGGAGCACCCATTGAGGGATCTGTCCTCTGCGTATTTTGGTGGGGGAGCAGGGGGAGCGCACATTCTCGGACCATGTGAAGTGATGGGAATGCTCTTCCAGGCACCCCTGGGGATCCAGTATCAGGAAGAGCACCAAAGATTAAATTCCATGGGACACAAGCCAGCTCATTTACTGTGGTCAGCTCACCTGACTTTCAGTACATAGCACAAACAGCTACACTACCTGCAGACAATTGCTGGTGAATATCCAGACTCAGGTTACTCTGAAGACACCTAATGGTACAGGCTACAGTTCTCCTGCTCCATTTTGAGGCTGAATATTTGGAACATGAATAATGCCATTAACCCAGGAGAATTAGGTAAGCCCCATGGTTTTCCAATGACTTAGTTTTTGTCTGCACTAATTTTACCTCCAAATCTGCATGTCTGAAACTCCACACTCTTCAAGTCTGCTTAAAGTGATTACGTCTTCTCAGTAAATCTTAGATTGTTCTTTCTTCTGGCTGCAGAGCTGTCTGCCTGCAATTTCTCAAAAGAGAGCCAGGATTTTATATCCATTGGCCCCTGCATTCCTGCCAAAGCCCTGCAGAAATGAGAGCTGCTGCAGCTGCCAGGGTTTATTTACACACATTCCTGCCTCAAATTGAATTAATGAGCATAATATAACTCAGGCAATGTCCTTCACAGCTCTTGTTTCTCTTTGCCCCTCTTGACATTTCTTTCTCTCACACAACCCCTCTTGTAGTCTGTCTTAAAGCAGTATCTAAAGTGATTCTGGTGTAAAAAAGTAATTGCAGACATATTCAGGCTGATAAACGTGTACATACCCGCTTACAGCCTAATTTATGGAAAGCCCAGGATCATCTTAATGAGTATCCAGAAAGTTAAATTTAACTTATTTGCGCTGTTCACTCCAAGTTTGTCAGTTTAGCAACAGATTCAACATTTGATCACTCAAAGACTCAGCCATGCAAAGAGCTCTGATGCAACAGATGAGAGCAGCTGATGTTACAACATATCTACAGTCGTTAATGTTCACACACTATATTTAGTAAGCCATTTCTACAGGTGTCTCCAGCCCATTTCCGTCTGCAGAAATCTGAAATTCTGCACCCACAGCGTAAGGGCTCCCATCATTAACAAACCCTTTAGGCACTTTATGGACACATCACTACAGGAAGCTTCTGTTATACTGCTAACCAGACCAAAGTGGTGTTTCCAATATGTTATGGCAGAGACAGAGCCCAAAAATGTTTGTCCAAATATCCACGTCCATGTGACTACTGAAGTCCATTCCCCTCTATATTATCATCCTGTATAGAATGTATCTCACACACACTGTATGCAACACATGTGGCTTGAAAGGCTTGGAGCAAAAGCCAAATGCTTCTACTGGAAGAGTGTTAAGAGAAAATGAATGAAATCTTTAGTGATACATACATTTGCTACATCAGCACTTAATCAGTAACATTCAGAAGAACATGGCTGGCAACAGACAGGGTCCACCTGTCTCACAGGGGGAGAAGGATCTTTGCACAAGAATTAGCAGATGTCACTGGAAGAGCTTCAAACTAGATCTGAAGGGTGAAAAGGGTAAAACCAGGCTCACCAGATACAAGCCTGGATGTGGCATTCCAGAAGGGAAGTGAGATTCTTTGGTCTGATGTCTCAATGGAGGCAGGGGAGGGAGATCCATGAAGCAGCAAAGACGCAAGGGTTACTGATGTGCCCAACTGAAGTGGATTTACTCCAGTGCCCACAGCATGGGCAACAAAGAGGAGGAGCTGGAAACCCCTGCATAGAAGGAAAGCTAATGATGCATTAATGGGGACATGGTGGGATGATTGACACAACTGGAGTGCTGCAATGGGTATAACTTCTTCAGATGGAATGGGCAAGGAAGGACAGGTGGTAAGGTAACCTTGTAGGGAGTCTTATGAATATCTAGAGCTTGATGATGGTGATGACAGGGTTGAAAGTTTATGTGTAAGAATTAGGGGAAAGGTCAACAAGCCATATATCCTGGCTGGAGTCTATTATAGAGCATCCAACCAAGACAAAATATTTTGTAAGCAGATGGGAGAAGTCTCATGATCACTGTCCCTTGTTCTTGTGGGGGAGTTCAACTTACCAGATGTCCACTGGAAATACAATACAGAGGAGAGGAAACAGTCTAGGTGACCCACTTCGTGCAAGAAGGAAAGGCTGTGGACTTGTCTACTTTGGCTTCAGTAAAGCCAATTCTCACACTATTCTCCTGGAGAAACTGACTGCTCATGGCTTGAGTGGTTGCACTGTTCCCTGGGTAAAAATCTGGCTGGATGGCTAGGCCAAGAAAGTGATAGGTAATGGAGTTAAATCCACTGGTGGCTGGTCACCAGTTCCATCCCCTGGGGCTCAGTATTGGGGCTAATCACATTTAATATCTTTTCAATTATCCTTCACCAGTAGCACTTGCAGGTGGCCAACACTGACAGTAGTGGCACAGCAGGAACGAACCTAGCTTTCCAGGCCAGCAGCAACTTCCCTGCAGGGATGAAAAGTTGAGACCTAGGGAAAATAATGCCGCAGGAGGAGAATTTGATAATTAAATAGAGTAGAAGCATTAACCTCTCTGAAATAAACCACAGTATTCAGGTCCACTAGAGGTTGTCATTTACTTTGTCTTGCCTGTGACAGCACTCAGAATCCTTGCAGGCTAGTTTCACTCAAAGCTGATGAAGACTGAATATGGCTTTAAACAATTCTAGCTTGCACAGAAGAAGCTGACAGACACTTATTTTTTTGACTTTTAACATCAGATGACCAGACCACAATTACTTTTCACAGTTCCAACTATAAATTCAGTAATTTTACTTAGAAGCTCCCTCTCAGTTCCCTCTTTGGCCATTTCCAACTTTTAAATATAATTCCATGCTCCTCATTAATATTTTCTTCCTTATATACAGCTGAAATCAAATACACTTGTCAATAAACTTTTATTTGCTTTTTGGAAAACATCTTAGATTTTGTGGCTGCCTTTCATCTGCCTTTTTGGTCTGGGTGAGGATGCCAGTAATTCAAGAGTTCAACTGCTCTTCACATCCATTTTGAATGAACAGTAACACTGAGACCCAACAGCTAAATGAGATTTTGCCTAGCCCCAAATAACAGCACTTTGTACAGGTACCTGACTGACAGAGCTTTATTTTCAGTTGTTCTTCTCCCCACCAGATTCCTGGTGGTTATTCCATATACTCACTTCTCCCTCCTCTATGTTTTAAAATTTCTTGTTGTATTGATATTCAATTTTACAGAAGCACAATAAAAGTCAACTGTGTAACATTACCAAAGAAATTCCTCTGATTCTGTTTCAGAGTGCACAAACTTCACTTGAATTTGGAAAGGCTTTTCCTGAATGCAGCTTCTGTTGAAGCAAAGCAAAAAAGTAATTACTTTTCATGCTTCTCCGAAATAGAAATCGCCTAAAAGCATCCCTTTTGGTATATCTTTCTTACAAATTCTTTCAGAACCCCACAACAAGATTATTGTATATCTGAAAATAAAATGCCTAACACTGGTGATTCTACTGCATGCACACAGACTGCTAGATAACATGCTGCTTAGATACATACTGGAACCAGAGTACTAATGACGAAGTGCCAAAAGAAAACCCTTCAGATATTTACTAGAACAGATGCCAAAACACTGCACAAAAGAGATCCTTGGTGACAACCATTTTTCATAAAGTACAAAATGACACTTTGACAACTATAGCATCTTTTCTTTGAGTCACTCACACATTTTGTACACCCATGCAATGGCAAGCAATGAATTGAGTATGGTGTGGAAACTCTCATTCCCTCAGCATGTCCTTTGCTCAGTACTGGGTGCAGCTCACAGCCTATTACAGGAGGAGTTGATGGCTGGTAGGTGTTTGCTCTTTTCCTTCTCAGAAATCTTCCAACATGAGATACAAACCATTTCAATTCAAATCAGAATGAGATGATGAAAGCAAGTTCGCATATAATGCTCTAGCTCATTACTTTTGACAGGAACTGCCAGCTCCCAGATACTGAACAGGGTAAGAAGTGGTAAGTAGTAATTGCAGAGAAATGCTGTTTGACATCTTGCATTTGGGATAATTCATTGAAAACAAAAACACCATGTTGGCTCTAACTTTTATTCTACATTTCAGCCACTGTACTGAATCCCTCCTTCTCCTCACCCAGCATCCACCACAAAGCAGTCCTTGGTACAGAGAAAGAATGTTTATACTTGCTTATGCTCTTATGTATGTGACAACACTACTGTCCAAGGTTTCTCTGCACTGACTCCACCATAAGCATGAAACTGCCTTCAGTCATATCCTAGGGAGGGGAGATGTGCTCAGAGCTGCAGGATGTAGCTCTGAAAGACACTCAGCAAGAGGCTGCAGCAGCTAATAGTGAAAGAAACTTGTTTTCCAACATCTGCCTACTGAGAGGTACCATTGCTGGGTTTTATGCTACAGAGACCATGTAAACATAACCAACCCCTTCACACTTTAGGCATTATAATACAGACAGCTCCTGTATTTCTGTCCTTTTCTCCTATCAATCCTATTGAATCCAAAGAAAACACAGCTCTCTGGAGATATTCTTCTTCCTATACCTTCTGACAAGAGTACTGTTAGAAAAACACCAGCTCAGGTGCTGCAAATACCCCAATGAGAAATTACACTCTACAAGCCAAATGGGTACAGTTTGACTTCCTGCACAGACTCAAAAACCCCAAAGGCTCTCTCAGAAGTGGCTGCATTCAATTTCTTTTTGCCTGCATGTCCACCAATAGAGAAGCAGCACGAGATACCATCACTGCTGTCAGCTCTTGAGTTAACAGGAAAGCCATGGGGGCCAGGCTGTTCCGGCTGACCCACACCAGCAGCCAGGGCACTTGCAAGGGCTGTACTCCTTCCAGCCTCACTACTCCTGAAGCCTGTTTACCTATGCTTGCCTTAGAACAATATAAGAGAGATCATTTCTACTCCTCAGGGCTTTTTGGATCAAATTTTGACATAATACAATTGGGGGGGAGAAAATGATCTCATGAAACATATACTTTAGGGAGGAAAGGGAATAAAGGTATGTTTCAAATTGATCTGGAAATATTTTCCCATGTGAAATAGTTATGCATGTCTCTTACAAAAATGAAATCCACTAGTGAAGGAAAGAAACAGTGGCATGGAATGCAAATTTAGCTAAACAAAGAAAAATCTTCCACAAACAAAACCCCTTTATAATATGCAAATTCAAATAAAAACATAACATGACCCTTCTGTCCCCAAGGAACGAAGTTAAAAACAACATCCCAACCAACCCCCAAATATCTGCTATTTAGGCTTCCCTGCATTCATAAGAAAACAAAGTGACTCAAGTGTGACCAAAGCAAGCCATAAAACCACTAATTCCAACTCACAGACAGTCACCTCCTGCCCTCTGGAATAGATCCCATCTGCTGCTCCTCTTACTTTGTAAAGGAGTCACAACTTCATTGCTATGAGTTTAAACACTCTTTTAAAAACCATATTCTGTACATAATTACCCTGCCACCTTCTTTGTTTCTGTCCTACCAATTAGGGGAATGGCAGCATGCTGGTCTGCTTTCACATCCTCTCTGCCATGGCCTTCTTCATCATGCCAGATTCTTTAGGCAACACCACCCACATAGGAACGAGATATTGCTAGATGCCTACACAGCAGCTGGAATGCATCTTGCTCACACACCTGGCAAGCTGGCAGAGCAGTGCTCAGCAGTGACCACATGTTGAGGCAGACCCACACCTCCTGGCTACCAAGCCTCTCGTGCTGCCCCAGCCCAGACTGCGCAGGGCACTGCTGACCTACAAAGTTCATCTGCCAAAGATGCTGCAGTGGCCAAGTGCTGCTTCATGAGAGGCACAAAAACTGCTTGGCTGCTTTCCACTTATCCAACAGAAGAACAGCTTTTTCTTTTACTGAGATGCACACAAACCCTTGCCATACATGACAAACCCACACTGCAGAGCTGCTTGGTTTTCCTCCTTAAGTTTCTAATGCAGAACACAGCCTGCATCAGGAATGCTCTGATCCAGTGTGGCAAGTCATACTTTCTTAGTTTGTCATTGGTTGTCAACAGGGCTCAAGACACAGACTTTTTTTGTAGACATGAGTATTAGTACACACTGCCTCTGGTACAATACAGTAGCTGCTCTTGTATATTTAAAAGCCAGCTGTTTCTAATTGAGAAAATACGGAATAGGATATCTTCCAAACATCTTTCCACGAACTTGCAACAAGGCTTTGCTACTTCTAAATATACGAATAAAGCAATCTGGGAAAATTTTGAGGGACATGAAGAAACACTGAACTCCAAATTGAGAAAAGATGTAACTTCTGAAGCACATTCCATTACTACAGAATGATAATTCCAGCCTGAGTGAAGGAGCTTGCTCCTGGACAGTGCTCTTCCCACTCAAAAGCCAGTAAATTGGGATAATGGGTTAATTACACAAAAGTGTAAATGCTCTGTGTTTTTATTTAAGCTACTGAGCAGCATTTACACTTGTTAAGGCTACCTGATCTCCAAATCGACACTGCCTAGACAGCGTGGCTGGTGTCCCAGGTTACACCCCAACACTGAAGAAAAACCAACTGACCACCTCTGCACCATCTGTACAACCTGCAGGTAACCATTCACAAACATTCCCTTTCCTATTGCTCCCCTATTTAACACACTCACCTGCTAGCCATAGTTCTTCTGCAGAGCAGGAACCAAGAAGTGAAAGTAAGCACACGCAAATTTTGGAGAAGTTTGAAGCCTCGCACTGCACTGCCAGTTCCCGAACCTGAACATGTATTTATGCTTCTGACTTAACACTATTTTCACATGGCTCTATATGGGAAATGCCAGCACAGTGCTAGGCACAGCTGCATATACAGTCCTGCTTTAAAGCCTTCGTAAAATATTTCCTAAGGAGAAATTAAATCTGGGACATCTTTTAGAAATATTTAGAACAGGTTTGCTTCAAAGTTGCCAAATAGGTAAAGGGGCATGTTTTGGGGGATTAGCATGCAGAAAATAAGCATGCTTAATCTATTAGTTTCACATTCACAACTTATAAAAATATTCATTTATCTCCATTTTTTTTCATCTTTGTGGTGTATGACATAGTATAACACAATGCCAGAGATCTAGAAGTGAGAGATTAATTTCTGAAAGCCATGTGTGGCTCATAAAAACAACAAACCCACTCCTTCAACAGATGCTTAAAAATATATGCATGCTTCGTTAGTCTAATTTGTCTGCTCAGAGCCTAGTCCAAAACTGCAGAAAATGTTCCAAAACCACATCAAATGCCACAGAGACCTCTGTGCATAATAATAAAAACAAACATGATCAGCAGGCATTAAGGACCTCAATCTGCAGGCGAAGTCTGATTTGTGCATAACAGCTGGATGAAGCATTTTCACCAACCAAAACATTGACACCACAATGTAATGTGCAACTGATTGCAGACAAACAAACCACAATCAGAACAGCCAATTTTCTAACTAGCACCAAACTGTGGAAATATGAGAAGCCAGGGAGAACAACAACTGAGACCTCTGGAAAACAATTCAAATGTAGAGAGTAAGACAAAAATATTCTGGAGAACACAAAATATACATTAAGCTGTCAGCTTTGCAGTGTGGATTTGGAAGGGCAGTAATGTGATTCTTATCTTGCCTCTAGGATTTTTGGGGGTTGTTTCGTGTTGTTTCCATGTCTTGAGAACCATGAAGTTTTCTCACATGCTTTGGTAAGAACTCAATCAGCAAGATTTCAGAGTTTCAGATCGAAGGCCAACTACAAAACTGACCATGCAACACGAGTCCATCACCTCCCTCCCTCAAAAGCCAACAATAGTGCAATGGTCAAGGCAAGCCCATCTTGCTAATGCCATATACACAGATGAAGGGGAAGCTTTGCTAAAAGAAGCACAGATGTCTTCTTAAAAAACCATTAAAACAAGCAAGTCCTGCTACTGTCACATTACATGGGATCAACCAGAGATCTCTATTACTGAGATCTTTTAAAAGCACCTTTAATCCAGGTAAAGCTCATGTGCAGCTTTTTAAAAGTCTTCATAAGCAGACAAATAACCTAGCTAGAATCTGACAGTTTAACTGGAAAAGAAATAAGTATCTTCTGTCAAGGATGTGCAGAGCACTGTGAAATAATAGCATGCTTGCAATTACAGCTATGAAAAAAGCTCTGACATGGAGCTGTTTCAGGTGTGCTGGTAGTAAAATTATTTGGACTGTGATTCAAGAAGTAGTCTCTGAAGCGCATCTGTATAAAGGTATCTGGGAGGTACAGCTGCCCCAATTTCAAAACCTCCAGCTAGGAGGTTCTGATGGGATGGGCCTCCTAATGACATCCTCAGATCCAGATGAGTGTTAAACCCCAGTTCTGCAACACAACCACATACAGCACAAAGTAGAAGTCTAAAAAATTAGAAACACCAACCTGCACTTTAAAATTACCACAGCACACATCTCTCTAAACCAGATTAAAACCCCTTTCCTTCAGGCAGAAACAATGAGACTGATACCCATCTTCCTAAAGATACTTCCTTAATGGTAACAACAACTAATGAGGAAAACACAAAACACAACACAAGGTAAATAAACTGGAAGAAAGAAATCCCAGCTAACTAGTAGTTCTTTCACCATCAACAAGCAGATGCTACAGAGAGGTGATAGGAATACTCCTTTTCCTGCCAGCCTTATGTTCCCTTAAAACACTAAAAACTTCAGCTCAAGGTGGGGAAAGAAGATACCTGCTTTTCTTCATCTTAGGTGATGTCTAGATTAAGTCTCAAAGCATAATCACTTTCAAAGTGTTCTCTTGTACACATATGGATGCTTTCAGGTACAGGTATTTAGACACGTGTGGGAGTGGGAATACCTGCACAGAGACTTGAATTCCATACCGTGCAATATTATTCCCATGAACCTAAAGCATGCTTGCTTCAATTCTGTTGAAGGAATCAATACAATAACAGAGAAATTAGCAGCATATTTCTTACACCACATGTATGACAGTATGTATGATATACTGCTCCCTCCAGGGCACCAAATATCCGTCCAAACAAACAAAACACTCAAGGCAAACAAGCAAAATACCCAAGATTGCATGAGGGCAGGACTGTGGTTAATGTGCTCATCAACAAAATACCACTGTGTATTTCAACAAAATAACCACTGGGTTATGAGCTAAAAGCCCCATAAGTTCAGGGACATGATAATTAAACAGGAATTCACATCCTCAGAGTGACACATTTCTGTACCACTTCTTCCATTTGTACCACTTCAGTTAATGAGTATCAAACTAGGTAGCTCTTTTTAAAAACAAAAACATCTACTTTCTTTCAAAAATCTGTGGTGATAAGTCATAACTACTCAAAAGGTGAGAAAGGATTCATATACTGTACAAAATACTGTCAACTGGAAGCAACCATTCAAAAGCAATCAGTTCCCAATAGAGCATCTTGGATCCAAAGGCAAGACAAAAAAAAAGGTATCAACTTTTCTCAGTGTATCTCTTTTCTGTAAACATTAAAAAAAATTCACTTGAAAAAATACAAAAAATTCGGAACGCCAAGAGAGCTACCAGAGAGTTTTCTTGTTCTTACATTATTATTTCTGATACTATTGAAGAGAAATTGTGTGTCTGAAAAGGTTCCCCCAAAGCAGACAGTTTGTTTCCACAGTACCAGATGTCACACTATTGGAAAATTTCTATTAAGGATTATTGAGATTTTAATCATGGCTTTATTTTAATATGTCACATGTCATATATTCCATTATTAATATTGTAGTGTAAACAGAAGAAATATGTTGACTCTGACAAGAGAGAATAAGTAAGTCACTTTCCCTTGCCCTCAAGAAGGAAAAATGGTATCATTTTCCTGTGAGAATGCTCAAGATACTATGGGCAAGAGAAAGGAATACTTAGTGCAAACAGTTAAACAAGGCCCAGCAGGAACAAAGCATCATACTTATAAATCTGCTAGGTTTCATGCCTATATTTGGTGAAACAACAGAATAAAACGTTTTACACCTCCTGTGCCTTCTACTGATGGCACATAGTCTGGCTGGCACAAATACTAATGAGTATTCCAGGTAAAATCAGCTCCCTTCAAATGTTATTAGATTTGCATAGTATGAGGATCTAAAATACCCTGGAGTTCGGTTTATTTGAAGATAAACACACCAGCAAAATCTGAAACAAGAACAAGGCTTTTAAGACACCTTGATTACTTATAAATGAACAAAAGAATAAAGCAAAAGTAAAGAAATTGCTTAAGTCTAGGAAGCAGCAAGGCAACTCATTTTACTGACTAGAGCCTAGCACAGTCCCAGCTCGTTTCACCATGAGCTGGTCTCATGACAGCAATCAATTACTCAAGAGACTTTGTGGAAGTTAATGCAAGTGGTAAACAAGCTCTCTTTACCTTGGGAGCTTTCCTTGACTTTACAAAAGGATAAAAGGGGGAAAAAAAAAAGAAAAAAAATCCACATTTTTGAACCGCAGCTCCTTCTCTCAAAAATAGAAAAAAACTGGTAGAATGATATTGAGCCCTCCAGAACACACTGAAAGCCACAAAACAGCTTATTTCTAACTGCTTGAATTCAAAAATCATCTCTCTAGACCAATAATCTATCCTTAACATTTGAGACTGATAATTACTGATCCAGGTACACAGCTCCACAAGTATTGGACTGGATGCTCTGCCAGCCAAGGTAAATGTGTTCTCCATTAAAAAAAAAAAAAAAAAAAAAAGGGAGAATAGATTATTTTCATCTTGGCAAGATATTAGTACCACTTCTCAAGTCATAATGTCAGAAAATCAGAGCATAAAACCAAAGGTTAAATACAAACACTTTCTAAAAACATACTCAAGAAAAACCAAAGCCTCATTAATATGAAGGTTTTGTTCCAAGACCTGTGGTTTTATATGCTGCAGCAAATGTTGATGACCAACACAACATGAATTTTGCTTAAGTAGCAAAAAAAATAAGAGTCCCTTTTGGGAAAAAAAGAAAGTCAACAGCAAGTTAAAGCCCATAGTTTAGCCCCTTATGTGTGAAGCAACATTTCACTGTACTGTCTACATTTTAGAAGGCTGACATGTTAATGGCAGCACTAAAGTCTGCTGTGGAGGACATGTCATTCTCAACTCTGCATGACACTGAAGTAAAATTCCTGCCCAATACATGAAAATGTGAATCAGAGCTACTGCTGCTGTATGTGCAAGATCACCATGAAACACTACCAGAGAACTGAGGCTTTGCCGGTCAGTCACTTAACTTGTTCATCCCAGCCTGTCACCTGTGTTAGTTTCAGCTGTAAAAAGCTGTCCATGGAAATGTATCACAACGTCCATTATCCTCAGTGTTTTAGAACATAATAATCAAATATGTATTAAGCCAGAACAGCAACAAAATCATGCCTGACTGCTCTTGATGAATATGAACATGGGAGTAATCTCAAAAATCTAACTGTCATCACTTGACTTTTTTAAAAAAAATATTTCTAAGCATATAATTTATTGAAATTATTAGATAGCTTTTCTTCTTTCTGTATCATAAACCACATCTTTGCACTGAAGTCTAAATTTACAACCTAGTACATTTTTCTGGTAAATTTGAAAGCAGTTCCACCTCTACAAAATAACTTTTTATCATACAATTAAAGCCTTAATTGTTACAATTGTTAATTGCAATTCCTCTATTTTAAATAAGCACTGAGTGATTTTGACAGGCTTGTAATTTGATCTTCTCACCAAGGGTTGAAATAATGACACCGAAGGAAAAATTTTACCACCTGGAGCTCAGCTGACATGGAAGGAACAAACCCAGAATTCCTCCAGGACTATAATCAGTAATGTATCAATTCTCCTTCTGCTTTTGACCATCTCATGCTATTCTCAAGGAAATTCTGGTTATTTAAAATGAATGAAGGTAAAAAGCAACAATATGAAATAAAACATATGGAAAACGAAAAACAAAACTAAATTCTAAACCAAATATGACATTTTGCCAAACACACAAAATCTAATAAAAGAGCCAGTCCCGCTGCCATCACAGCGAATGGGGAATTGTCCTATAGTGTCCACAGTGCATGCAATCATGGATGATGTCAGTTTGGGGGAGAAAGAGAGCTCTTCTCATGAGGAGATGGAGCCAAAGGACTAGAGGGATGAAGAAGAGGTTAAACTGAAGGCCGAGCCTCCGGCTAGCACCGCGTGAGCGCTGGGCAGCGGCACCGTCCCAGGGCCGGCGTTGGTGGTACTGACCTGGCCCAGCATGTCGGGCGCGATGGGGAACGTGGGCCAGATGGCCGAGTACACGCCGAAGAACACGAGCCACAGCAGCATGCTTCCCCAGACGGCCAGGTGGCTGAACTGCCAACAACAGGGAGACAAGCAGAGTCAACACACGGCACTTCCTCCGCTCACCCAGCCCTCAAGTGTTTCCCTGCTCAGGTCTCTGTCGCTCTCACTCAGGCCTGTCTACGGCTCTTGGTTTTGGGCCAGTAGCACAGGTTGTTCAAACAGCATAAACCACTTCTCTTTAATCTTTGCCTCGGAGCAGGACAGACAGATACTCTTCTCAGCCAATCGATCTTATTTGGAGCTCTGAAAACTTCGTCAGATTTTCCTTGGAACCATGAGTTCTCTCATCTAGTTCCTGTATCCTGTCATGCACATGCCAGATTCAACACATAAATCAAGGCAGAAATTTTCAAAGGTGCAGGTTAAAGTTCACATGGACAAATCCCTTATGGTGGTTCATACATTCAAGCCGTATACATCATGCATCCTCCCTGGAGGAAGACTCAGTGCTGTGTAATACCACAACCAACATCTACTGATCAACTTTGCTTTTTTTAATTTTAAAGGTGTTCTAACTGATTTACAGATATGCAATGCAGTTTACATCTCTACTGGTTCTTTACTAGTCTGTAGACTCACTATGAGAAAATAAAAGCAATATTAAATGACCAAGAGCAAATCCAGCACAACCTTCTTCCCAGTTGCATTAAAATAATTTTTCCTACACACCCAAACTGTTTTTTTCTGTTCAGGATGATTTAAGTTGTTTTACTTTTACACTGCAGTGGATGGAACCAGTAATTTCAGTTGTAACAAGCAACTGAGCTCATTATTGGCTCCAGCTTTTCTGGATGCCAACAACTCCTGTGGCTGATGACTTTGGCTCCAATTCAGAGAAGTACCTGCATAAATCTTAATTACTAATTACATATGAGCTCAGGAACATGAGAATGAATTCACATACTGGGTGCTGGTGGACACAGCGTGTTTGTTCAGCTCTTGGCTTTATACTTCCTACTGGATGACTGTGTCTGTTGACTTTTTGAACAGTATGTCTGAGAACCAAAGAAGTGTCTGAGTATTGTGTTCTGCTTGCTGTGAGATAAACACTAACTTCTGAAAGGAGGAGAAGATTGCTCCTAATCTGCAGCTGCTGGACATCCTCAGAAAGGGAAGCTCAGAAAGCACAGATTTCTCCAGGAGCAGTGAAAACAAACAAGGAGCCTGCAGCACCAGTGCAGACTGGCAGATAGCTGGGATCAACTAGAGGGTACCTTACAGTAGAAGCATTCATATGACAAAATGTCAGAGGCAGTGGAAAGAACACTCTTCTAGGCACTCTCAGAAAGTGGAATTTTGTTCAACCCTGAAAGTTGCTGGGCTAATAATAAGCAAGACATGGGATAGGCCCCTTCCTGGAGAGACACAGTGGGCAGGAATATTTGTTTTCAAACTTCATTACTTATTCTGCTTCACCCAGGAGATCTGACCTCAGTAAAAATAAGCAACTCCTTATTTAACAAACAAACAAACAACCTCCTTATTTAAAACAAACAAACGAGAAACAAACTAACAAAAAAAAAAAAAAAAAACAACAAACCAAACCCAGCCCAAATCCCCCACATAACAAACAAAAACTCCAAAATACCCACATATATGCTCAATTCAGTTTTAATGAGAAGAAAAGTAAGAAATGAAAGCATTTTTTTAAAAACACTTGGGGGATTTTATCCTTTCAGTCTACTTACTTTTCTGAAAACTGGGCAAAACTCACACCAAGATTCTGTCTAGAACCCTGCCCTAGTGAGCAACTGTAGTGCTCAGCTCCCTAAAGATCAAGTACTACAATGCTGCTGCTAGAATTCTTCTTTAAGAAAAGTCAGCCCCATGCAATGGCAGAACAGCACCCTCACTGCATTCTGAAAACGATGTGGTATCCTCTCTTGAGCCACAGCCTTCCTCTCAGACAAGTGGACAGAAGGTTCAGGATAGCTTGGACTGGTGCTTCCCTAGCTCCTGGACTTTTTGACTAAAACCAGTAAAAATAAAAGCAAGCAGAGAACCCAATCTCAGATGTAGCCTTATTTTGTAGAAAGTGTATTTATGCTAGTGAAATGACATCTGGTTTTTTTGTCTCACCCAGGTTTTTCTTTCCATTCTGCTGCTAGGACAGTTTTCAAGTTTTGCAGATCTTCACCCCTTCCAGCTGAGCAGACTTTGGTTATTTTATGTTGTCTTTACCTTCTTCTCATGGTTGTCCCAGTCATGTCATTATATCAGGCTTATATCTGCCCAAACTACTTCTCTGCCTTTAAAAGAGCTTCTATGTTCTGGAAGAGCCCTCCTTGCCCTGCTTGAAAATGCTCCTTACACACTCACCCCACCAACCTCTGCCCTGTTGATTCTTCACTGACATCTGCATTTACCCCTGGAGACATCACGTGCAAAAGCAGTAGTGAGCCCATCAGATGCGTTACATGAATGACAGAAAACAAGAAACCAATGCTCTTGCATAAAAACTAGACAGAGTGTGTGGCTCTCCCATGTGCCCTGCTTATCTGAAACAGTTCCTATAGTGTGGTAAAGTGATGAAAAAAAGATGATTGTGTTTGGGAAAAGGCCTACTGCAGTGTTCCAGATAGGCCACACGTAACATGAAGCTACCCCACTCACCTTCAATGTGTAGATTTTATTGTGCACTATTGTGCACCACTTTTATCACAGCCTTTCTTTCCACACTACCTACTGGATATACCAGGCTCCCAAACACTTTGACTGTGTTATTTATTTAAAGCTTCTGCTGAAACCAGCGTGTTCTCCCAAGTGGCAACGTCCCTCTCACTCTCTAGAACAAATTGCCTGCAACAAATCCTCTTGATGCTGGAGAAGAAGCTTAACTCAGTGTTGTAAATTTAATACTCTTCAAGTAACTTAAAGAGTCTCTGTGTGTTGATTCATTCACAGCTTAAACTATAATCAACATCAGATTTTGAGATTATGAGAATCAGTGTTCCAAGCAATGGGACAGGATTTAGAAATATTGAAAAAAGTTGATTCTAAACATAGCTGTTTAGAATCTGAATAACAATTATTTCTCTGCAAAATGCCAGTGTTATTCAACTCTAATATCTACTAAAAATTATGGTATCCTTTAAAAATAAGTTTAGAAATGGGGGGATCATGATTATCCCCAAGTGACTGAAAAGATACCCGTTGCCTATCCAGGGAAAAGGACAGAAGAGAAACCATCAAACAATTCACAACAAACAGGGTCTAAACAAGCTCACATGCCTTCAATGCTGACTTGGTTATATGCTTTTCTGGTGCACAAGGGATTAATTTAAGGATTTCTGCATGTTAAAATGTTGATACACAACACAGAACTGATGCATAAGCAACAGTAAAAAACACACAGATTTTATTTGCAGATGAGAGAATGGGGTAGAAAATATTAACATCTCCCTAACAATTAAAATAACCCATACAGATAGCATTTCATCTTTAAAATTCAGAACAGATGTTAGCTCATTGATCTTCACTATTCCTCTGGGAGGAATGAAATAAAACATTTTACAACTAACAGAAGCAATGAGGTTAACAAGATTTAAGCCAAACCCTCCAAGAAACTGGTAGAATAAGAATATATGTCCTCAAAACATCTTAAGTCTTGAAGGCAGAGTTTCTTTGTATGTCATGAAAACTGGATTCCCATAAACTATCTTACTGGTGTGGAGAAAAACGGATTCCATCAAAATTTTTAAAAAGTAGTGTTTCAGAGGGGCTCAGGGAAAGGAGGGGAGAAAGGTTGAAGGTTCATCAACACAGGAGCCATTCCCCATCCCTCACACCCTTTGGAGCTCACTGCCCTGCTGGATTCTGTCACCTGCCAGTAACAGAGCACTTGCCTATTTCAAGTAAATAACTCAATGAAGCAACATAACTATTTAACTAAAATCTTTATTACACTAAATTTCAAAAAAAACCCCAAAAACAACAAAACAAACTCAACCAATGTGAAGTCATCACTAGTTCTTTTTGCCTGGTTCAAAGATGTTTTCAAAGCCCAGTTGTTTATCTGTGGGCAGACACCTTTCATTCTCTACTGCATTAATTTTGAAGGAACTACAGAGTACAAAGGATAATTTTCTTGATGTATTTTCTTAAGCAATTACAGTAGTATGTTGATTTAATGCAAAATTTTCCTCATTTTTAAGTAGAGATGGTGATAATACACTTTTAGTATACTCTTCCCACTTCTGTCAGGCTGCCCTTTTTCATCACAGAGATCATGGGATCTCCGAGTTCATTCCCCTCACATTCCATATTTGGGGAGCTTAGCAGTCTATCCTTACATTAAAGGCCCAATTAAAATTCTGAAGTCCCAAATGATTTTTAGCACTTCTTATCTGTATTAGTACCCATTAGGGAGGAAGGTGTGCTAATAAAATGAAAGATACTGGAAAGCACTTACTCTAGTCCATGCAGTTGTTTCCAAGCCGGCTTTCAGACAAACGGTGACTACAACATACTGCAAGGAAAAAAGAAAGAAGAGAACTGCATTACTAACATTCTCAAATTCCAAGATGTTCATGGCCCTACCTCCCCTTTACACTTAAAAACCTACTACCATTTAGGTAGCAACCCAGGAATTTGGCAGGGGATGGGGAACAAGCTATTGTTGGTACATATCTGGGAAAAAAAATTTTAAAGGAAGAGCTAAAATCACAAATGCACAAGCATCAGATCAATTTTATTTTAATCACACACTTTCTTCAGGTTACACCATTTTCTCATGGTGAAAAAAAGGCTGGAAAGAAATTCTACCATTCAAAAACTGGAAGTCTACACAAACTTACAGTGTAAACTATGTTTCCAACAAATAAATAGTCAACCCCCTGTCCATTTGTGAATACTGCATCTGAAAGAAGAAGAAGATAAAGAAGATAAAGACATTTTTTATCAGTTTATCAACAGAACAAAGAACAAGATTTTCAGGAGAAAATAACTGGTCCCAAACTTTTCTTTTTGAACATCGAAAAGCACTCTTAGGAGTCATGAGGTAATGGCAATGCAGAAGTTGTGCTCAGCCAGGCCTCAGACACAGTGCTCAGATAGAGCACACATCCATAGTCCTGGCTCCCAAAAGCTGACCTAGCAAAAGGGGCAGTGTTCACCAGAACCTAACATCTAATTTACCTGTAAGAGCTGAGGTGTGTCACTGACACTTATTCTGCTGCTATCTGTCCTGTATTAATTGTCACCTCTAACAATACTTATTATTTGCATGCCTGTGATGAAAAAGCAGTAAAACACAAGCTGACTTGTGATGAAAGAGCTGAATTAAGAAAAGCAGTGACAGTTTCATCTATAAGGGACACATATAAACATGTACAATATCCCACTGGAGGTTAGTTCAATAACTGAGCAATATTCAGTCACTGTCCACCAGTTCTCTATCAAGTGTGCACAAGGGTTCACATTACATACATGTTAAGCTATCATTTGAAAGTGCCAAGCTTGGCAATACTTCAAATGTCATTTAGGCTCTCAGCCCCTGCTGAATCAAACTGGAACACCATGAAAACACATTGAACCACCACATGAATGCCAACTGAACTTGTACTCACAGGAGTTTTCAAGCATTACTCAAGCATGGTAAGTATTGCTATTTTCACATGTTTTAAGACAACTGCTAGGGAAATACATGAACAGCAGGGACAAAAAGGCTTAAGATAAAACCTTGGACTCATTCCTAAACACATACTGCCTAGCACAGTGAGCTTCTACCATGATGATGCCTTAAGTTTTAGCTTTCATATTTTCCAGATTCTATACTGCATTAGTACATAACCTCTGAACTTCATATAAAGCGTTAGCAAGTTCTCTTCACAGTTTAGTTAGACAAAACAATCCTTTTCCAGCCTGAGAACCAAGAACACTGTTGCAGTTTCAGATCCAAAAAGTATAAACAGTGAATTGAGGAGAGCAAACTGGGAGGATGGAACTTCATAATCTGAAGCTGTAATTAGACAATTAACCCTAACATGTAAATGGACCAAAACTTATAAAAGTGTGAAAATGTGTGATCCATCTTGGGTGTAGCCTTGGCTGGGCTCTTGTACTTCCCAAGGTGTATCCCTTGAAGGCCTTTTTTTAAAAATACCTACTTTATTCCTTCAACACTTTCTAGCCTCTGTTCTAGATAGCCTCTGAAGACATCAATGACAGTAACACTTTGTTAGATTCATTTGACAAACTGGATCTGACATTCTTAAACAAAAGCTGTATACTCCAGGATCAATAAATTTTTAAGCCTATAAAGAAGAGTTCCTGACACCCTGACCTCCGTGATGAACACCCTGCCTAGCTTACAGCAAAGAATCCCCCCTATACATTTAGTCAGTACAGTTAACCCAAGATACTTGTTTTGTTTTCCTTCTACCGTGTGGCTGTCTCCAAAGAACTGACAGGCTCTGAATATTTTTCCAGAAGTTGCTAGTTCTGTATTCCTGCTTTCTTTTCAATACTAACTACTAAGAAACAGCAGCAGACTAGTGACTAACACTGGAACTCAGCTAAAGCCTGAGACAGCTACGTTAGGAATTGGCTTGGTTTCTAGCCCTGGCATCTTCCACAGCCCAGCTCCTCCCCTGTGGCTTCAGGCATTTACCACATCATTCAGGGACACAACCAAGATTTTACAGTCACCCTGCTCTTTCCCCTGGTGGCAATGAAAAATGTGAAGAGCACTAGGGAATTTAGTTTCCCATGCCAAATGAACACTGTTGGTGCCAAAAGGCTCAGTTTATTAAGAAAAAGGCATGCCTAAACACATATCAGTTATGTTAGAATACGCTGACAAGACATGGCCATGCTCTAGTGTAACATCACAGTGAATATTTAAACAATTGAATATGTTTTCCTGTAAGTCTCAACTATTTTCAAGTTATATATTTTAATGCAGCAAGTTAATGTCTTTATTTTTTGATGTTTTCCATGACCTTTCACTTTGGGAGGCTACACAGTCCTGAAAGGAATGATATTTGTGCTAATGAGAACAGCAGGATGCTCAGTGAACATTCATCTCTGAAGCTATACAAGTGCCCATTCATGGACTACATGTACTTCACATTCTAAGAAGCTCAAGAGGTTAAGAACCTCAGTGCCTCTGTGTGAATGGCATATTTTGTCTCTGGCACTGAAATCCTTCTTGTACTTGGAAATGCAAAGAAACTTGAAAATTCAATATTCATTCCTCTCTGGAAAACAAACTAAGTAACCTATTCAAAGGTACTCAGAAAGTTACCCTTTGAGCTGGTATTTCAGTCTTATAATTCTAATTGTTGAAATGAAAAGCATATTATCTATTCAGGAAGTAGAAGAACATCTATGGAAGACTATGTAATTTTAACCATAAACACTACAGATGTCAACCTAAAATTTCTGTAGTTGAATTTTAAAGAGCTATTCAAGATTAGTATTTGTCATAAAAACAGTGTAACAGAACAAAAAAACTCCTCAAATCAAAACAAAAACCAATTGACCATAAAAACCCCTCTCCCATGAAATGGAACCTTCTTTTAGCCCACGTGCAGAGGAAAGGGAAGTCCCTTTCTTATGTGGTCCATCATGTGAAGCTCCAGCATGTGAAGTTCCCACTGAGGATATGATACTGGTATTTTAATCAGCCAAGTAGAGAAACATGAACCTAACCCTCATAAGTATCTTTACTATCATGCCTCTGACACAAATATTCATCTTCCCTCCCTTTTTATTTCTTTCACTTCCTCCCCTATTAATCCATTCTGGAGGAGAGAAAGTTTTCTTAAAATCTATGTTTTCCAGGAAAGAGTTTCACTTGTGAAACTTGTGAAAAAATATTTCAGATTAATATTCTCCATCCCAGCCCTAAATTCCTCATCTGATCTAACCCTATTTCTTACTACAATCAAAGAACAGATTTCCTATAGTTTTGCCCACCCACACAACTATACTGGAAAGCTGGGTAGAAACCATAGGGGATTTACTGGTCCCTGAAATACCAAGTAGTTGCATTAACCTGAAAAGCAAGACTTAATAACCCTAATTTGTAACCAGTATCTCTGACTCTTGATCTTGTTCACTTCCATTCCAGTCAATTGTTCTTCACGGTAGTGTGTTATGGAATGGGAGAGTTCCAACAAGGCATACAACAAACTGTTCTAAGGCAGCTGCCATAAGAACATTATTCAATCAAATGCTGAGATCTCAACACATTACCATAAAAAAAGGCATTTTGTGAAACATCACTCAGTATTTAGGTAAGACTTCTTAGCAAAGCGGTAGTTTCATTTTTCACCTATTAAAGTCACTATATGAATAATAATTATGTTAAATTAGAATAATTTCTGAAAGCCACTAGACAACCCGCCAAGCTCAGCAGCTAAAGACTATTGAACTGTCTGGCAGCATTATTTCTTGGGACTTGTCACGACCCCCCTTCTGCATACACACTGGTTCTGTAAGACTGAACATCAGTTACTGACATAAGAAATAATGAAGCCCTTACCATGCTCCAGCACTTTCAGTGGAAACCAGAAAAGAATGATGGAATGGATAAGGGCATTGATGCAGTGACCCCAGAAAACCTGAGGGAAAACAAACCAAGCCATCAGTAAAGTCCAAAACTCTTGACCTCTTTCTAACTCCTAACAAACACTTCATTGTGTAGTTTACAGTCAGAAAATGTTTGTCCTGAAGTGAAATACCTACACTTCTGCAGGATCTATTTTCTCCTACAATTTCTGCTCTTTCACAAGAAAACACGGGTCCAGTTTGGTCATTTTATTCTACCAACTTGAAGCATAATAGGCAAGTATGCTTCAGTTTAAGATCTTTATTGAAACAAGGCAGACAGATTGAGTCCACTTTGTTTAACTATCTCAAAGAGTAACTTTAAAAGAGTGATTCAGCATTATGAAATGTTCTATTTTCTTTTAATGGACAAATACTTTGTACTCCACAGTCTTTAACAAGCAGATAATGCAATTTTGCACAAAGTAGAGCTTTATGTACTCCACAATTTCCTCTCTAAACAAAGCAATCATACAGCTTCCTTGATTCAGAAGTACATTTAGATGTGCTTATTACGGAAAAGACAGAATACCAAAGACTGGCATTCTCCAGCATTTAAATAGCAAAATGGAGTAAAATGTGTTCTTCAAAACTCAGAAATCCAAATAAGCCAATTCAAATTCTGATTTCCAAATGAACTACTGGAACACAGCTATACACACTATGAAAAAGCACCCTAGCAGGGAGTGTTATAACAACACATATGTTAAATAAATCCAGGTGATGTCATCGTGACTTATCAGTGGTTGTGAATTGAAAAATCATATTTTGATATGAATCTAACCTTGAATCAAAGTTTATGGGTATTTCAGGACCAGTTTCAGATGAAGTTGCAGCAGAAAATCCTTATTTATAAACAAGGATGTTTTTTATTTAAATAAAAAATGTCTTGGATTTTTATTTAACTGGAAGGCTGAACAATCACTCTCAGTGGTTAGCATAAAGCAGAAGTAACATCAGGAAATAAGTTATTTTCTGACAAGGAAAATCTAGTATATAAGAAAGCTCTTTTTTTTCTTAGAGTAACAGGGTTTCCCTTACCCTTGTGTTGAAACCATCTGCATTTTGAGTGATTTTGTATAGCTGTGGAAATCTAAGCATGCTATCTTGAGTACACGATCGTTCAAAAATTCCCAGAGTAAAGGGTGGCAGTGCTGTGAAAATCTGCAAGGAAAGCAAATACTAATTGAAAGCAGCTCTTAGTTTGAAGTGTATCTCATATAATGTTTCCTTATCTAGACAAAAACAGAATTCCCAGAGATTTCAGTGAAGCTTACTACTACCTAGCATATTATTTGACATCATTTTCAATGGTCCAAACCAGTCCAAACATTCATTTCACCAATTTGTAACTCTCAAATCTTGACTTACAAACAAAAGAAACATGAAAGAAAATTCATATTATTAACCAATAAGCTTAAACCCAAGAATTTAAGCATCATTAATTTCTGATGTACCAGCTAATCCAGCGAGGGTCAGACACATCAGACTGCAAAGGAAAGACAACATATATTTTTACAAAATAGCCTTGTGGGAATAGCTTCCAATATAGCTGCAGTTGTAGCCATAATTAGATATGCAATGTGCTTAACCACTGCTAAGTTTACAGACAGAGTAAATGTGGAAATCACATTTTAAAAAAAAATCTACAGAGCAACAAAGGCCATTCTGCATTATGGTACTTTGGGGATTCCCCTGGCAGGCATGAGCTGATAGGAACAAATTAACTGCAGTGTGTGTCTGTGCTACAGGCAGACGCTTGGATGGCCAAGCCTCGGAAACCTTCCAAGACAGGCAGCAGGACACTCTGCCAGAAGCAGAGTAAATTAGCCTCCACTGACTTTAACATTGCTGCTCTTAGAGTGTTGCCAGGATCTGAGGCAGCTCATTTAAAGCTAGCTTGGGTATCCATGTTTCTTGTGGTCCACAGTGCAGGCACAGAGTGAAAGTAACACCAGGGTGCAAGTCTGAACACTAAACTTCATTCACTTCCTTTTGCATCAATAGTTTATACAAGAAACATGACTTTTAATCCTATACATACATCTATTTTTAACAGTTTGAGAAGTGTTCTTGAAGTTAAGAGGCAGGCTGGAGTTATGAACTGTTTCTAGGGCGTGTACACATTTGGAGAAGGCAGACTGTGATTCCCACCAGCAGCACGCTGGCAGCTGGGGAGCAGACAAAGAACAATGGGGAGGAACAGAAATGAGTGAGAATCAGTAATTACAACCCTCAATCCAGTGGGAATTGCACGGCTTCACTCATGAAGTGATAAACCAGATGGCTAAAATGGCAGCAGGCTGAGGGTAGAGAGCTAAAACTGAGAGCACTGGTCCAATATACTCCAAAGATGACCATGTTCTCATACAGCTTTAGCATACTTCCCCGGGTTTCTTGTGTTTATTGGGCATTTACTTTCTCACTTGAAGCAAATCTTCTGGTGGTTTTGACAAAGTGTGAAACCAGTGCAAAATCAGGAATTACAACGCCACAATGATTTCATACACTTCATATTCTAATGAGACTACTAATGAAAGAAAGGGTTAATCTGCACAGAAGAGAATGACTTTCAAAATCTAAGCCCTACAAATTGTGAAAGTCCCTAATATCCTACTAGCACTTGATTCTCCATGAGTCCACTCAACCACTGATAATTTTAGAAAATACTGACCTTAAAAAACAAGGTTTAGTTTCTGATTACAGATGAGTTTTATCCAGAAGCTTTAGGTAGGGTAGATAGATTCATCAAATGAGGTTTAAAGATAATAGATGCAAATATCTAAACATGAATGACAAAGACTGCATAACAGTCAGGAAATGAGGGTGAAGGGAATCAAGGGAATGATAAATCCTTGAATAAGTATCTTCAAGTAAGAGTATGAAATCTTATGGAATATGGGGGCTTGTGCCATCATTTTTAAAATTAATGTGACAGAAGTTAAGTGGTTCCATTAATACTACTCAGTGATAATTTTCTGGCTTTTTCTGTATTAGCATATATTTGGAATGAGTTTTTTTAAAGAAAGAATTAAATTCCTTTCCTGCAAAGAGACTCTTCAACACTAAGAGTATCCTAACAGCTTATAAATGCAGGCACTGGGCTGCTCATTACATTGCACAGGTAACACTGTCAAAAACACCAACACAGGTCTATGGTATGCCACAGAACTTAGTTTCAGAGATCCTTCAGACTTTAATCTACGTGATAGATTAAAAAATATTACTGATTAAAGCAATAAAATCATGTGACACAGTGTGGTACCCTGCAGGCCATGTTGAAAATCAGAAAACTCTCCCAGAGCGGCACATTCTGCTCTTGTTTCAAGTGCAAAACACCAATGACACAGTGATGCAGCTTCTCCTTCTGTACCTAATGGAGCATGAGTCAACCCAAAGCATTTGCATAACACTTCTCTCAGCGTCTAATTCTACAGTGTCCAAGAAAAAAAATTCATCAAACCTCACTGAAAATGCTTTCAAAGAGGAAATAAAATTCTATCTAATACCTGCAGAGCTTTATGCAAGTTATATTAGGCTAAACATCCATTTTCAAGGTGTTCTCCCAAGTTTTCATTTTGCAATAAAAGTGTAATTTAATTTTTTTTTCCCTATCTCAGAGTGGATTCAAAATGGCTTTTACAAATGAACTTACCTTTCCTGACATACATCTAGGACAGTTACCTGTGAAAAATGGAACACAACAAAATAATACAGTAGTCCCAAGCATTATCAAGTCAAAACATGCAGCACTTACCACATTATACAGACCGATGCACCATCGCTCAAACAAGATCTGCCCAGAAAATCCATTAACGAAAGCAAACCAAAGCTGAAAAAGAGACAAGTTACAAAAAGCTTTAGATTACTCCTGCAGTACATGCTTCCATTTACAGTAGAGAAGAAGGATGTGGAGTACAGACCACCATCTGGAGACAGATGCTTGTCACGCTCTAAAAATAATTTTCAGCAGTGCCAGGCAGTTATTTTCAAGCCCTACATTTTAAATACTGGTTGAATACTCCTTGTTCAAAATAAAATACTCAGGCTATGGAGAAATGTGCTATATTTACATCATCACTCTAAAAGAACCAGATAGCATCAAACTACTACAGAATCCTTATTGCTGGGAAATTAACATGCTTGAAGCTAGAAGCCAACCTCATTTCTATCACATTTAGTAAAGACCAGAATTTTCAGGATAACTGTGTTTTGATGGATGTTCTGCTTAACTTGTGTTGCTTGTTTACAGTCGCAGAATTACAATGGTATCTACTTGTCCGTTGCATGATTAGGATTATATTAAAATTTTACTGTCTAAATGATGCAAAAGTTATTATTTAATAAATGACCTCTTTAACAATTAAAATTGGAAGAGGTTGCAAAACAAGCTGCAGAGTCATTTACAAACACAACCAGGCAAGCCCCGAGCAACCTAGTTTGCATTTAATATTTACCCTACTTTAAACACCAGATTGGACTAGATGGACTTTGAAATGCCTCCAACTGAGGGGATTCTGTAGTGACACAACCCCAGCAAACAGCTTTAAGCTTCAGCGCATAGGTAAACTCTTTTCAGTATTTCTGTGGATGCAGCTTCTTTGAGCCTATTAATCTTGCTTAAGCACCTTTTTGAAGCACAAACTGCTGTATTGGTTGGAACAAAGTATCTTAATGGACACTGAAAGAAGCTTAGGAAAGAATATAACAAAGAAGGAAAAGAATTACTGTTTACCAAGTAAACTGGAAATTGGATGAACAATAGCAGTTTAAGAGTGTCCTGAAACAGTTTGCATGTGAAACTAATACACCTATTAGATAGCAAAAGATTTTTGAGAATTTCTGGCTACAGTCCCTTTCAAAATCCACAGTACACCATGCCCTTTCAAAATCCACAGTACACCATGTCACTTTGTTCAAAACTAATTCAACAGTGCGTATGAGAACACTCCTTCTAACCACCAGTTCATATTTTGTGTTGCATTTACTTTACAAGTCCACATTGCACAGGATGCACTATGTACTGCAGACCAGTCAAGTGATAACCACACCCATTCCCTTCTCACTCCCTGAGAGCCCATGGCACTTAGTGCCAGGTATCTTTTCTGACACCATTCTGTCACTCGTTGGGCAGCACTCTCCTACCAGCACCATTTACTCTCTGGCTCACTTGTGCAGTACTACTGGCCTAGCAGAACCTCAGATAACAAGCAGTTAGCTGTACATCACCTGATCTCTTCCCTGCTCCCAAAATGGATATAGAATAATCATGGGGAAAAAAAAAAAAGAAAACAAAAAAACAAAACAAAACAAAAAAAACACCAAGAAGAAAATAAGACTGCATCAGGACCTGTTTTCATAGATGCAATATTTAAACAGACTGGGACTCTAATATGGTCAGAGTTAACTTCATGGAATATTAAAGTATTTACAAGATGGGAAGAATAACAAATAGGTTCAAAAAGCTATTCAAATATGCACTGCTGCAAGACATGAGATTCACATGCTGTACAAAAGGAAAAAGTGAAACCTTTTCACACAATACACAGCTAGCCTATGGAAATGTCTCCCAGATGATGCTGTGGATGAAAAAGGCAATTTGAAAAAATATCACAGAAGGAAAGCTGGAGACCAGATGAGTCTGCCAGAGAACTACCACTGTTCACAAACCAGAGACCAGGTTAGCTGAACTCTTATTTCTCTACTTCTTACAGCTTTTATATTACCATTCTTGTTTGAAATTAAACATCATTTATAATAACTCTCATTGTTCAAGTAAGAAACAATGACACTGATTCCAACTCATCTGTTTATAGCTATGCTTTGCACAGCTGGTCATCTATTTAAAATTACTTCCTGTAATTTTTTAAACCATCAGCTGCTCTTTCAAGTAGCGAGTCTCTATTTATTTCTCACTATATTACTCTGAAGTTTGCACTTTTCAATACCTGCTGCCCTTCTTGCAGCTCATAGTTTATAAGTGCCCTTGTAAGCTTTCTTAAGGGCCAACAGCTTCATTCCTGTACCACTTAGCTGAAATGCACCAGCCTAAAATAAACCGCAAAATATTTCTTAGGTTTTCTAAAAAAAAGGGCCTCTTCCTTTCCCACTGCCAAACATTCAATTAAAAGAGCCTTTAAGCATTCATCTCACCAGCTCTGTCCAGAAAAAGAAGACACACTCTACATCCCAACTTTTTATCATCAGTTCTCTTGCATTGATACTTTGAAGGAATAGTCTCTAAATCTCACTCTAAGGACCCAATTAATGGCCCAAAGCAGCACACTGGCCAGTCACACCCTCACCCTTGCAGTGTTCCAGCCAGTTCTACACACCAGGCCTTCAAAAGAAACATATGAAACCTCTTTGGTACAAAGCCTGAGGTCCCAAAAAGAAACCACAATTTATTTGGGGTGTTCAAGTTAATAACTCGAGGGTTTCTTCTAGGAAGAATCCAAGCTTTAAAAAAGCATGCTCCCAGATATTTAGCAATAATGATCTGGGCATTTATCATCTCCAGGCTTGTTGCAATTAATTGCAATGGTGAATGAGGGCAGCAATTCTAGTAACAATAAATAACTCACAAATCAGAAGCCTATCTGGCTTAGTTGGCAACCTGACTGTGCTCTGCTCGGTTTTCTAGATCCCACTGGGCAAAGCAAACTTCAAAGGTTTGGTAGCAAATGATGAGGCCTTTTATAACATTGGCTCGTGCTGCTTAGGAAACAACTGCTTTCTGAAACTATAGCTTCCCACAGCCAGTCCTCCAGCAACAGACATAGCTGATTATCCATCAAGAGGGTAAAACAAAGCAGCCAGACTTTCTATAGCTAGCCCATGGCTAGAAGACAAGCCCTAAACCAGGCAAATCTAACATCTTGGATTCTTAGATTCACATTTTCCAACAAAAATATTAGCAGTAATGATGACAGAATCACATAAATCTTGGAAAGTGCAGAGCTGTTAGGATGCCTTACAGAGCAGCAGACAGACTCTCTCAAGTGAAAAACACCCACTCAACAAATCAATTCTTTCTAGTCAAGATGTAGTGCCCTGCCACAACGGCATGGTGCAGAATTCACTAAAGACCCTGCTAACACCATGTTGAGATGAATGAATCAATACAGGAGAATCTGAGATGGTTGTGTCTGACTGGAGTAAATAGGTATTCAGCTGTCACTGTCTTGAGTCTTCTGCAGCATCTTTCAACATTGAAAGAATTTTCCGCTATGGAAAAGTTTTCTCCCTATTTCAAAAGCTGATATAATTTGGATAGGCAAGAGCTAACACTTAGAAACATTGGCAGTGTGCAGCCAATCCAAAAGTTCAATTTGAACTCTTTCTTTCAGCAGTATCCACACAGGTAAAAATTAGAAGTGAGAGCATTTCCAACACAAGTCTTCACTCACCACAGGCTCCAAACAGAGGGTGAAAGTTATCACTGTTAGGATGCACTGAAAAGTAACAGCTATGCTTGTTTTTTCCACAGATTCACACTACCAAAGGGCAACTGACAGAAAGACTGTGGGATACTGTCTCATCCTTCCTCAATATTTTCATGTCAAGAGTAAATCAGATACTCTGCATACAGTACACATTTATTTTGAATTTAACATAGGCCATAAACTGTCATGCATGGTTTAAGGACCAGCTGTTTGTAGATAGAGCAGGGTATACCTTAAGTTCAGCAAAGGAAAAAAACCACAAACCCTCCACCTTAACGTTCATGTTAACAAAATGTACTAAACATATTTGAAGTTGCAACAAGCCATGCTTGACTCGGACTCAGTAAGCTGGTAGGAAAACTTGCCAAGTCTGCCTGGCTTGCCAAGCTCCAGGGGTTTGCAGGGCTCAGCTCCAGTACTGCTATGAACAAATGGACCCACAGTTATTAAACCTCTTTTCTGGCTGGAAAAAAGAAATCTTTTCACTTGAACTATTACCTAGCTGCCAAAAAGCTGGAAAAGCTTATTTGTAACTCAGCTACAAAATATATATTTTTCTCCCAAGAAACAAGAGGTCCAATTTAAATGTAAAGAGATTCAGACCTAAGGCTGAAATCTGGGCTGATACATTGCTGTGCTTTATTATAGCAGATATCACAAAGATGTGAAACCAGTAGGTACTGTGCAAAAAGAAACTGGAACATTACAAACTGAAAGCTAGCCCATGTTTCCTGCCTTGAAGTGTGGTTGCATTCTTTAAATAAGAAGCCCCACTGCTGAAGCACTCGATGCCAGCTGTGATGTGGGCACTTTGCCACCAGAGAAAGGGGAGAGGGGAATAAACCAGAGGTCAGCAAAAGCCAACAGATGGTAATACTTGGTTAATATTGACTTCAGCTGCAGGCAAACTGAGGATCTCAAGGTAGAACAGTCCCACTCTGCTGTTTTGAGCTACACAGCATATCCACCTGCTCTAGAGTGTATTTTGAGAAAAGATCAAGTATTATTTTCAAAAAATATTCCCACTCAAGCAACTTGGAAGGCAATTTTAATTGCATTATTGCTTCATGCATAATTACTGCAAAATTAATGCCTGAAATAGTAGGAACTAATTTATTTAAGTGCTCTAAGGCACTGGGATAGCAAATCATCTCTATTTTAAATGTGTATATTTATGAAGGCTTGATAATAGACAGCTTAACGAGTACTAGAAATGTTTTCCCAATTTTGCTAAAGGGCACAGAAAGCTAATGTAGTCAGAGTATCAACAATTGCCACAGGCACCAATTATAGCCAGACTGGATGCCTTTACTATTCAGAAATTAGTTAAATTCTCGAAATACCCTCTCTCAGCACACACACATTCTGCATGTTCTTACCAAATAGGCTCATTTACAATTTGCCCAATAAAGCAGGTTTGTGTCTCCTGTGCAGTTCATTAATAATGTATCCTGATTTAAGATCTCTCATTACAGATGTCTCTCTCAACACCAGTCTCTTATTCCTACCCAAATGCTCACAGACTTAAAATAATCCCTTCATTAGAGAATGTACAGCACCAATTTTATAATGTAGGCAAAGTGTGTTAGTAATAAGATTTGACAGGGTAGGCATGGCTGTGTGAGACTCACTTCATTTGCTGAGGAATATTTCCCTTGCTCCTTTTATTCCCCCCAGTGTTTAATAATTCTTTGCTGAAAACAGATCGATATTTTACAACTGAAAAGAATTTGCTCTAGGCCTGTGCACTCCAAACAAGTGCCTATTCAAGGTTAAAAATCATCTCCAGTCTTCTCTGCCAGTGTTAGCAATTATTTTCAAAGTTTCACACTGCTTTTGTCTCATTAAAAAAACCCTTTGCATTGACTGTAACTCTTTGTCAAATAGATACTAGAGCAACCACTACAATAGAGGTTTCCTGGCTTTAAGCACTAATTTATTAAATAAGCCTGTTATAGCTCCTATTCTATTTCTTTTATTTCTGGCTTCATATAGTTTATATTTCAGCATACTAAAGAACACAGATTTTATCAGCATTGTCTTTCACTGTTTACAGAAGAGGCATGTGCAGAAAATTTTACTTCTTCCTTACAAAAATTGTTTTTGTGCTCCTCTTCTCCAACTGATCAGCTGCTAACATCCTTTCTCCAAAGCACAGGTAACATTCCATGGAGAGACAGGCACAGAGCAGAATGGAAGGGGAAGAGGGCAAGAGGAGTCTCACCCCTCACTTGGACTCACAGTTCTTTCCATTTCAGTCCTCAGAATAATTCTGAAGACTTGAAAATAAAGTAAGAATTAGCAAATATCTGGGTCTTTTCTCTCAGTGGTTCCCACTAGGGAACAATTATGCTGCTTATCCCAGGAGTTTTGAGCATTGTGGAAAGATATCACACCTGCAGATGACAATGTAGCATAGATCAAAAGACCTTACCACTAATATCTAAAAAAATTACCTCTTCCAGCAACATTTGGCCCCAAATACACTAATAAATGTATTTTAAAACATGACAAAACGTAGCAGGGCATGCCAATGCCTTTTGTTGTGTAGTGGTTTACTTTTTTTTTTTTGTGTGTGTTCCTGGAGTTACATGAACATCTAATCAGTGTGCTAAATTATCCTATTCATGTTTATGTCACTGGTAAAATGAAGAGACAGCCCATTAATGCACATTTTACAGAGCTCTAATATAACTTTTTTTTTAAGTTTATAAAATCACATAGAGAAAAGGTAGGCCATTTCTACATCTCTTTTGGTGTGAAGTATTCCAGAGACTTAATACTTGCTTAGCAGACTAACTGCTGCAGAAGCAAGCCTATGATAATGTGATTAGAAATGGCCTGCCCTGCCAAAGGGCAGATGTACTTGTCAAAAGATGTGGTTAAACTTAGCAGTTCTTCAGAACATTTCCCTTTTACAAATACAGACAGCTCTATTCCAAGTTTATTCTTCATCCTTCCTTAACTTTTTTGAAGAAAGCTGACACTGCTACACTAGGATTTTCTTAAGTATATATGGGACACCCTTGAAATCACAGGACTCACACAGTGACTTGTCAAAAAACAAATTAAAACCCAACATGATTCAGTCAAGCCCTACCATGAGGCAGAGTTTCAGCATATCTGCATGGCCAAAGGGGTTTAAACCCACAGTTAGAACAAAGCCACCAGGACTGATATCCTGTAGGACCATTATCCTACAAAGCAAGCAGAGTGTCCTGCTCTGGCTAGGAGTCAGGCTGAGAGGAAACAAGGCAGGACCTTGTTGTCCAAATCCTCATCCCATCCCTAGCTTGGTGAATGAGGAGGGCTCAGCTTCTTGGCTGACAAGCTGGGAACATCCTGCCAGGCCACACTGTCTACTGCTGTGCAATAGAAATGTATGCCATGGACTCCCACTGCCATCAGCCTTCCTTTAAATAGCAAACTGTAAGGAAAGATTTCCACTGACATGGACATCATCCTTATGCACACAGCAGCAGTGACCACAGGGTTGGAGTCTATTCAGGTATGTTAACATGTCTTTGGGGGAGTTTGTTTGGTGGGGTTTTTGCCTCTTGGATTTACCTAATCAGCTTCTTTAATTGTCCTCGAGTACTCGCACATCCCTGTGGAACTGAGAAGTACAATATGACCATTAATAGCTCATGGTATCTCCTCAGCATATAATCATGTCACACTGGTCTTGATACAAGTTTCACAACTGTGTAATTGACCTATATCACACACACAAGATAAGGACATGCTACTGTACAGTTTTAAATGATCTGCTGGCTTTTCTGAAGCTATGTGGTATCTTGAACCACTGATAACGCAATAGAAGTGCTTTGGATTTGTTATTCCTAATTTGTTCTCTAGTGCTGAAGTAAAAAAATGAAAGAAAGAATTTCAACTATTTACACTGATAGGTGAGAAAATGTCAACAGTTTCAGGTAACTTATCCACCTGAAATTCTGCTAAGCACTTGGAGTCCACTGAGAAAATATATGCCAAATAGCAAGAAAAGCAGGGAATTGTGGAAGAAAAGTGCTACAACTATAACCCAAGTAAGGGCAGTGGAAAGAAAGCACAGAAACAGCTACAAAAAAATCAACCAGTCTAGTACTGGATGCAGAAGCAGATGAAAAGCCAACAAAACACACAGTGCTCTGTGAGTGAAGCCTGATAATACCATGAGTCAAAAGTGAGGCTAAACACACCAAGGCTCTTCACACCTGGGATATGCACTAGGGCTCACTGCAACCTGAATAAAACACACCACCACAAAATGGAGCAACAAAATATTCCCACACCTCTCACACCAAAGCAGAAACAGACAGAGGGCAGGAGCTATGACACACATCTAGCCCTAGAAATAAGCACAGAAAACACAACACACACCCACACTACCAAACATTCTGTGTATTTGGGAAGGGGAGAATGGAAACATAGTAAGGATTCTTATGAATGTAGAAGCATTAACCCTTTAGGGATAAGGGGTATCAGGAAGGAGCAGGGTAGGTATTGAATTAGAGAGAGAAATGTATAGAATGGTAAAATTCATTAAGAAAATGGTACTACTTTTGCTCTTAGTTTCTTCCATTTCATAGCATTGTGTAGCTGGCAGTTTCCATTCAACCCCTATGTTGCTTAATAGAGTTACTAATCCATACTTTAATGCATTCATTTATACCTGCATATGACACAATAATCAATAGGAGAAAAAGCAATAATGAAATTAATATTCATTTATTGCAATTAAAACATAGTTGTGCATTCTTATTTACTGGATAGGAACTTAAATGTGTTAGGGAATCAAAACAATTTTAAAATTTCTATGGATGAGATGCAATCCCAGTACTGACTGAATAAAACAGATTGACCAAGACCCTGACTGTTATTATTCAGCTCTTATTTTATAGGACATTTCACTTCAATTCTTTCCCTTCTTACTTTTATTTGCAGAAGTCCCTTATGTTACAGTTATAAATGCAGGTTCACAGACTGCTTTTCTGTCACCACATAAAGGAATCCTACTGCAGAGCTGCTGAATTAAGTGTAATAGGAGCAGTTCTGTAGCAAGGTCATTTTAGGTCTGGAACCGCAGTCCCCCCAGGATTCCCTGTTATGGCTACGTGAAAGGCCAGGTTTCCCTTGCAAGTCTGTTTTCCCCCCTTCCTCCCTATGAAATAAAATTCAGTCTCTGTAAGACCTTGAATTAAACTACTTTTATCCAGGAAGTTTATATGAAGTTTCCTGACAGCTTGGAACCCAAGGAAAATAGCAAAATTAGCAACAGAAAAGCCAGACCACTATAGAAAATGTAGCTCATCCTCTGTCATAGTGATAAGAGTAAACCTTTACAGGGGTAATCCCAGGAGCAGCCCATGTTTCTCATTACCCACAACCCTATTAGCATTTCAGCACAGAGACAATATTCTAGCTCAAAACTACCAGGACACACAATGCAATCTGAAAAGCTTCCCAGTACTTCCATTGCATTTGTTCAATTGTTATTAATACATCCACTTTCTTGGTCAATGGGACAATAGAGTTTTGTTTTGTACATAGCTGCTTCAAAACATGCTACCCCTTCCCTTAAGTTTCAAAACTAGTACAACAAAAAAATCTGTTTCCTGCTCTCCTTGCTTCACCTCTCATGTAGAAAATACATACAATATTGGTAACTTAAGCCTACATTTATTGCTTTATGTGCTGGCTAAAGTCTAAAAGAACTGGGACCTAAACATCTTTTGCCAAAATACACAGCACATTGTAAACATGTTCAATCACTTTACTGGTAAATTACCTATTGATGTACTTCTCACTACAGAAATAATATTTGAACTTCTTTAGGAAACTGACTAGCTTGCTTTCCCTGCAATACCTACAAAGAAATTCTTGGGGTGTCTTTAAAGCAATTTGCTGTATCTTCTGATAGAGCTGTGTACAAAGAAAGCCAAAGTTTTTCTTTGCTTGCTAGGAAAAATACCTTAGAGAAGAAAAACCTATAAGCTCACACATAGGAGCAAAGCATTCATGTGATTCCTAAAATCAGTCTAAGATTTAATTACGTGGCTTTAGGAAGGTATTGCACACTCACTCACGACATCAAGCATGCAGAAAAGACTACTTCTTTTTATGAATGTCTCTCCTACAAAGGCTGGCTAATACTGGAGAGACTATGGCAGACTGATAATGTTTGCTACAAACCAGTTCTTAGTTTCACAGCATTTTGCAGATTTTTAACCTGAGAGAGTCAACTTGCACCACCACTTTCTCACTGGGTGAACTCTTCAAATCAAATTGCCCCCAGACATGGTCAGGAATACACCTCTGCTTTCTTTTTTTAACAAGATCCTCAAAACCACAGTAAGATTATACACAATGAAAATCTGAGATAACACTCACAGGAATGAAGTCTACAAACGAAGTTTGAGCTTTGGCAGTGCTCTAAGGAGCAACTCTGAGAATGAAGATGCATTTGCCATCTTTTACACAACACAGAAAAATAATTATGATGAAAGACTAGCTATAAGCTTATTGGAAAATTAGCAAATACATATAAACTGTGAAACACTATTTGTACAAGACCCAAAAGCTATTCTGGACACCAATTTAATTTATAACCCAAACAGAATTTCCACAAATTAACTAGCAAAAAAATCCAAGTGCTGCTAGTTTCAATACTGCAGAAAATTGGAGGCAGGGACATGTCTAAAGAAAGCACCCATACCATGATTCCTGTGACCTAACTGCAGTACACATCCCTTCTACCACTCCAACAGCAGCTGTACCTCAGAACAAGATTCAGGTGCATACAAGCACCTGAAGAGTACAAGAAGGAATAAACAGATGTGTCCAATTCCCAAGTCAGATGAATTAAATGCTAGGCAGATGTATATTTATTCCCTCTCAACGAATTCTCGGGACAGTGAATCTTCAGAACACAGCAAAGGCTCCAAAAGACATTCTTCTGTATGGAAACCACATATTCTGCAAAAACTTGTCCAACTAAGTCATAATTATGTTTTCCCCCTTCTTGCCTTTTCCCTTCATTCTAAGTAGGGATAGAATACATCTTTAGAAAATTAGCTCTCCCATATACAGAATATAGCCATTCAATACCTAAGTGGAGACAAAATAAAACCTTTAAATAAACCCCGAAAGAACCCCAACAACAAAAACACCCTGACAGCACTTTATGTAAATTGAAGACAACCAGAAGTAATCAGGTGTGTGGGGAAACTTTTGTTCATGTCATATGCAATACAGAATCTTTCCTCCTTGGAAATATATATCAGTGTCCTAAGATCTTGGTTACTGGGGAAAGGCTCAGCTCCCTGAAGGAGCATCTGAGTTCCACCAAGAACTGCAAATGCTAACTCGGCATAAGATCATCAAGACATTCATAGCCATTCAAACATACGGCCAAACCCACCCAGGTGCCCATTTATAAAAGCACATGCATGCATTCCAAGCCCAGGAAAGAGTATGAACCATGCAGCTTCCAGGTACACACTCAGTATCTGCAAATATCCAGTTCTGTGGATTTTCCGAGTCTCCTGTGCCTTGCCTATGCAGTAACCTTCAAAGTTCTATTCCTTTGCAACTTTCTTGTTTCCTCTTAAGCCCCTGTAAATGTCCTGCAACTGTATCTTGTTTTAAATACAATTTAACCTGCAGGTTTATCCATGGGAATGAATATGAGCCGATACTCCACCCATTTACCACATTAAATTAATGCTCTTTATTTGCTCAATAGGTGCTTTGTTCTTCATTTTTATAATCATGGGATACTCAAACTTGCCAGTACTCAAAAGGAGTCATATAAACTGATTTCTTTAAAGAAACATCCTGTATGAAAAATTATCCATAAGTAGACCTGGGAACCCCTCACTTCTGGTTGCATCCTCCCTCCCATCTCTGGTTGCATCTCTAACAGCAGACAGAAGAGGAAAGCTTGTGTAAGTTTTTACAGAATCTAAGTACATGTTTTCTTGCCAGAGGTCTGTCTCTTGATATCTGAGCTTGAAGTCTGGAAATGTGTGAAACAATTGCACTGTACTTCTGGGGGTGGTGATTCCTGATGGAAGTTGAAATAACTTTTGCTCTGTTTCAGAAGCATAAAAAATATTTTGACCCTAAAGAGGGCATGTTGATTGTGAGGTAATTCAGACGATTAAACCCAAGCTGCTGTAACCTTTACATTAGGAAATATTTCCTAACCTGTCAAATCCTTTTTCCCTCAAGAATAAAATATTCAGTAGTATTCAATTAGGACACTGTAATATCTGAACAAAAGGAACGTGTTCATACTAGAACCTGAAATGAGTAAGACATATAAGACAGAGGATAACTCCCCAGGAATGATGGAAGGCACCAAGGACAAAACATTTGTATGTCAGCACCTTGTAAAGGTCTCCCAGCCTCATGCAGCCCAGGAATTAACAGTGTCATAGACCAGTGGCTCTGAGGTTGGGGATTTTTCTCAGTGAGTTATTTTCAGGGGAATAAAACCTCAACTTTGAATGGCAACTTCTGAATGACAAAATCACTAATACAAGTAACCACCTGCCATTTTAAAACAATCTGAAGAGCTAACATTAAAGCAGTGAAAATGGATTGGTTATTTCTGGGGATTAAGCAAGATGAAAAGAAAATTTTTGGGTTAAAAACATTAATTATATTTATAATTTACCTGAAAAACATGAAGTTTACTAAGGGTAGAGAGTCTGACATGTAAATTCTGGCTGCATTTCTCCACAACTGGTTGGCTGTGGCTGCATGTAATGGTACATTCTCTATTGTTAAAATTGAGTGAGTGAGACAGAACTCAATGTAAAGTGGTTTAAAGTTTCTTCTAATATTTGAGTAGTGCAAGTATAATAACAAGTTTTCCCCCCCCACCTTTCAACTTTCAGAGCTAAAACCCCCAAATGGTGAAATGAAGGCTATTTCTGACATCCTCTTTCCCCTCATATAGTCATCCAAACTATAAACAAATGTTCCCTTGCCTGCCATACAGGCCTGTCTACACAAGGAAGTTACAGTGGTTAACTGCGATGTGATTGTAAATCCACCTAAATTGGTTCCAAATGTTCTGTGAATGCTCTAAGCCTGATTCAAACTGAAATGATAGCCCAGATAGTTTGCTCCACAGATTTAAAACTTACATTTAAAACTGAGTTGATTGTTGTGCTGCAGTATGGAAGACAATCTTAAACGAAACATCAAGTCTGTTGTGATTCATTATTTAGACTTGAAATGACTCTTTCTGAGAAAATGCTCCTGAGAGACTGGAAGCTGGGAGAGCCCAATGCAATACAAGGCTGGCTTCCTTTGTTCAATTCTAGATGGTCTCTGGTGTCTTTTGAGGAAGCAATAGCTATGCTGTGTTTTTCAGTTCTTCCAGAGAGCTGACTGGCTTGTGTCTGCACTGCCCAGCACCAACACCTGGAGGAAGAGTAGGTTGACTGTCCTGTGACCCTTTGTCCTTGGTCTGAGTAGGCCAACTGTGTGGAGTTTTGTAAAAAACTTGAAAGGGCTGGAAAGAATGAAGTTTGTGTTCATAGCATTAGTGAGGTCTCATGTTGTGGGTATAGCACAAGATAAAAGGATATTTGAGGGCACTAAGCCTACCAACACAATTTAAAGGACTACACATGTTGAGGGTGACAGTTTTCAGAGTAGCTGTGGGCCATATGCAGTGAAAAGCATTACATAGCTTAAATACTTTTGCCACTGGATAATCTTTCTTATGTTTAGATTAAAAGACTACTTCTCTTATGTCTTAGCGCCATTGAAAAATATTTCTTCCCCCATCCTGGCCCCAAAAGATCTGGGATACCACTCTGATTCATATATATTGATTACCAGCCCTATTTTCTAGGGAGAGTTGACAAAAATCTGTTGTTACACCAAAGTGTTCGATATTGCCAATTAACCAGCTTTTTGCAATGTTGAAATTTGTGGACAGGCAATCCCTCAGCTTTGATTCACTGTCCTGTTTAAAATGTTCCCTTCCTTTTCTAGCCAGGTAGAAATAAACCACTGCACTGTCAACTGCTGCATGACCTCCTGCTTCATGGAAAGGCTTGAACTTGAGCCCAGTGTTTTGAGCCACAGTGTTTCTTAGCCAAAAGTTCTGGGCCCCCAAAAGTATAGTGCAATTGTCTTGCATGTTTCCAGACAGAGTTAGGATATCAAGAAACAGACCACCGGCAAGAAAACATGTACTTAGATTCTTCAGAAGCTCATACAAGCTTTTCCTTTCTGTCTGTTCTTAGAGATGCAACCAGAGACAGAAGGGAGGATGCAACCAGAAGTGAGGGGTTCCCAGGTCTACTTTTGGATAATTTTTCATAGAACAGGGTGTTTCTCTGAAGAAATCAGTTTATGAGACTCCTTTTGAGTACTGGCAAGTCTGAGTATCCCATGATTATAAAAATGAAGAACAAAGCACCTATTGAGCAAATAAAGAGCATGCATTTAAAATGGCAAGTTCACATGTAGCATCGGCTCATATTGATTCTCATGGATAAACCTGCAGGTTAAATTGTATTTAAAACAAGATACTGTACTCAAAACTGCTGTGTCAGATTTCCCCAAAAGAACAACATGAGAGGAAAGAGAACATTGGTAGTTACAGGTTTAAATTGCACTCAGGGTTAAGGTCTCTCACATGAAGTGTAACAATTGTCAGAAAAGTTGTTTTCATTTTTAAGAAAATTTTAAAACCTTTCAAGGTTATTTCTAATACAGCACAATTATTCTTCTCAACCCAGCACTGGATTTAGAATTATAACCAAGAGTTTCAATGTTTTATAAATCAGAACTATATACCATGAAGTAAACCCATTGCCGCTAAGCAATTTATACTTTGGCTAATTAAAAAAACCCCAGTGCACAAAAGTACCTCACAAAAGCATATTGCAAGCTCTTTCTCATGACAGAAAGGTCTCCTACTTGCCATATCCATTACAGACTTATTTCCCTTAGCCTGTTCTGCATGCTTTACCATCAACATGGCAAACAGATATTACAAACGATAGATTCCAGCGTTCCAAAAAACCCAAAGACAGCTGTATCACAGTAGAGTGAGTAGCTTGCCTTCTCACACTTACATTTTTAGTAATCCCTCCCTCCCACACCTTATACCAGATTAAGACAAAACAAAACCTTTGTCAAACTGGTAACACTTAGGAAATGATACCATAGTTGATGCTACAGTATAATAATATGACCAAGTTACTTATATTTATGGAAATCTTAAAATAACCTTCTAGCTAATCACAGCTTGTTGGCATTTGAAGGCAAACCCAAACCTTGCTCATGAAGACCTTAATCTACAGAAGTAGTTAATTAGATCACCTTCCTCACCATTAAGGATTATTTTTAATATTAAGGTATGAAGGTTCTAAAAAGTGTTACTAAGTATCACTACCTTCCTGTCAGCATCAAAATACAAAAGACAGGGAAACAGCAGGGTTTACACCTCTGAAAAGGCATGTTTTTTTCCAATCCTGGTACCTGGACTGTACAGAAATTCACCTGAGATTAAAGAACCAGCACAGAGAAAGCACTTCCTCTCTTCTACAAAAATTAGGATCCAAACATTCAGATGGGTACCCTGTGAGAATTTTTGAGAAAAAGTTGAAAAAAAATATTGAAAAGTACAAGGGGTAAAAAAGTTAAAATACTTAAAAAGGAGAAGGGTCTTGTGCTTAGCAGTGGTTGCTGCTGAGAGTGAAGAGTGAACAGAAGCTTTTGGCTTTTTTTTTCCTTTGTTTTTTAAGTAAAGCCGACTTATAAGCCTTCTGCAAAGAGTTCTATAGTTGAATAATTTAGCCCATGGATGATGCTTTATTAATGGCATGCTTCAGACGTTATCACCGGAAAACTGGATAGAAGCCCAGATGTCTGGTTTAAGACCATTTTTATTTCCTACATTTTCAAAACATTGCATGGGGCTTTAGCTGCACGATTCAGACGAACTTAATGAGAGTCATGCAGCTATGCCTGCATATGTTGCTTTGAAAATAGAAAAGCACTGGTTTGGGTTCTGCTTTTTTGAAGCTCTCCCTGGAGTGATTTAAAGGTGTTTTTTCCTCTCAGTCTTTTCTCTAAAGGTCTTCTACACTTCACCTCACCATGTCTGACAGATAAAGAGCTGACATTTTGGACACCTCATTTTTTTGAAGACTCTACTACTCTGGCCTTGTGTGGTATCAAGAAACCAAACAGTAAACTGCCAGGCAATTAAATTTTGCCCATAGTGTGTATGTACTCAATTTAACTGCAATGGGTTATTACAAACCAGAACAATGCTGTGGGCACTGAGCAGAGTTACAACTTGCTATCAACATGTGTCACTTGTTATGATTGATTACTACTTACTGTAAACCATTTTAATACCCACAGATGATCAAACTTAATATAGGTTATTCAGGTTCAAATCAAAACTTCAGTATATATTGTATTACACACCACACATCTCTATTGGAAAGCCATGCCATAAATCATACATTAAGGAAAAAGAGAACCATACATATGTATAATTTACAAGCTATTTTATAAAATAGCTTAGCTATATTTCTGCTGATAAGCTATAAGAGTAATTTTACTGCATTCCCATCCTTTCAAATAGCTGAAAAAAATTTCTGATTTTCTTTAAACATGAGTGTTAATCTTCCCCTTTCTGAGTTTATGAGTTGGTTGTTAAAGCAAGGGCCTGCTGGCAGTTTGCAAATCTGCCTTCAGGTCCAAACAGATTAAATCTGATAAAGGATCAGGACTTCCCTGTAACCTCTCAATTCTGCAGTGACATTTCACAGAAAAGGAAAGTGGAATATGAAGATTCACTTTTACATTTTCAATGCTTATATTTTATAGAATGAAATTATACAAGACACCATGTAAATACTTAAGTTCTAAGAGAAAAAGCAAGCAACACAAGCAGAATCACTTTAGGCAAGTCTAGATGGGAAAACACAAATACTGTGAAGAAAAAAGATCACCTGTGGTAAGTCAGTAGGAATAACTTTAAAGAACAAACAACTGCAGCTCAAGACTCCCTTTCTTTCATATAGGAAAGACTGACATATACACCAACACTAATGATGCATAAGCTACACTGATGAATTGTATTCATAATCTATGTGATAATTACAAAAGCCATGACCCCCTAGAAAACCCTCCAGAAGTTTGGAGATCCTCCTGATCCTGACCAGTGGTAACATGATAGAGACTATCACAGGCATGACAATGAGCCTGTAGGGCTCCTTA
Organism: Oenanthe melanoleuca; assembly: GCF_029582105.1. Taxonomy (NCBI): domain Eukaryota; kingdom Metazoa; phylum Chordata; class Aves; order Passeriformes; family Muscicapidae; genus Oenanthe; species Oenanthe melanoleuca. The sequence continues at coordinate 44,932,697 of NC_079333.1, forward strand.
CCTTCTTCTAGGGTTTAGCTGGAATGGCATCTCTTCAAATTTCCTGAATTTCCTAGGATCCCCCTGCCCTGGGCTCTAGAGAGACTCATTCTTACTAAAAACACACACGCAGTACAACTTGTGTCACCCTAATGACAATTTGTCATCCTTCAGGAATCCCCCAGATGTCAGTTTTTGGGTATTATTGAATAAATTATTTAGTGCACTGAAACACTATGGAAAAAGATCTTTCTATATTCAGGTGCATTAGGCTTTTGTATTCTTTATGAATGAGAGTGGATTTAGGCACATGTCCAAAAACATGAAGACAGGCAAACAAACTTGAGAGATAATGTGTCACCAGAGCACAGAAATTTGAAAAAAGCATCAAACTACCCCAATTCTTCCCCAAAATGTAAGCGTGTTATTTCCCCCCTAATTTCAGCAACTACAGAAAACAAATGGTTCTGAAGGTCAGTTTTCTGGTGTCTACCAACAAGATTGCCTTTTGACAAAACTGTCTTCCAACATAAATCAGTATCATCTCAAGAACATGCATATTTCTTAGAAAAAAAACAAAATACAATATCTCCAAGCTCTTCTTGACCTTTATAGCAATAGTTTACCTTATACTTTATATTACCATGTAAAGCAGGTGCCAGTACACCAGAGAAGTGACCACAAATGATTTGTTGCTGAAAAAAGTTGTCATTCTAGGAAAAAAGGAAACAGTGAGATGGCTGAATTTTTAAACTTCCTTTTCAGCAACACCAAGTAGGAACATTTTATACTCATACCACTGAGGCAATTCATTTGGCTGCATCAGATTAATTTCCCTAAGGCTACAGATATAATTTAGAAGATTTTATTCATATTATAAAATTCAGTAAATTATTCTTGTTTCAGGTTTCAGGAAATAACCACCACAAATTGAAATACTCAAAATATTAATTGCAGTACACTCGTTCTACTCTATTCCTTTTAAATTTTCATTAGCAACTGATTTCTTTTAAAGATGAGGAATACAGGGAATTACCAAGTCTGACACACTGCAACTATAGTCTCCTGTTGTACATACAATGGGGATTTCAAAATAGTTTGGGAGCAGGTTTAAGCAAGAGTAATGCAAACATGGAAATAGCTCCTCTTTGAGAAATACATCAAGGATACAAAGAGATGTGCATCCAAGGGATTCAGACCAAAATGCTTTTCAGGAAATAGCTGAAATTCACTAACCATTGATAGAATATGCTAAGTTATTCTCAGATGGAACTGTGCTAGACTTCCAGCTGTTTGAAGCACTAAGGAGAGACCTCTAAGTCTGTTTGAATTTTGGTGCTACTACTACAACTTGTCGGGTTTTCTCCCTGCTCCTCTTCCCCAAAACAATGAAACAGCTGTGACTGACAACTTTTATAAAGGTACCTTTCTGCTTTATAGCAGAATTAAACATTTTTATGGCTGGTAAAGCAAGACAGCTTCAGGTGGTATACACACAAACATGCACATTCAATCCTGAAGTAAGCCTTTTATGGTTTGGAAGGAAAAAAACCTACGAGCACAACAGAACAACATGTACATTTCTAAGACAATGCCTTAAACCTCTAATTCTCTGATGTAGTTGCAATCAGTCTCAGAGGATATATCAGTGAGCACCTGAACAATGCTGGTATTACCCCAAATTATTTTTCAGGACTTCCTAGAACAGCAAAAAGCCAGGTACCTCCTGATTTTGGTGACACAGCTGCATGAGCCAGGCACTCAGCAGGGAAAGTGTACAACCCTCAAAATTTACACCAGCTCTGCAAGTGTTGACAAGAGACAGAAAGGCTTGTTAAATTTTATTTTTTACAGTGTTTACAGTGTTATCTCACAAGATTTTTCTCAGCACCGAACTCCAAAAGACAAGATCAGGACATTTGCAATGGAAGCAGGAACTATTTTAATGCAATAAATAGCTATTTTTAAGTATATCATTCCTCATACACTGTTAAGCAGGCAGCCATCTGCCAAAACTGTTTCTCAAAATGAGATACATACTCACTGCAGGAGTTTATGTGACTAGTGGATGAAGCCTGGCAGGCGAAAATCTGTTTGTCCCCGTTTATTAGAATTAAATAGTAATTGCCTCTGTTCATACAGAAGACAGCAGACATTTGCTGCCCACTAGAGTGGCTTCCAGCTATACATCCAAATGGATAAATATGATAAAGTTTTATCTTTCTTCATTATTTTTAATGTAGGAGATGCAAGAGTACTGCTAAACTTCAAATTATAAAAAATGTGTGCAGCAGCAACTTGCCTTACAAATGAGAAACTTAACCCTGGGCTCACAAACCCAAGTGGAGGTTATTGTACCCAGCACTTGTATCATTTATTGTTGCTTTGAAGCTGCAATAAAGATGTGCAGATTGGTATTTTCACAAGAAAGTAATAACAAATTTAGTAACAAATCTCAAGTGGATACCAGTGTGGGTAAAGGGAGAATCATGACATGATTCCCCACTGACATACCAGTAAAACAAGTAGGAAGACAGAATCAGTCAACAAAACCAAAACACTCACCCAAGAAACCAGAGTCAGTCACCAACACACAGATTATGACGCAGTCAAATACATGAAGAGTGACAGGCAATGAGCAGCAGAATTGTGCTGAGTTTCTTAAGAAGAGATCTCTCAGATCATCGTAATTTACTGATATGGCAACCTGCTCTATAGGGAACAATGTTATGCTAAAAAAAAAAAATAAAAAAATCAAGCCTTTGGGCAGAGAAACTTTCATGCTCATGAGTAGCTCTCAGTGAGCATGGTTATCTTAATAGTGAGCAGGAATAAATCTCAATCATTAGAAACAATGTAGGTACCAGCAGTGTATTTGGGTGCCAAAATCAGAATGCTAAAAGTTCCATTATTCTGTGTGCTATTCCTTTTAAAATGCAAACAAGGTAAAGACTTCATTGCTGAAGAAACAATAGTTGCTCTCCTCAGGAAGGGAGGTAAGTTAAAAGGGAGAGCTTTGTGCCTATCCAAATGCCACCTCCCCTCCCCCCCAACCAAACTGGGCTTTACAAACCCCACAGAGACCCTTCACAGACCACCAACACACTCACTCCCCTTCCTTCACCAAGTCCAAGAAAGGAAGGTTTGCCAGGCTTACTTGTAACTTTTTACATTCCCCAAAGCCCAATACATAAGGATTTCCAATGCTAATCCATATTTCAAAATGCTCCACTTTCATTCTCATGCCTTCCCCACAATGCTTTCTCAGCACTATCAGTCAGTTTGAAGAGAATGGCAACTCTCACGTCTGGCATCCCTTGAAGCACTGTCCTGGTTTTAGGCAACACTCCTGCTTCTTCCCCTAGATTTACTGCTCCTACCTTCTTATTTCAACTCAGCATAAATCAGGCTGCTTAAAAAGTAGTAGTAACTGCTTCCAGAGAAATAAAGTCTGCCAGAACTTTCTCTGCTATCATTTTATCACTCCTCCATTGCAGAAATAGCTTGTATTTTAGCACAACCAGCTCCTCCTTGTTGCCCAGATGGTCTAACACACATTCTGAAAGATTTCCACATACATACACCCTTCAAATCACACACCATAAAATCCAATAATCGTGCATACATTTTGCTAAAACGACAGTCTCTGATGCATTCTCAGTTTTTGAGAGACCACAGTTTCTTTATGCACATCAACAGTATGTGACTGACATAGGGAAAAGTGTTTTTTTTTTGTTCAGTATGTCTTTGGGATCAACTACCACTTTTCAACTTCCATCCCTCCTTTTCCCCAGATCTGTGTTTGGAATGCCTTTGAGTAAGAGATACCCTGAACAGCCCAAAAGGGAAAAATTGCTTCATTATAAGTTTCCAAGCAGTTATGCTATGGAGATTACTAGGGATATCATGAAAACCAATCAATGCCCTTCATTTGCTCTACCTCTCCAACTTTTTTGTCTTTTCTGCAGATATACAACACAAGCAAAGGCTCCCATCTTAGCTTACTAAAATAACATGTAAAGTCTGACAAACGTCTATACCTCTGTCAGAAGAGCTGGTCCTTTCTCCTGTCCAAGGGCTCCTGAGTACATCAGGAAGGTCATCTGGCTGAATTCTAACCTTAAAGAGCCCATCCTGCAGCTGTGCAAACACTAATGCCTTGGCAAGGAAGAGAGGAAGGAACACACCCCTGGGGAGACATGAAGATCAGACTGCCCTTTTCAACAGCAGTGCACGCTCACATCGGATTAAAGCACAGCCCGGTTGTGGTTTCAAGTGATGGTGAAAGCACAGCCCAGTGACAGGTAGAGCAACATCCACGACACAGCAGGAGGGACTGGGACCTTCTGAGGGAAGTGGCACCTTGGAGGTGAGCACTGCACAAAGCTCCCAGTGGAGAAAGCTGCTGGACCCACTGCAAGAACGTGAGATGGTACCACCAACACAGACTGCAGCAGACAAACAAGGACTAATAATGCCACTGTAGAAGCCACAGCTTGAAATTTCCTAGATATCAGGCATTTTCATATTCAACAACAGAAAATAAAAAAAGCCACAGGGGAAAGTGGAGCAACTCAGTCTATCCCTACACTGTCCATTAATCAGGACATATTAATGGGCATAAACACATTTCCAAGTAATACAAAGCCACACACATCATTTTTAAGGCTAATGAATACGAGCTGACACAAAGCACAGGTTGAGTGTCACATTGCTTTGCTGCTCCAGACACCTGTCACTCCTTGGCAACAAAAGGGAGAAAAGGTCGAGACACTGTCAGCAAAATGAAAAGGAAGACTCACTTTTCTACCAAAATTAAACTTGACAGGAACCATCATCACAAATAATGCTGAGAGGTTCAGGTGTTACTGACTACTGAAGGTCTCAGGTTATACTGCTATTGAGCTGTGTATGTATTTTAGTCAGTTACCATTAATGAAATCAATCTGCATTGTCATTTACTAAAAAAGCATTACTTGGGGTTGGATGAGAAAACACAGTATTGGATTACTTTTCTAACATATATAGTAGTAATGCAGTTCATAATATATAATTTTTCTGAATCCCTGCAGAAGTTAGATACAACTAAGGCTAATATATTCCATCTCCTTCCTTTCCAAATGCATTCATGCAAAAGCAATTAAGGAAAGAAATCCAGAAAGAAGAAAGTAAGCGAAATAATTTTGTCACGTTTAAAAGCTGGCAGATCAAGTTTTGACCTTCTTCACTCCTCTGAAAGCAGGAAGCCACCAGTGGTACTTCATACCTTTGTCTTGATGGAACAGAAACAGATTGTAACATATACCCAAACATGCATCAAGAACACTTAGCTCTTGTTTTGCCACAGAATAGGCCCCTAAGCCTTTTGGGGTATAGTTTTGGGGTTTTAGCTTAAGCCCATGATTACTGACATTTATATTCCACATTTAAGTACACCCACAAACATGTGTTAAGAAGATGGTTGCCTCAGTCTTTAAGTATTAGTCTTGAATCTCCTCTCCCTTGTCTGACATAGACCTCATTACACTGGGCTGTGAATCCTGGATCAAAAAAACCCAAGAAATTCCATTGCTCCAGGATGTCTTTATTTCACAGCAGTTACACTCAAATTGCAATGGCTCATGAAAGGAATCAGGTTCAAAATAGTGAGGAAAAGGAGAAGTACTAGGACAACATTATGAATTGTCAATGGAGTATCAGGGGCAGGAGCTACAACTGACCAATTTTTGACATCTCGGTAAAGAGAATTGGATAACTCAAAAGTAAATCTATCAGTAAATATTGTAATTTACTATTTCTAGTGCATTTTAACATGTTCTAAATTATTTTGCTGAAAAGAGACAGAGGAGATGTAAGGAGTTATGAAAAGCAATTACACACTCTATTGAGCACAGAAGTAACAAGAAGCATATCAACAGCCATAGCTATCTGCAAGGACTCAACATCTCAGTACTGAGAGAAAAGATAACCTGTTTTGGACAGGTTACTCAGAGCTTTCACACCTGCTGTGGACTGTCACACAGCCCAATGCCTCACAATTCCTATTCAGTTAAGTGACACAGGATTCCCACATCAGAAGGGAGACTCCCAAGAGCACTGAGTGACAACACCTTTTTTAATGTCCCTAGCCACAGAGTTCTATCTCCTGACAGGGCTGATATCCCTTGGGTCAAATTCAGTCAAACCACTGAAGTGGTTTTACAGTAGAAGAGGCTGGAAAAGCACATGGGAAAGCACCACCTATGCTGCTCCAGATTTACTCTACATACTGATCATGGAAGACACAGTATAGTTTTTATCTCTGATCCTGCTATAGTAAAAAATTTGGTTAAAGATCGTGAACTTGGGCAAACAAACACTCCAAAGCTATACTCCAGATTCTTTTCTCTGACAAACTAAGATACATTTTATTTTAAATCCTTCACACGCCTTTAAACTAGGTTACAGACGCCTTTTATGCCTCCCAAGATGAAACAATCTCTAGTGGTTAATTAGTGAAACTGGATAGAGGTATTTTTATCATTAGAGCTCATCCAACTAAAAACGGCAAAATTATTTTCTAGCAGCATTTAAAAATGGAATCTGTATTCAGTTAAATTTTTTCTCTGTCCCAGCTTAGTTGGGTCATGAGCACATAAACCTAAGAAACCTCAAAATAATCAGGACCAGCTCAGTTCATTATAAATATACTGGAGAGAAATTCTATATTCCAAAAATTTGGTGACCCTACATTCCTAAGCTAGCATTCAGAAGGATTTTGGAGTTGTCTATGAAGTGGTATTAAGACACCAGGAGTTATTAATTCATTGATTGCATGCATCTGTACTAAGACAACCCCTTAGAAAATCTGATCTTTAGAAACAGACTCTAGCAGTGCCTCCAAAGATGCTAGGAAAATGCCCTTATCAATAATCACAAAGGAAAAGTTGCCAATGAGACTGCTGTTGGAGCTCAGGTAAAATTAGCTTTTTGCTTAACTTGCCAAGAACAAAGAGGCAAAGTATGAGGAAAATGCTTCAAGATGATAAAACTGAACACAAACCAGAATGTTTCAGTGTTATAATTAAGTCTCTTAGACTCAAAAAATACCATGCTGTAGTCTGACCTTACTGCTGGCAAGCAGCTGGCAGCCAGGCAGACTTCAGTTCACCAAGGGAAATGCAGTCCACACAGACCAGCACTTCTTGTGCTCACACAACAATATCCTAGCATGTGGCTTGGAACAAATAAACTAATTTTATTTCCAAATAACTGTCCATAAAGTAGAAAATGCAATTATTATTCGGTCACTTCAGTGAGACTGCTCACAGGCAAGCCACCACACATTTCCAGAAGTGGGCTCCAAGCTGAATTTCACACTGTGAAATTGCACAAAAGCATGCCTTACTGTGAACCAGTATTATACCTTGTTTGCAGCATTTCCAAACCCACTGTCATGCTGAAAATTGTTTTACAAAGAGCTGTGCAAAAAGAATTGTAGCAACCTCCTTTTCACACCTAGGCTAAGAAGTGTTTTTAAATACAATGAAAACATCTGAGTTTAACTGCAGCAGATACAGCTAATTGAGTAGAAGTAATCCTGCTTTTCTCTCCTCCAGAAGACTGAAATCTCCCAAGCTGTATTTAAGTAACAGAACACACACATTCACATGGTCATTTTAGTGCCAGTGCCTCCAAGATAAACAGGAGAATTAGACTCACTGTTCCAAATTGTCAGCAGTCACTGGCACCAGGGCATGTCCTCCTTTCTAAGCATTGTGTGTTACCATTCCCAAAAACAACAATCTCTGTGATGACCAGAGGGAATGGCCTGAAGCTGCCTCAGGGGAGGTTTAGGTTGGATATTAGGAAAAGGTTCTTCATCCAGAGGGTGGTTGGGCACTGGAACAGCTCTCCAGGGAAGTGGTCACAGCAGCAGCCTGGCAGAGCTCAAGAAGTGTTTGGACAACTCTCTCAGGCACAAGGTGTGACTCTCTGGGGGATATCCTGTGTAGGCCAGGAACTGGACTTTGATGGTCCTGGCAGGTTCCTTCCAACTCAGCTTATTCTATGATTCCATAAAAGGCAAGTAAGTTGCTGTAGAAATATATTTTGAAGATTGCTATTTAGAGCAATGAGGTACAGGCAGAAATGGAGAAACCTCACATCTTCAGCATGACAGCCCCATGGCTTATCTAGCAAAAAGCAAAACAAACAAAAAACAGTGCTCCACATATGCAGTATGCATAGGACTCTACTTTGCTCTCAGTTATTCCCATGCAGATGAGGAATGAAATGGACCAAAGGAAGCCCATTTCTAGGGATACAGGCCAGAAAGAAAATCAGCACCCAAAGGATATATTTCTGAATAGGTGTATTAACCACATATGCATCAATGTATCTGTAGTGTTGGATTTTAAAAAAACGTTCTCAAAATCTTCTCTTCAGTGCAGAACAGCATGCAAGTACTAAGCACAAGTAACTCCATTGTACGGTTTATTTAGACTTTCAACACCAACACAAACTTGAAATTTAGCATTCTCTGTACCAACAAGTAATGTCATGTGCACTGAATTAGCCTAGATGAAAGCATTACTTATTTAAAAAATATTTTTTATTAAAACAAGGGGTTATCCAACACTGAGCCAGAGCAGTCAATGATTTTCAAGTCAATGCTCAAGGCCATAAGAGGAGTTATATTTTACGTGAAAACTTTCAGCTTTTGGAAAGAAAGCTAGGCTGAAATTATCAACAATGAAGCCTTTAATTTCAAAGCTGGTTTTGTGATTAAAAAAACCTAGGCTTGGATTTTCCTAACTTTTGTAATATAGGTTTATCTTCCCTAGTAAAAGCTTCTTCACATTAGGCTCTCTCTCTCTTCTAAACATGAACTTGTATTTTTATTGGTGACATAGTTAAGGTGAAAAAAACATATACTGATGACAGGATTCTGGCTTTGAAGAACACACTGTTCTGGAGATGACTAAATGTTTCACATTGAATGTCCTCTAATTTAGACAACAGCATTATCATTGCTTTGATATAAGCCCAGCAATTTAAGATTTTTCACACCAAATAAAGCATATATCTTATCAAGGGTGGGGGGAGGTAGGAAATCACTGTACCATTCATATACATCTTACGTAAATGCACACAACAAATTGATCCAGGTACTCAGCATACTCTGTGTTCAATAAAATACCAGAATAGATCTCTTTTTGAAGTGTGTACTGAACCTGATGGGCATTTCATCTAGAGATCTTGTGACTATGCAAAGGAACTGGATTTATCATTTATAATATCTGGAATGTTAAAAAATTCCAGGCTATGTCGATTGCAGGGTGTAATCAAGGCAGTGCTCATAAATTCAGGGCAATGCTGATAGTTCCATCATGCTTGGAAAAAAATCAAACCCAGCCATTTCATAGCTGTGCCAATTTGGTTTTCTGGGAAGACGGACTGCACTCTCACGATTGACTGTGCAGTGCATAGCACTACAAAAAGAAAGGAAAATTAGCATGGATTTATCTTCATGACTGATTCCTTGTAAACCCTTGGGACTAACATGCTCAATTAGGAAGCCAAAAAACAAGAAGTCAATAATGGATTAAGGTTGATGAGATCAGCCTATACACAATGCTAAATTTCTTCAGACAAGAGAGGGGTTGAAATAGAGAATAAATTGTCAGTAGCAGCATATAAACCAGGTCCTGTAAAGAATTCAGATATATATTTAGAAATACATTGCAAAGCACTATCTGGACAATTTTGGATTAGGCTGGAAAACTGTATTTTACAATATTTCAAGCTGGCAGGCTCCCTGTAGAATCTGTTTCCTCTAACTACTGCTACTAAAGAATGTTCTCTTGAATTGGAGCTTGCAATCAGCTTTTCTGGTGGGCAGGAAGGGGATAGTGTTCTGTGTTGCCCTAGGTCTTCTCCATGTTAAACCTGTGTACAAGGCTGATGAAGAGTGCAAGAGAAAAATAAACACATATGTAAGACCTGTTCCTCCACAAATTATCAAAATACAATGCTGAGTTTCACAAGCTTTGTTCCTCACACTGTGTTAATTCTTGTGTTTTCCATGTTTTCCAAGTTCTGTACTATACCCTCCATAAATATTCTGCACTTTTTGAACTGATTAACATTAACTGAACTGAGAGCTCTGGAATTCTTTTATTTTACATGTTTCAAAAACAAATAAAAACAGAACAAAGTAATTTTCTTTCTGAATAGGATTCAGTTACCTTAAGACAGACATCTCAGTACTGCTGCTTTAGACAGGTGATGTCACAGGTCCTGTGACATATCTGCCTGTCCCATACTGCTTTCCATGAGCCCAGAGCTTCCACAAAGGTTGTTCACATGGCCACTACACAGATTTCTTGCAGGTACTTAATTTAAACCTGACACAAATCTTAAGGACATTGAATCCCACCTTTTGTCTACCTGATAGCACTTGTCTACAGAGAGTAAGTTATTATTCAGGATTGGTATGCATTTGTGAGAATCCAAGTCTAGATTCCCAAATGATATAACGTGGAAGTCACACACACATTCCTCCTTGGCATCACCATGATAAGAGCATTGTGCTAAGCTTACCACACCAACTAAGTACATGCACAGAAGTAACAATTATTAAATGCCTACTGGCATTTGAAGTATTTGAGCAGGCAACTGAATAATTTGAATAAGAAGACAAGACCGCTAGCAGCCTTTGTTCTTGTTACCCTTGTTTGAAAGTTTTGCAAGCAGATGTTCTTGTCCTTAATTCAACACTGAGGGAAAAGACTGCTCTTATTTTTTAAGAAAGCTGCTTTATATGACAACAGTTATAGCACTTCAGTCCTCAACTTACTGCAAAAATCCCCATGTGTAAGGTTTTCTATTGCCTGGCTGTTACCTAAGAGTGGCAAAGTCAGCTGGAAACCGAAAGCACAGAGATTTGGTAAAAGTCAGATCATATAAATCAGGGATAAGCACATAGAAGCATTAGAGCTGTATACTTTTTAGTACCATAACAGGTACACTCATTTCTGCCTACCATTTGGAGAAAAGAGTTGAAATTGCCATGTCTGCTTTCCACATTTTTTAAAATACCTGTTGTGTTTGATGGGAAAGCAAGAAAACAGGAAAAAACAAATGCAAGGTCTCATGCAGCAACATTTCATGTGTGCTTTTGCAGCCTGTGCTATCAGCTTGTCTGAAGTGGTAACCACTAAGAGTGTGTGCAGCACTTAACGCCTCTCACTGCCAGACCTTGCTGACTCACAAAATCACCTCTCATTTAAAAGAATATTTCTCTAGGCATTGTGTTTACTCAGAGCTTTTGAAACTTGGAAATTCAGCTCTAGAAGAAATATTATGATCTTTGTGTTTTGTTGTTTAGAATGTTTATCTTGTTTAACACTGCTCACAGATTAGACTTCACTTTCAGCATCTACAAAGAAACAGCTTTCTAATCTAAGCTTACAATTTACCTCTGTATTCTTAAAGTAGAAATTAAAATTATGCTGTAACCAAGGTAGGCACATTATACTCTCCCCTTCCCACTTGCCATTGACTTCTTTGTCATGGCCCTACACTGCCAGACCTTGATACTGGGGCCATCTATTTCCACCCTGGACTCATTCAGCAATATATAATAGAAAAGTGCTTCATATTAAGTATGTTTTGAAAAACCAACATGCTCCAGTGAAGTACTGAGCACATTTTTCCTGCACACTGAGTTGGCCTGAAAGTTATCTTCCATGCTACTGTTTCCACAGAACCATTCCCAAAGGTCCTGAACTCTTACCTGATATTTCTGATACCACCTTTGATCTTGCTGTGTTTCTACTTCTCCGAGCATGACATGAAAGCAACATTCCTGTATTCTTTTACATTTGAAATCAGCTATATTTCAAAGCTCTGATGTCAACAGGACAACTTTATATCATCTCTAGTTAAATATATCTGCTCAACAGATGTGAAACAGATCTTTTGTTTCACTACTCAGTTTGAAGCCAGCTACATAAGTAATTGAACAAAATAGTATTTTGTGAGTATGTCCATTTGACTTGTCTGTCAAATGTTTAAAAGCTGAAACCCTGTCACTGATCTTCCACCCCAGGATAATGCTGAAAAGGTTGGCTTTCCTTAGAAATGGATTTAGTGCATGCTGCTGGTGCATGCAGACATGGGAAATATAGGAATGGACACCAAAGAGAGGGCTTTCTATTTGCATTTCATCCCTGCAGCCATCTTGATAGCTTTCCATGTAGGTTCCCCTGCCACTCTTAGGACAGACCCAGCATGGATAGTCAAGAGTGGGGAAGAAGCAGCAATTAATCTGTCAACCAGCTCTGTGGATGGAAAGGCTGGATTCTGCACCCCTTTCGATAGGTGAGTCCATAAGTAATGGAACCTCAGCTTTATACTTAAAGCACCTTGGCAACAGTGATATACAAGGCTTCAGGAATATGGCTAAGAATCATACCAAAAGGACTTGAATTTCCAGGATCTGCTTCTGCTTCCAGGATTTTCTTGAGCTTTTTATTTATACTTCACTTAGCTTTGTATTTTCAAAAATCAAGGGGAGAAATCAAGGAACAGCAGGAAGACAAGGATAAAGAAATGCTAAAGGAGAGACCAGGATAGAGAAAGGAGAGGAAGAGAACTTCCAGCTGTTAAGCCAAGACAAAATCTTCTCAGATTTCACTAAACAATTACTTTGATGACTTAAAAATTCACCTTTTGAAAAATACTAGGAGGGCCTTTTCAAGAGAGGGAAAATAACACTCTCATCTCCATTGTATCTGCATTCACTAAACCACAAGGCTTGCTGTCTGCTATACCACCTCTCTAGCTGCATGGAACTATCTTAATATGGGCACACATTTTCGCCATCAAAGCAGATGAAAACAGCTCCTGGGCCCCATCTCTCCACAAAGAACTGACCATTGCAGAAAGGCAAGCACCAGCCTTAACTCCACAGCACCTCCTAGGAGTAAAGCCCATGATGACAATTACCTGAGTATACTTTTCACAAAGCCGCAAATACTATATTTTAACCCAGAAGCCGAAAAAAAAAGCTGGTGAATTTAATGTTTCAGAGAATGCAACACTTTGGATCCTCCAGGTTTAAGTGTACATAGCTGGTATCAAAATGAACTTCTAATGTATGAGGGGTTTTAGTATACCAACATTGGGATGCCAAGAAAACAGACGGCAATATGCTCTTCTCAAGCATTTACCATGGTTTAATTAAGTTAAATCTTAATGCCTTAAGTTGCATGCCTGTGCAAGTTCTGTCCAGATGTTCTGCATGCCAAGCTGGACTACCACCTCCTCCTTCTCTCTGGTATTTGCAAAGTATGAGGGAATGAAAGTTATGATAGCCCCAGTGCCTCTCTGCTGCAAAAGCCATTTATATAAGGCTTATATGTATTCCCCAGGTGTTAAAACTCCACTGAAATAAAACAGATACAAATAACAAAGGTGTAACTGGCAGTCATATTCATGATGTGCTTTTTCATTCAATTGTATAAATATTTACTTAGTACAATCCTTCTGAAGATACTTAGGAAGTAGCTCAAGTTCAAATCCCTGTTTCATTATGATGCTAAAAGGATATTCCCCACACACCACATATCCAAGCAGAAAGCATGGGTAAATATTAAACTCATCCAGAGCACTGGGAAACAATCAGGAACACACCATACACACAAGCAACAGTGCAGAAGTGCCAGGCATTTAACTAACGTTCTCTCAAGCTGAAGGATTTATTCCCCTGTGGAGCACCTCTTTCATGAGCATCATTCCATACCACAAACTGATCAGCACTGCCAAGTCTCATAGCACATACACAAAACTACCTCTCTTTCTTTGTGGAAAGCTAAGGAGGGAAGTAAAGATCTCTTCTCTCTACCCTGTATCCCTAGGATACCAAAACTGTTGTCTCCTGGGTTTCCAGGCAATTTGACTGGTTTTGCACAGTTTTGGAGGGGAAATTCCTTAAGGCTGCCAGTAAAGGAAACTCACCAGGGAAAACCAAATTGAGCTCTTCCCATTGCTGCAGGATGACAAGATTATTTCTGCCACTTCACCTCCCTTAAAGCCTTAAACCTGCTCCCAACTTCTATGCAGCACAAGCACAGAGAGTTAACTGAGGTGCAGGGCTGCATCTTGTAAGACATTTTTCAGTGCTCAGGTGTTGGATGGAACTGACTTGTCCTCAGTCATGGACATGAGGAGACACAAAAGCTCATTTGGCTCAGACAGTGTGCAGAAAGAACTGAACACAGACTAAGACAGTGGAGAGAACCTCTGACCTCATTCTCAGAGCAACTTGGATTTTATGTATCAAATAGCGATATCTGGCTAATAAAATTCCACCCTAGGGTAAAATAATTGAGCTACCTCAGGATGGAGGTCCCAGAGAACTTCACTTGTATTCAACCCCTTGCACAGTTGCTTATATGGGAAGGCATAGCTTTGCCATACACCATTGGATGTAGAACTTAATTTACTTGTCAGACTGTAGTAAAAGAAACAAATACACATGGTGCTATACTAAGCTAGAAGCAGGGCTTCCAAAACTAATTTTCAAATAGAAGAGAAACCAAGCAGGAAATCATGAAGCTATTAAGCATTTTCTGAAAAGTTCAGGCAAAACCCCAGCAACACCCAGCCATGGTCAGTAAGAAATACACTTAGAAGAGTTCTTTTTAAAGCTCTTTATATTTTCTTTGCACAATAATAAATATTGTTATCTCCAACAGCATGTAAAAACCTTTTCTAAAACTATGATATACAGGATAACAGTCAATTCAGAGATAGCACAGGAAAAGTGGAACAACTCAGTGGACAATATTTTTCCCTAACATCATACACAGAAGATGATCAAACCCTGATGGAGCCAGGAATACTGACCATCCTGATCATTATATGACTTACTGAAGAGCAAAATATTACTCACCCACTATCTCCTCTAATTGATATAACTACCTGCCTAATTATAAATGTTGCAATTTTCTGTTAACCTCATTCATGGCTGCTCAACAGTATGAGGAAATAGAAAATCTAGTATATATGCACATATATTAATAAAACTGACAAACATGGTGGAAATTGCTGCACCAGGTGATCACTTGATACTCAACTGATCAAACCACTGACTTCAAGTTCCTTGAGTATTTCTAACTAGGCAAAAGTACATATAAAGTACTTATAAAAGCCTTCCTGATACATCCTAAATTCAAGACTATATTCTGCAGCATGAGAACTACACTCCTCTCTTAAGCATGATGAAATTGAATGGTAGTAACAGTACTCAGTCCTCTTTAAAAATCAGTTTCAGTACTCGACATCTTCCAGCAAATTATTTTCAAAACACAGCTATGTCTTAATTATTAAATCAAATAACTGATTCATTTTGCAAATGAATGTCATCTCTTCCTAATTTTAGTTCCAGCTAATATATGGCCTCTGTAACTTGGAAGCAACAGCTGTAGTTTTGCATCATTTATCTGCCTATTAAATGCTATTAAATGAATTTTGCTTTAAATGCAGCCCCAAACTCAAGTTTTTATAAATATAAGCACTAATTGAAATATTTCCATGAATATAAAGATGCTTTCAATAAGAGTGTTTGCACAGAAGGAATGAACTTTGTCTCTGACATGTCATATCCAAAGCTTCACAGCACTGAAAACCTTTGGTCTTCCCTCAAGTGAACTGATTTGAGGAGGGAAACTGAATTTTACATTGTTAAACATGGAAAAAAATGGCAGTCCTCCTTGCTCAATCGATTTGGGTGAGCTTTTCTAGTTACAAGAGATGATTTAAGGAGTAAGCACCAGTAAATAAGCATCCATTTAGCTTCTCTTACCTCAATAATATATAAAACCACATTTTTGTAGAAGCAGTACAGTATGCATTTGGTAACTCGATTGTAACTCCAAGCACCATGGACCAACAATAGCTTCTCCAAGTAGGAAAACTGAAAGACAGAAAAGAAGTATTTACACATATGAAAAATTGCTAAAAAAATTGGTTGAAAGTAAACATCTGTCCTCAAGAAGAAGAAAAAAATCCTCAAATCAGCTCTGAAATCTATTCAAGATTTAACATAAGATCCATGCCAAAAACAACTCTTAAAATACTTAAAGCTAAAATCTTTTCTGCAGCAAAACTTCGGAAGATTCTAAAAAGTGGTTTTAAATGGCAAAAAGTCTTCAATTGTTATCACCATCCTGATGGCAAAAGCAATGTTTCAGGGCTTACAAGGTTCAGAATCTCCTTTCCCCGTACAACCCAATAATCAAAACTGTCTTGAGCTGAAACAAAATACACAAGAGGGGAACAAAAGTGGAAAAAATAGATGCATTTATAGAGAATAGGTAATTACATTAACATTTTCTGCACACAAAATGTATGTGATTGGGTGTTACATAAAATATTGTATAAAGCAAATGCATTTGCCAAAAGGGGCAAGTAAATGAATCTTGTATAACTGTGTGCCTTTTAATGCTAGCTTGAACTCCAGATGGAGTTCAAACTCTGAACTTTTGAAAATGGAGTTTTATGGAGCCAGTGTTGTAATCCAGGCTCGGAAATGCATAATTTTCTAGTCTTGGTTTTGTTAGTGAACCTTTTTATGACCTGCAGCATTCCACTTTTGCCCAGTTACCTACAGCTTAAAGTGATGACAGTGTTTACTGTTTAGCATGTGGGTACCTGAAGGGATCCTGGACACTAAGGTATTTGCTTTGCCTCCTTTTCCACAAACTGACTTGACAGGAAAATCCCAACTTCCTAAATTTAGATTCTACATAATTTATTTTAACCAAAACTTATCTGAAATTGAAAGCTATAGTAATGAGTTAGGACTGCCATGAGGCAGCTCTGCTCCCATGCTTTCCAGCAATGAAATCACTGAACCACAAATCCTGTAAGGACAGCCTCTCTCCCACGCATCAGCAACTCAGATTTGTTGGGATATGCCAGCAGAGAAGGAGAAAAAACAAAAGTGAACCAGGCTTCACTGTTCTCTGCTTAACTTGAGCTAGAGCTATAACTGGGACACTCCCAAGGGAGTAGCTGACCTGCTAGACCCCTAATGCCTCAAGTTAATATGCACGAAAGCTACAACTTATCTCATTAAAATCACAACCAAAACACTACCAAGGTGATGGAAAACTTGCCACAATGGCCTTCAAAGTCATCCCAAAGTTCTTGTGGAGAATAATCAGACACAACCTGAGAATCTCTCTCTGCTGAATCTAACAAGTGACATTCCTGAAAGCTAAAGGCAACAAAAAATCCTACCATTAACTGCTCTTGTCTGTGCTCTCATGAAAATGAGTGCACTGCAGAGCACAGCAGGGAAAATACTCAGAGCCTAAAGAACACACTGAACCTGCTCACACTGGTGAAGAGGCCCATTAAGACATGGCAAAGAAATAAATTTGCTTTGATGCTGATATTATACAAATGCACAGCTGCTGGCACAGAGCAGTACAGATGGGCTCTACCAAGATACTGTCCTTGTTTGGATGTTCCTGTATTTACAGCATTTTGAATCAGCAAGGAACATTACAACGATCTGGCCAGCTCACCTGTGAAGCATTCTGTGTAAGTTTTTACAGTTGTCTCTATATCAACCCTAGCATAACTTCTTTTATACAGAGATTATCTTCTAGAATGTATCTTGACTAAAGGATGAGATGATGGCATGTTGGGGGGGGTTTTAAGACAGTGAAAAGGCATCCACAAAACAGGCCAATTTTTCCAAAGAAGAAAACTGAAACAAGAACATTTGTTGAAGAAAGAAGCTTCCTTAATTAAGAAAAGGAAACAGTCCCTAGACACCAGATGTTCTCTGAATTAAGATGATAAAGCTATTTAATGAGAAAAAAAAAAAGTTCTTTAAATCCACTACTGTCTAACTAGTTAGGTCATTTGATTTGGGAATTCTCAAAATAGAGGTCACTGGTGCACTATCATTTCAAGGGAAAAGGATGATTCAAACAGATGCTCCTTGCACCTGTGGAAGCTATTTCAAGTGGAGTCAGACACAAGTTGGCTTTTTATTTTTGTTTGGTTTACGCTTTGATTCTCCCTGGAATCCCAAATGAGCCTAAATAGCGACTCTCTCTTCTCTAAGTGCCTACTTCTGGCAGCACTGCATTTGAAATAGCATTTGAACACGAGATGCTACATTACAGTGGTCGTCTTAAGTTACTCAATAAGAACATACTCTGCCTTCAAGGCATGCACATACAGTAATGTTTTAGTGGGAGTTATATGTCTTCACTGAAAGAAATACACTCCACAAAGATCAAGTTTTTCTTTTGATCACTAATTTACTTTTTTATTAAGGCACATACTACCTATTTCATATTGAACTAAAAAGATTGATTGTTATTGTCAGTAACTTGCTGACTGGAATTTAAACCACGAGCAACTCCCATGTTCTAACACTAAACTGGAGGAGGTTTTGTTAATGCAAAAGCAACACATTTCAACATGGAATTACTTCTCCAGAGTTAATGCTACTGCGACACAAAAGAAATTACATATGTAGGGCCTTCTATGGACAAAACCCTTGCTACTTATGCTTAGTTACTAAAGCAGATGTAATAAATGATCTGAGGAAGTCCAAGTAGAGAGCATTCCATTAAGTTATACAGCAGAAGCTATATATAATCCACTGAAATTAAAAATGTAAAACTCATTACAAGATACCAGAGACAATGATTATGGCAGTTCCCATACTGGTATGTATTTGAGATATGCTACTGTTTATGACAGAAAAACTTGGTAAAACTGCCTAAAATTCTCAAGATAGATTTTGTGAAAGGTCTCAGTTTTTCAAACCTGAAACCGAGTGCTCCTCATCAGAGGTCAGAACAGAGCAGCAATACAAGACTGCCACTTTGCTTCTCAGCAGGGTTAACACAATAAACACTTATCTGTGCATACAGCACCATTATCCCTGCCTTTTCAAAGCCTCACCTGCTGCTGGAAGCTACCAAAAGATGGTAATGTTTCATGTCACTTGGTAGAACAAATCTACCAAATCTACCTAGACTACACCCTGCCAGAAGGAAACATCAGAAGATGTCTCTGCTTCCTGTCAGCTCAATCTGGTTTTGCCCTGCATCAGTCTCAAACACACAGAGCATCTCAGGTTTAAGCAGTGTTCAGAGGATATTCAGCAACTGAGGCATCTTCTTCCTTTCTGATTTTTCTTTCAAAGTCTTGATTCTAAATTGTGATTTCTTCAGCATAACAAACAATGCTTTTAACTCCTCTTTTTAGCTAAAGTAATCAGTTCTGAATTTGATGAACTAGTTTAGGAGCACTCACCCAAATAATGTTCAAAATAACGTATGTCAAATGAAAACACTGGCCAGCTGTCTAGAAGTGTGATCAGTTCTTGGATGCAACACAAGGTTCAGGGGGAATAAAGATAGAAGAGACACTTCAAATTATGAACTGACAAACAGCCAAATTCTCACACACCCAGTTATAGTACCTACTCATAGTAAGAGAAGAGTTAGCACCAAGACAGATCAGTTATTTAAAAGCATATTAACACAACCATCACAGAAAGTGCTTCCCCCTGATTACTGAAGAACCAAGATATTGTACAGTTGTCAGGAGGAAACTAAAACTTTGAAGAGAGAAGGAGCTTTGCCCTGAAGAATACAAAATCATAACAAATCCCCAAAATATATCCAAAATCAAAATCAGAGATGCTTCTGGCTTGAAGGCTAGGAGAAGCCAGTCAAGCACTACATGGCTGCACAGTGCACTTCTCACAAGATGATATGGCAGTTGCTCATTCTTGCATCTGACCTGTGCAATGGCATAATCCGAGCAATTGGTTGCCTGCATGCCCTCATTGCCACTGATCCCCACTCCAACGTGAGCTGTCTGGATCATTCCTACGTCATTGGCACCATCCCCAATGGCAAGTGTTATGGCATTGACGTGTTTCTTGACCATGTCTACTATTTCAGACTTCTGTAGAGGAGATACTCTGAAAAGGAGAGAAAAAGGTGTCAGTTTCTCACATGCTGAGCTATGTGCCTTTCCCACAAGAACAGCTGTAGCCTACATTTAGATGTAATCAAAGGCAGTTGCTGGGAAGTTCCTTTATTCTAAGCTTCAACAACTAAGCTTCAGAACCCATGCCAAACTATTTCAGAAGAAAAAAGTAGCTTTAAAAATAGTTTTACATTTACCTACTTGCTGATATTTGATGCAAAAGAGACCAAATCTATATGAAAGATTTCAAAGCTTTGCTTTTCTTACCCAGCCCCTCCTAACTGGCATAACACCGGTGATGTTACATTGGGAACATTGAAGTGAGTTTCCTCTTCAACTATGACATCTTACAGATGAACAGTGCAGGATTCCCGCCTCCTGGCACCACCATCCAGAAGAGATTGAGAGACATTTTCAATGGTTTGCAAAAGATACTGCAGGCTTAGTTCACTAACCAGTTCTGTTTAACATCTTTATTACTGATCTCAATGAGGGGATTGAGTACACCCTAAGTTTGCAGATGACACCAAGCTGGGTGAGAATGTAGATCAGCTGGGGGGCAGGAAGGCCCTGCAGAGGGATCTGGACAGGCTGGATAGATGGACCAAGGGCAGTTGTATGAGGTTCAACAAGGTCAAGTGCTGGATCTTGCACTGGGGTCACACCAACCCCAGGCAGCACTACTGGCAGAGAAGCTGCCTGGCAGAAAAGGACCTGGGGGTGCTGGTCAACAGCAGCTGAACATGATCCAGGGTGTGCCCAGGTGGCCAAGAAGGATAGTGCCATCCTGGCCTGGATCAGCAGTGGTGTGGCCAGCAGGGCCAGGGCAGTGACCCTGCCCCTGTAATCAGCACTGGTGAGGCCACACCTTAAGTGTAAGTTTTGGGTCCATCAATTCAGGAAAAACAATTGAGGAGCTGGAGTATGTCCAGAGATGGGCAACAGAGCTGGGGAAAGGTCGGGAGCACAACCCTTATAAGGAGCAGCAGGGGGAGCTCTGATTGTTCAGCCTGGAGAAAAAGAGGCAGAGGTACATACCTACCCACCCTCTACAACCACCACAAAGGAGATGGTACTGAAGGGGGCTTGTCTTGCCCCAGGTAAAAGATAGTAAGAACAAGAGGAAATGGCTTCAAGTTGAGCCAGGGAAGGTTTAAATTGGATATGAGGAAAAAATTTAGGGAAAAGGTTGACCAGCATTGAAGCAGGTTGCCCAGGAAAGTGGTGGAGTCACAATCCCCAGAGGTATTTAAAAGTCGTGTAGATGCAGCGCTGAAGGACATAGATTAGTGGTGGACTTGTCAGTTAGAATTATCTTGAAGGACTTTTCCAACCGTAATGATTCTACTCCCTCCTCCAGCTGACCTCCCCGTTTCCCAGGCCATCTTTCCAATCTCAGACTATGCAGGTCAGATCAGAAAGCACAAAGTTGCTTCCTGATTTCACATATGTCTTGTGTGCTGGTGCAATTCTGACCTCGGTGACATTACTCAATTCCAACTCAAAAGACTGACTCTGTGATATCTGAATATCCTTATCAGATTTATTGGCAGTTACTTTAACCTGATTCTTCTCTCGTATCAGTTTCAAGTCAATAAAAATTCATGGAATTCAGAGTTGAACTAGTCTAAACCTAAAAGTGGAAAAATACTCAGGACTACTTTTCTAAATTGGATAAGACACCCAAATGCCCTTTTGTCATGGTAAAGGTAGATCAGGTTACCAAATCATATGAGGTATTTTGGAAATACCTACATGTAGATTAAATATTTCCATTCTAACCCCATCTGTACAAACAACCCTAATTCCTTTCACCATCCGTTTTAGTTAAAGTTCCAAATTATTTTGTATGTCCTTAAATAAAGCTTTAGACAAAACTTTTCCACATCTCAAGTCAGCCACATACCACTCAAAAAAACAAATGTAACTGATATCTAAAAGCTTTACTATTAAAAGAGTAGGGAAATAGGGAGCCTGGAGAATAGGGGAGACAGAAGTTTTTTTACATGGCATTTATTTTTCAGAGTTTACATCCTGTGAGAGCAACTAAAATAGACATTTATTACACCCATCTGGATCACTAAAGATAAAAAAAAAAAAAAAAAAAAAAGCAGAGTTATCTTGTTCAGCATTATGCTTTATGGCCTTGGTTTTGTTTACTAAATACCTAAATAGGTGTTTTATTAGTAAATCACTCTTAAAATAACTTGATAAATAATTCAGGAAAAAAGAAACTTGCAAAGTTCAAACCACACATGTGAACTAAAACACCTGAGAAATCTAGCAGCTGTCCTGTTTCTAAAAGCCAAATACAGGAAAAAGTTGACTAAACTATAAAATTTATTTAATACCATTGAATAGATCTATTAAGCACTCCACTACCTGACAGTGAAAACACTACTTGGCACTGTAGAGGCCCAGTTAAATTATCAACACAAAGTCCCAACACACCAACCTATGGAGCACAAAATGTTTTGGTTTTTATTATAAATCAGCTCTGAGCATCATCTACACCAAATTTTAACTTCTTTCTCATACATGCACACACATGCTCCTCCCTCTCCCCCAGTACTCACATAATAAAATACTAAAGCATGGATCAAGAAGTCAAAGGGACTTCAAGCCATAAAATGGAAACTCCAGAGGGACTTGGGGCCAGCCGTGGAGGGTTTGGATTGATAAGTGAACAGACCCCCATTACCAGCCCCAGGGGCACCTCCAGTACACAGGATCATATACTTTTGGCAGTATCCTCATGCAATTATTTCTTCACAGCAAAGTACTGCACATATCTGCTAACAGCCTTCTCAGACATACACTTCTCTTGGACTTTCAACTCATGTTCAACTACTTTTCAGTCACATAGTTAATAGAAATATCTAAGAAGCACCCTGTTTTCAAATATGCTTAAAAGAGCAGGGGAAGGAAAAAAGACAAAATGTGAACAGCATCTCTGACTCTGTAGTTTAAAACTGCAGCTTGTCTACAGACACTTCAGACATGACCAGAATGTGGCAGAGATGCCCAAGCTCGTTCCAGTGCAGTTTTGCTGGGACATGTCAAGCAAGCTAATGCAGCCTGTGCTCACTTCTGCGCCTACAGTGCAGGTGTGGTTTCAGATTTTAAGTCAACTTTGCCATTAGTGACCCATTATTTGGCAAGTCAAGGGAATGTCTCTATAAAAATGCATTTATCAGCTACACAATGTACACAGAGTATGCTTTTACCGTCTTGACCAAATGAAGTTAATTATATCCACAATTATGCAGTACCAATTAATGTTTAACATCCCCATATGCTTAGTAAGGCTAAACAAACTACCGGAAATGCTACATGTGCATTTCAAATACCACAAATATTTATGGACTCGGTTTAAGAAGTTAAAATCTAAGACAAGATTTCAGCACAAAGTGTTACTTGATTGTAATTGTTGCTCCTAAACAGCAGCTCTACAACAAGCATCCTCTTTGACACTTCAACAGTAAGTACAGCCCACAACTCTGGAGAACACATTTTGTTGCACAGAGTACATTAGCTATGAAAACTGCAAATTGAGATGATTACTGATTTCCTGAGGGATTTTACACCTCTCTTCCCCCAGCTCACTGACTCAGCCTCCAAACCTCTTTTGCCCCTTACAATCTGTTTGGTACCAACGTACTGCACGAGGTGACATTAATCCCCTCAGCCAGATGATCAGAGGTGTGGTACAATTCTGCACATTTGATAAGCTGTTTACAGGAAGAACTGAAGATTATAGCACAGGAGACGATTAAACTGCAGCTCCCCCAGGTATAGCCAAGTTCACAAAGATTATGGACAAATGCACAAGTTCAAAGTAAAAGGCACAAGGAAAGAACTAAGTTCTTTGAATAAAACATTCTGCAGCGACAGAATTGGTATGTATCATTTGATGAAAGATCCCTGGCTTTCACTGCAGAGCTCACTGCAACAGAATCAGGATGTAAGCCTTGCCTGGATATACAAGCAAATAAGAATTAAGATATGAATAAAGCATCAGTTGCATCAAAATTTTCTGCTTACTTTGTACTCATTCCCTGGTCAGACAAGCAGTGCTTCTTATAAAGGTTCTTTAAGTGCCACTTAATTTATACAGAAGTTATTTTTTATTGCCTCTGCTCAAAAAATGTCTTTGACAACAGATTGATTCTCTCCTTTACATATACTTGAGGAAAAAAAGAGGTTTCAATTACCACAACTGCAGCAATAGCTACAATCTGATAAGATCAAATCTTCAGATTCTTGCTCAAACTCTTTCCCTGACAATCTGAATTTAGCCTACACAGTCTACAAGACAGCCTAAAGTCAAGACTTCACCTTCATAAAGTGCTTATCATTCAGCATCTGGCTGTGCAATATAAAGTGCCAATGGATGATGACAGGGATTCATGAAGTTAGGTGTCAGTCATGCAGCAGAGCTGCTCCTTGCCCACCTCTGGGACTTCCTTCTGGTAGCCTAGCCCTCAAGAAAGCAAAACCTAACATGGAGAACAGAAGATTGTTGTCAGTCTCAAACCTGCTTAGTCTTTATCAGCACCTTTAACAGATTAAGGTACGACTTTTCCTCCTGAAGAAGATGACTGATGCCTTCATATCACATTGCTTCCTCTGTAATGGGATGGTTAGAGCAAGAGAGGGCACAAAAACCCACACCTTGTGAGGAAACTGAACAGAAATGCAGTCCAGAGCCAGGGATTCTCAGAAAGATACAGATCTAATTATCCTTAGGTTACTTAAATTCATAAGGAAGCAGTGGAAGGAGGCAGGGGGCAAGTAGTTTTCAGGTAACAACAGACTGTGTTGTTATATCAGTAAATATTTTAAGGTCCCTCTTGAACTTGGAGTATACTCATGAAAAGATAGCACAGGGCAGAGCACAGAGAAATAACACAGATTGTTTCCAATGAGGAAATTACTTCTGCAGATCAGGTCCTGATGGCTTTAAACATTTAGTTTGCATTTGCTTCTTTAGCCTGAATACATTTTCCAAGTAAAATCTTCACCTGTATGTTTTGTCTGCTCAGAAAGGCTCTACATGTATGATCTTGTATTAGGTGCAAGGAGCAGGGGGCTGGACTTACAGGTACCTTCAAATTTGAGATATTCTATAATTCCACTCAGAATTTTACCAGGTTTGTTCAGGCTTACTTTATTTTCTTGAGAGAATTTAAGCAAGATGAAAGACCTTTCATTTCAAATTTTTTCAAAAGGAATACTCTATGGGACAACCAGAGCAATGAACAAATTCTGTCGTAATTTAGTGAAAAGTTTCATTTAAAAAAAAATCAAAACCAACCAACAAAAAAACAACTACAAAAAACCCCAAACCAACAGTGAAGCAGTGATATTTTAAAATAAATATTAAACATTTTATTTAGAAAACTGATTTTTGGTACCAAAGTTTTTTAAAACCTCAAAAGTAGAAACATGAAACCATCAATTTTAACCAAGCAAAGCAATGCAATAGAACTTGAACTTAAATTTTTAATGTTCTTCACCTAATTTAAAACAATCAATTCCTTTACTGCACGCTTTGTGCAATCTACAATGCTATTCCTCTTATTCCTGAAGTCCATCTAATATATCAAGAATGCAGTCACAAATATGAAAAGAAGGACAATCAGCACAACCATCCCTGTGTCACACCAGTCAGCTACACTTCATAAGATCTTGTCAGTAGGAAGTGATAAACAGTTTTCTTAATTCTGTCCCTATGCATATCTGCCTTTATTGCAGTTACAGATGTAGGACAGCAACTGATGGCAACTGTAAACAATAACTCTCACACAAGGCCCTTAAACTACAGCTCCATCCCCACAGATTCTTCAAAGAATAAGCCAGATATAAGCCCAGATGGGAAATACAAATGCAGTATTTCAGAACAACTAAGTTTTATTTATTGCATTCAAGTCCAAAGGACCAAATAAAGACAGGGTTCTGCTACAAAACTAGCAAGTGAGACTATCAACTGTTTATAAAAAGAAAGATGATCAATAAAAATACAGTAAGTAAATCCTACTGGAGTTCTTTTATTCTTAAGTTATACATATATAGAGAGAAAATGATCAGGTAATTTTTAAGAGATCAGTTGATATTCAGACTATCTTACAAGTCCATGAAGAGAGGCAGTCCCACAAGCTGTTCCATACCTAAGCAAGGCACAATTTGATACCTATTGTCAGCCATCTTCTGTGTTCTGCCACATGTGTTGGGTTTTCTGGGGTTTCTGGGTCCCTTCCACAAAAACAACGAGACTAGAGAATTTCTGCTGAAAATTGCATACTTTCCACATTCCCAATTCAACCCAAAATACTCTGAAGACACTCTTACCCATGCTTTTAAATTTTTAATGTTCATTTGTGAAAAGAGGAAGGCAAGGAAGGAAGCTGTTTCAAGTACTACCTTTTTCTGCTTCCATGCCATAACAGGCATAAACACAAAGACATTAATGTCTTTAACATGAAACATGAAATTGATATCCTACTTCCTTGAAATGCCTTGTTAACACAACACAAAAGGCCCTTAAGAGTTTACCTTTACTGCAGTGAACATGATTTTACCCTGTTCTATCATAAAATACACTAGTACTTCAAAAAAGCTCGGTGACCTCATCTGCAGAAAAGGCAGATGAGAGACAGCCCAGAAAGCTGAGAGCTATGAATGACATGGTCATAAATGTATGCACTGGTTCCCAGAAAAAAAAAAAAAAAAAGGCAAGACAAATTAATACACCACTAAAAGTAATGCTCAGAAAAGAGAGAACATTACCATGACATTATATTAAGCAGTTCTTAATTATGCAGCTGATTTCTCCTGACACACACCAGTCTGCAGATTTCAAACCTAGGTCATCCAAACAAGGGTTAGGCCTGAACTGCAGTCATGATGCCCTGAGATATCTTGAATAATCTTATAACAGTACAGTAACCCACAGAAGAAAAGAGAACAAAAGCACACATCATGTTGACTCAAAATGTGCCTTGCATTGAATGCTTTATATTTAGTAATTTCTCTGAACTTCCTACCCCTGCTGACAACTTTCATAGAACTGGCTCTGGTGTAGTACTTACATTTTTGGAGTCAGCCCTGAGTGAACTGATGGGATAATTTAATGTTCAGAAAAAGCACCAAAGGAATTCATCCAACTACTCATAAGTGTCTTCAATGGAGACATCTCTATCTGCACTAATCACAACACACTTCTTTTATAGTCAGAGAGAAACAGGCACTTCTGGAGTGCAATTCATTTGGCTTGAGACATGTATTTTAAAGGTTGCAGTTCATTTCTTCTTAAAACTGCCTCTTTCTCTCAACCAAGGTAAAGGGAGTTGAAGGTAAGAGGTTCACATGAAAAAGTTGTAAAATTTCACAGGATGAAGCCCTTCTTTTACACTACTGCAGTGCTAAATACCTTTAAATTAATCAAGTGCACAGGCTTTTGCTCTCCTGCTTTCTGGTCTAGTGGAATGCTTGCTTCCTCCTGACATAGCCATCTGATGCTGAACTGAGACACCTTCCCTTCTTCTAAAGTCCTCACTTCTTGACTCTGCTTCCAGCTCCTGCTAATACTTTTCTACAGCCCCATCTCTTTTGAACAGACAATCAGAAGCCTTACCAAACCTCTACTGGCTTCTGTAAGAACAACCTCAGCTTTGCCATCTTTTGTCATTTCATTTGTAGTCTCATTTTTCCATACTTAATTATTTTCCTGAGCAGACAGTCCTTCAAACTGCTTCACTCATCCAAGTTTATCAGATTGGTTAAATTCTGGGTTTTTTTAAAAGAGTCTTACATCCTATTTCACCCATCATCAGGAGTCTCATTTCATCTTATAATAAATACGAAAAAAATCTTCCTTCCGTTTTTCAGTCTCACTGGTCTGCCAGTCACACACTTGACTCTCTGAGCAACACGTCTTACCTCTAAATTTCAGGTTATCCAGAACAGGTATTTTTGATGCCTAGCAGAGCTTTAAGCCAAAACACTTCTACACACATGTTTACAGGACATGAGACAATATTTCATTTAATGTTTACCAAACCAGTTCCTTCTGCATCACTTTAGATAGATTAGAAATACCTTCTTAATATAAAGCTCTCTTTGTAGTTATAAAGGTCCTGAATTATACAGTGTTCTGAACAGGAAGAACACAAATTAATTTAGTATCTATTTACCACCAAAAAAAACCCCAGGTTTTTGCTAATTATATGGGGTTTTTTTTAACATATGTATCACTAGAGAATTTCTCACTTGCATTTCATATTTTAGTAACTCATTTGCCTTTCACAGTTGCCACTGAAATAATCTTCAGAGGACAAGGGCTAGGAAATAATCTCTTTATAAGCTGGATTCAAGGTATTAAGCAGTGTAACATAAACACAATGTTCCAGGGAACACAGGGTTAAGTTTCAAGTCAGCATCTTCTTCCTCTTTGATATCCCTCCCTACATGTTTCTGTCTTGATTGCCCTTCCCCCAATCTGCTTTATGGGGCAAAGATTAAATACAGAAAATCTAGTTTGGAAAACAAATTATTTGGAAAGTGATGAGTTGGCATAAACATAGTGTTGAATGGAAGACTGTTTTGCATTTTTAACTGTAATGGTCACTAGTGGCAACAGCTATATGTTTTTAAAATGAAACTAATATATCAAATTAATTTTGAGCTTCCCTCACCCCAAGCTGATTAAGGCACATTCATTTCCATGTTAATCAGCCCAAGCAGTTCTCATGCAGCACAGAAACCAGTCTTTCTAATGACAGAGCAAAAAATTTCAGTCTGCAAAACATAGAGATTAGTCCTTTTATAACCTTGAGGACATGCACACAGAGCCAGCAGTTGTGTATTTCACATAGCACAGCTGTTTACAAAATTTCGCAACACATGATGAAATTAAGTGATGATTGACACTATGTCAATTAATAAGCACATCAGCACATTCATCAAGCCTCTCCCCAATTTTGGTGAAGCTCAAATATTGATTGGAAGAGCCAGGGTGAGCACCTGCCTCTAGAAACAGAGCAGCAATACTGTGAGAGCATCAGTTGCACCACATACATGGCCATTATGGAATCATAGTATAATTAAAGTTGGAAAGACAGCCGAGATCATCAAGTCCAACCATTAGCTCAGCACTGCCAAGTCTACCCCTAAACAGTGTCCCTAAGCACCACATCTTCTAAAATACCTCCAGGGATAGTAACTCAACCACTTCCTAGGGCAGCCTGTTCCAATGTCTGACCACACTTCCAGTGAATTTTTTTTTTCCTAATATCCAATCTAAACCTCCCCTATGCAACTTGAGGCCACTTTCCCTTGTCCTGTTGCTTGCCACCTGTGAGAAGAGACCAAGCTGCATCTTCTGGTAACCTCTTTTCAGGAGCCTAATGGGTGCTCTGCTCCTCCACTCAACTACATCTCAGAAATATAAAATAAAACAGCTCTGGACACCATCACTTTCTAAACTACTGTTGCTTTCAGGATCATATACCTAAGAAACAAACTACAAACACTGACATGGAAGGAAGATGAAGGGATATGTAGCTAGTAAATTTGAGAGAGTTTGCTATTTCAGCAGCACTAGGAGCACTGACAGATTTTTTTTCTTCCTTCTGAATCCTAGTAACTCCACACAATTTATTCTTATCCCTCTCTAAGGAATGTTTCCTGGATTTTAATATAAAAATGCATATAAAAGATCAAGTTGCAACTACATGTTATAGTTCAAAAGCCTAGCATCTCTGAATTACATGCTCCTGCAACAGACAAGACAGTCTGGAGCAGGGCATCTTACACAGTAATTTTCATCACTGGGCTGCAATCATGTAGAGGACTCACTATCCAAAGTGAAAGTGCCACATCTGTAAAAATGTGAGCCTTTCCATTTCAAAACTATCAGTATACCTGAAAAATCAGGGCTGTCATGTATCAGGGAAGAGAGGTGAGGTCCCAGATTTTCCATTACAACACTACCAAAACGCAAGTTACTTCCCAACCTTCCCTTAAGTTCAGTCTCTATTGAACAAAATGCCTGCAAAGTCCCTAAATCATTAGATTTTAAAAAACCAAACAACCAAACAAAACCAAACAAACAAAACAACAACCCCCTCTCCCCTCCAAAAATAAAACCAACAAAAAAAAAAAAAAAAAAACAACAAAAAAAAAAACAAAAAACAAACAAACAAAAAAAAAAAAAAAAAAAACAACAAAAAAAACCAAAAAAAAACCACAAAAAAACCCACAAAAAACCCCCTGAGCTTCTGTTTTCTACAATCTCTCCACAGATAGGAAAGTTAAGCACCAGGTGTTCCCACTAAGATAACAAAGGAAAAAAAAAAATAGACTACTTTTATATAGAAAAGCCATTGACAACTGAAAGTCTGACTGGGATTGGCTCACTCTTGGTCAACTATTAAGTTTGTGCTCTGTCCAAAGTCAGGTTAGGTATTAACTTACAACAGAACATTCACAGCATTCTCACTACTCCCAAACACAAGCTGAAAGAAAGGAACTTGACATTAACCTCTAACCTCAGACTCAATACAAGCAACACTGTTTTAGAATATTACACCTTCATTTTTCCTCCTTCCTCTCCTCACTCTCTTCTTAGCAAGGTCAGTTATTCACTAAGCCCATGGTTAAATCACAGCATTAAAATACAGCATCCAGGACAAGGAGGTGATTTTGTAGTCTTCATCCACAACCTATACTCTAAGTTAGTCTGAGCAAATTTACATCAAGATGATATAGTAATTGCATCTCTGCACACAACCAGCCTCTAACACAGCCACACTCTAGGGCAATCTGTAACCCTCAGACACATGGTTCAATATATACACATATCTTGTTTAAGACACAGAAGTGTCCTGTGGTTTGTGAAAACAACACTGATAAGTAGCAGCTGTCTGCAAGAGCAAACCAGAAGAACAGATGGCAGAGTGAACAGAGCACATATTGGTCCCCTGCACCCTTGACTTCCAAGCACCTTCCAAGGATGAGGACTCTGCTGCAGAGAAGAGCACATGAACCTGAAGCTGCACATCACAGCCTGTCACACGATGTGTAAGCACACCCCTTGCTGCAATAGTGGGAGCAACTGCCAGGCAAGAAGAGGCCAACCTAGTCCCGGCTCCCCTCTGCCACACTGTCTGAGTAGACTGCCCTCAGAAGCTTGTGCAGGTATTTTGGTGCAGTCAGGGAGTACTTCAACAGCCCAGGATGAACACACATGGCCCAGCATCAATACTTGCTCCTTAGAGCTCTTATTAGCAGTGTATATACACACAGCCTGAAATGCTCAAGACACAAGGAAAAGCCTCACCAAATTCAATTCTCTCTTCTTTTCCCAAACTTGTATTCACTTCATAATTATGTCTCCTGAAAGCTCCAAGCTGGCTATCTTGCTGTTATTGAAAGGGATCTTCAAGAGTTTTGACAAAAAATGCATCAAAGAAATTGCAGCTTTGATTTCCTGAATATGTCTCAACTCTACAATTCTGAGAACTGCTGTTCTTTTCCACTCGACTTTTAGTTTCTCATCCATATTCCTAACCACAGGATCACCCATATCAGTACAGACAGAACTTAACACAGGACTGTGCTCTGTGGAGTACAGACAGTTAAAAAAAGGACACATGTTCTGCTTAATATAACAAACTGGGCCAACAACTTTGCTTCCTGAGTTAGCCTAAGAACAAAACTAGGAGCCAGGTCTTCAGAATGTCAGATATTTTCATCTTTACAGAAAGAAGATAAAACGCTGCAGTTCCCATTTGGTACAACCACACGTCCACCTATCACAGGACATGCTCAATTAGTACCAAGTTGCCAAGAGGAATCATGCCTTGCACCACTCTTTTTACTTAAGGGAATAAAGACACAAACAGAAATAATTATACATAAGAAGCTTTGAAAGAGCACAGAGAAAAGACATTTATGTCAACTTTCTCCAGAAAGCTGACAGAAGGACACTGCCTAAAGGACCTTCTTCCCTGGAGAGAGAACCAGCTTTGAAACATTTCAGCAGGTATAATAATGAGCCCTTTCCTATTAATGTATGGTCTTTTAAGGTGAACTGTTGGGCAACTGATAGGCAGTGTGAAGTACCAGCACATTACTGGGGCCAGAGGAGAGGACATTCCTTCCATACACACTTCTTTACCATATCAGCCTTAGAAGAGAGTTGTTCTCCCACCAATAAAATGCAGTAGATTTTTAAGCACTGGGCTTCTTTAGACCATTAGTGTCACAGCAATACTGAATTTGAACAACTTCCAAGTCAGAAGCATCAACGGAATTTGAAGTATCAGAGCTACCTTATTATTTATTGCTAATGTAACACCTAGGTCACCCATAGCCCCAGCTATAACTTGAAGAGCTAAATAAGACAGACCTTATGAAACATCTCCTTAAAAAGATACCACAAAAATTGAAACAAAAAAGAAATCGCTTGAAGTTGAACTGTACTCGCTGACACTCTTCATGACTTAAGCAAGATTAGAAGCAAAAAACCTGGGAGGAAAAATGATGAGTTGGCCATGCTCATGGGGCTCTAAAGGAAACAGAAAAGCAGCTTTTGTGAGTTAGATGGGATAGCCTCCATGTGTACCAGAGCATATCAGTGCAGCTAAGCTGATGCTTTCTTTTTGAAATCCAGCCATGAAAAGCAGGTCAGCTTACAGTAACTTCTGTCTAGAGAACCGCTTTGAGCCTATGCACGCACACCTGACTTGATACTATGGCTTTTGTAGCAGTATGCAGTCAACGGTCAATTTACACTGTACATTTTGTTTTATCTTCTGCTTAAAACTAAGATTTGGAAGCCTAAGTTCACTAAAATCTCTTTAGGATACATCAGAAGTTGATCAGGTTATATGTTTCACATACTAGCAAAATTCGGGTAATGGCAATTCATTTTCAAATAGAACACACTGAAAAAAATCCTACAGCCAAACAGGTATTGAGGTAAAAAACAAGCCCCACATCCAAACATGACCTGGCAAATGCAAAGCAAGATCTGAAGATATACTGCAGAAGTGGAACACAGATGTGGTAACGTGAAAAGTGATCAAATTCAACAGACTCAGTAGATGTATAATGAATGCCTCTACAAGCTGGTTGTACACTGCAGGATACAAGGGATGTACATAGAACCTTTGAACAAACTATGCCTGAGAGCCTGGGGGGCAGAGGGGGACAGATGGGGGCAATACACAAGAGGTTGATCTCATGCCTCCTAAAACCAGATGTGCCAGTTGTTTTGGTAGTGACAACTATGAGAATCCACCATAAGAGCCTGCATGGCACAGCCAAAGAGACTTGGCTGTCTTGCTGGGCTAGCAGCCCACACCTTTTAGTAAACTAAGATTTAAAAAGTCATTATGCTCTGTACACATCTACACAATTCTCTACACCCCATTTCTCCAAGGTCAGAGCAGCCTTGCCAGAAGTTTGCTGGCAGCAATGTTCAAGGTATAAACAAAACCACAAAACTCCACGAGGTCACAGCTACTCTAACATGAAAGTGTTCAAAACACCCATTTCATGAAGATGGAGAGAGATTATATGAGCAACTCTCCCATGAGTATAATGGAAAACCATAAAGATCACAAACTACTAATTACCTTTAAACTCATACTTGACTGTGACTTAAAAATCAAAGTTAGCAATTTGGATTTAAAAAACCTGTAAAAACACACTGAATGCCAAAAAAAGTAAATTCCTAAATTTTCTGAATGTAAAAATAATCCAAATAATTTATACAGTACAGAAAAACTGCTTATTTTCTACATGCACTTGGGTATAATAGTACTGTAGATTCCCTGCCATTTAATTTTTAGAAGTACAGATTTTATTCATGTTCATCTTGTTCAGTAAAAATAACACCCCAGACAGAAATCAAAGTGTTTAAGGCAGAGCAGAGCAATTAGCCTGAAGACTCAACAGTTTTAACATACTATAGACAAAACTAATGCATCATACTTCATACAGAATAAAGTTTACAGGAATAAGGACAAACATTCAGTGTCAAAGTGGCAGTAGTCAGAGGTGCCATCCTGCTCAACATCATCATTAACCCAGATGCTGACAAAAGGGATACCTTTGGCAGGTCTGAAGATGACACCGAACTATGGGGACTGTATTACAAGGAATCAAAGGGCTTTTACTGAAAGAAACCCTCAGAAAATCAGGGACTGAGCTAACAAGCCTCACAGAGCTCAGACAGAGAAGGACTAAGCTCCATATCTTGGAAAATAATAACTCCATGTACTAATGCAGGCTTGGAAATGGTCAACCCATAATCTGGTTATGGTGGGCATCGGGTTCTGTGTGAGCCAGAAAAACATCTTTGGTGTGATCAAGGCACACCATGCACTAGTAAGTGAACCAAGACAGACACAAGTTGCTATCACTCCTCTCCTCAGCACAGGAGAGGTAACATCTATAGTACTGCAAAGAGCCCAGAACAGAATTACTAAGATGGTCTGGGGTCTAAAATACATAACATGTAAGAGGAGGTTGTGTCACCTGGGCTTGTGCAAGTAAGGGGCAATTTAACAAGAACATTGTCCTACTGCATAACATGGAGTTATCTGGTGAGTTTCCTATCACATCAAACAATGAAACATGGGCTAATGGCCATAGATTGAAAACACCTAGACCTACAGCTGAAATCTCAGTTTATTGACAATAGAGGCTCTTCCCTACTAAAAGACTGGCACAGTCCCTGAAGAGGGTTCCCATGTGATTCTGTCACACAGAGAGGCCTGGGTTTCAAACAAGCACACCTAGCACAACTACTGCCTTGTGTGCTGAAGGTCTCCAGTGAGACACAGCATAACTGGGCACTGCTCTAGAGAACTGACCTCATCTCCTTCCCCTGCATGCAGTCATCAAGCCATGTTATTGGAGCACCTTCCCCAGGTAAATAGTCTTCTTCCAGCCCACCCCTTTCCTCATCCATCAGCACCATCACATCCTTCCCTTTCTCTTGCCTGAATAACCCACTGGTATTGAAGTCATATAAATAACTTTGTACATCATTTCTTTAACTTGGAATTTTTGTAGTTTAGCAGTGGATATATTAAGACTTGGCAACTTTTAAGTTAACAGCTCTTTGGGTAGAAATGATAGAAATTTCTTTGTTATTTTTATGCCATGGACTTTTTAGTTAAAAAAAAAATAAATCCAAAATATCTGGCATAAAAGCCAATCCACCAGAAGAAATAAACATATTTCTTGAGAAAGCTAGACAGCCAGTGTAGACTCAACAGAAACTGCTCTGATCCAGCAAAAAAGTTCCACATGGTAAAGATTGTTTCCAAGATGGTCAGCTCTCAAGCACTTACATTTTTAGCACTTTCCACATTAATATTTCCAAATCAAGCAAAAAAATATTCCTCTCATTAGTTCATCATGTCTGATCATAACCTACTTCTCAAAGAAAGACCTTGTAGTAACAGACATTTCTAGTTTCTTTCCTTACCTTTGGTAGATAAAGGAAAATGAGACTCAGATCTAATTCTTGCAATTTAAGAAAACTGAGCATGAATAAGTAGAACTGAAAACTGACTGCTAGCCTTATTTTTCTATGAAACTTAAACATACATATTCGAGTTGGAATCTTCCTAACTGCAATGTCACATATATTTACAAGTAAGGCTGACCAAAAGACAGAGGGTTCAAGAGGAACAAAGCCTTTTTTAATTACAGTGGGCCATAATTATCATAGTCAATGCCATCTTCTACAATAAGATTTCCCAGCCTTTTATATCTCAGACACACTTTTATTCATTTCTATCCCTTCCTGTGCTTCACTACTTATCTGTGACATTTATAAAACAGCATTAAGTAAGACATTAGAAGAGGCACAGATGCATTTTAAGTGGCTCTTTACTCAATTTAGTAACTGACAGTAATCATTACAAACCCAGTCAAAACTAATCCTTCACAGAATTTAATGAGGCTTGAAAAAGGTCCAGATGATTAGTCAGTCCTCTGTAGAACTGGGTTTTCCCAGTAAGTTCATGTGAGAAAGTTTCCAAGGGAAGTTACATCCACGTGTCATGCACAAATTATGAATCTATGAATATGAAGCATTACCAGCTACCTATTCCCAATAGGTTGTGCAGCAGGAGATAAAGAAGTCAACTCAGCTGTGCATGCTAGTCAATGAATGAAGCAAGCCATCACAAGAGCAACTGAGAGTCCTTTCCCTATCTGTAGCATGAACACAGTCGCTAAAGACTAAAGGAATTGAAAATTCAAAAAGAGGAGGGAGCAGAGGGACCCTTTCATGATGATGTGGCCCAAACTGGAATCATTGCTAGTACAAACAGGCTCGCTTTCAAATACATGTGGGTCAGAAGTAACAGCACAGCTCAAAGCAGCGCCAGTCATACTGTTTACTCTCCTTCTGACATAAAAGCCTTTTCCTCTGTGAACAGCTCTTAATGCAGAAATATCTAAATGTATGCTAATGCCCAACAGAGCAATAACTTCCTTTGATTGATTCAACAGTACTGAAAGAACCACGAAAAAAGATCAAACCAAGTATTATACAAACAACCCATGTCTTCAATATGGTATGTGTCAGCATGAAAGCTGAAAGGAGTTGAACAAGCCAGCTACTAATGTCTTGCATGGCTCTGAAAGTGGCAGTGTTCTTAAGTGCTTGCAGATAAAAGTGTTTTTCTCAAGTTGTGACATCAATTTATAGAGCTCTGTAATATAATGAAAGCTCTTTGATTTAACTTGATTTATGAAGCAAAAGCACTTCTGGTGTCTTCAGAAAAAGCATAGGAGTTTACAATAAACACAAGATAATGAACTAATTTTGCAGCCAGTTACTCTCCTGAAATCATAATTAGAGAAAACAAACATGACCTCCCACTTCCCTTTTTATGCTACTTAAAATTCCTTCTTCTTTCTTCCATATCACTGACTCACCTTTCTTTCAACCTCCTTTCACTGGAGAGATTCCAGTGACAAACTTCTCTGGTGTTACTTCAGGGAAGACATTTTCCATCACTAGTCCTAATAGTCTGTTTCTCTACTCAGCTGGTGTAGTGTTCACAGAACACTGAGACACACACACAAAAATAAAACTGAACCAATGGTGTATGACTCTTTCAAGCGTGCCAGAAGTACTACAAAATCTGCCCGAAATGTGTTCTACCAAGGGTTCACCACAATGTCTTTTTTTTTTTTTTTTTCCCTGATGCATACTCTCTAATTGGAAGTTATTTAACTGCTAGGAAAACAAATCTCTGGTTATATTTAACTGACCGTGTCCCAGATGAACAAAACACAAAAGGATAAATGAATTGTTTCTTTAGGTATAGCCAGATTACCAAATCCACTTCAGAGGACAGGCATAAAGCTAGAGAAAAAGAAAACATTTTTCTTTCTGGACAACTGGTGTACACAATAACAGGGATAGGATTTAGAAATCAAGGTCCACTGTTCTGTCTTCAAGTGGCACAATGGGAGATGAGTAGCATACCTTATCTAAACCTGATTTCAGGCAAGCAGGAGGAGGGGAAATGCTGTTGCTTGAAACTCCCAGTCTGAAGAGGAAGCTCAAGCCTGCTTCATGTGGTGCCTTGAGTATTCACACCAAAGCCATTCTTTAAAAGCATTTACACATATGGAGGCCTATTTCACACATCTCAGACAAATTCAGGCATAACAGCTACTCATTAATCTCAGTCCTGGTCTCACCTTGGAGGGGACTAGCTAGAAGCCATATGTTTACAGACCTTCAGCACTTCAGTTGTTATACAGGCTTTGGAATTAATCATATTTCTGAATCTAGAAATCCCAGCTACATGTAAGGAAATCACTCACCTAGGTTCACAAAGGCAACAACTTTATAAACTCAAAATATAAATGACAAAATTCTCCATTACATAAATGCATAAATTCACTGTGTGTCCTACTCTTTAGTGACAGCCCTTTTCTCTCAATTAGATAAAAGGAACCAGAAGTTTAAAAACAGTAAAAACCAAAACCCCAAATCAACAAACCAAAAAAAGAGAAGGGGGCAGGAAAGAACAAAAATGTGAAAGTCCTTTCAAACAAGGACCCTGTGTCTGAAAAAGTCAACATACCAGAGGCATTTTTACTGGGGAGGAAGAGGGGGAAGAAAAGCAGCCAGAGGATGACTATTCTTAACTCCTTCAAATGCAAGAACTTGATGGCATCCAATGAAATTATCAGGGAGAATTAAAAGGAAAAGAAAATACTTCCTATACACAGTACATAACACTTGAGATTACAGACTAATCTCTAATTGAGATTAGAGTTAAAACACATTCAGAGAAAAAGATTTCAAATTTATGAATGAAAAAAAACCAATGAAGGATTGTGAAAACAAGATGCAGGTACAGCTGCTGGCAACAGAGGTTTGATTCACTAATTATACACATATTCCCAAGGCAGTCACTACTGGTCACTGTATAAAACCAAAAACTAGATAAGACACTGACATTCATACAACAAAGCAGGCTTAAGATCATTAGCTGACAACTACAGCAAATCTAAGTTTCTATATGGAGTTACCACTAGTTAAAGAACAGCTGTACTGCAATGCCACCCATAAAGTTTGGAGACAGCCTAATAAAAACCTCTTGGAAAAGCTCACCTTCTACTTCTAGAACTGCAATGAACTGAATAGCAGTTTGTGCAGTGAATTGCAGAACTGCAGTGGACTGGACAGCAGCTTGTGCAGTGAAATACAATGCACTGTCATGACCCCTCATGACTTTGAACTGAAATCCTGACAGTGATAAGCCTACTTTTCTACACAGAAGGAAATCAGTTACCACTGACAGCATATAGCAACTTGACAAGAAATATAGAACATCTTAAACTTATAAGGAATTTTGAAAAGTTGCAGTATTTTTGAACATGGTGTCTTCTTGTAC
The DNA here is from genome assembly GCF_029582105.1 of Oenanthe melanoleuca. Classification (NCBI taxonomy): domain Eukaryota; kingdom Metazoa; phylum Chordata; class Aves; order Passeriformes; family Muscicapidae; genus Oenanthe; species Oenanthe melanoleuca. The sequence continues at coordinate 44,971,642 of NC_079333.1, forward strand.
TCACATTGTCTAAGTTTTTCTCAGAAGGGAGGTGTTGACAAAAAAGAAAAGCCAGCCTTTTCACAAAACCTCTGGATTCATATGCTTGATCTATCATTCCCTTACCTCATATTTTGTCTCTTCCATATCTGGCAGTGAATAGGTCAGTTATCAAACTTCTGAATTGCAGGGTCCCTTTTGCTACTATTCTGTTCTAGGCTGAAGCAATTCCCCTGTTGTGAGACACCTGAAGGCTGCAGCAACTTTTAAGAAACCAATCTTATGACAGCATAATGTAGATCTTAACAAAAATATACCAAGATAATAAATTCTAATTGGATGATCAGCTACAAAGAAAATGAAAATACCTAATTCCATTTCACTGCACGTATACCACAGCTGCTTCTTTAATTCAGCAGTGAGAGACAAGAAGGACATGAAATAGCAATGGAACATTTTAAAAAGAATACTCAGCATTTAACAGACTTTAGCCGTTACAACTAAGGAAACTCTCTTGAGAAATTAAAAGCTCAGGAGAAAAATAATAAAACACAGCTATCACCACTCTTGAAACTTCAGACAGCTAACAAGGTACCATGTACTTAGGTATTTTCTGATATTTTTGTCCCTTTGCATCTTGGGTGGCAGTTGTCTTAAATACCTATTGGAGCTAACACACTTCCAGAAGGCAAAGCAAACAGGAAATACAAAGAGATAGACAGCCAAATGCCAATGAGCTCTCTCAGGAGGATAACAAAGATCTAATTACTCCAAGAGTTTCCTCTACAAGGGCTCAGTCCCACACTATGTACATGCAGAAAGACACCAAATATTTCTCCTTTACCATTCTTCAGTTACCCTTTAACATAAAAAGCAATCTTAAAATCAGCAAAAACATTAAAATGGTATTTTATCCCAGATAATATCTTTATTCTTACTTTAAGTGAATGCTAACAGCAAATACACTGTGTAGCTCAAATGCATGGTTGCACCTGATCAGATGAGGGTAAGAGTCACCACCCACAGGAGAGAAGAATGAGAGGGCAGCAGTTTTGATACAAGACAGGGGATACTCAGAACATGTGGCCTGCAAGTGTCTCATTATAAACTGTTCTGGAAGTATAACAAAATGTTGGGCGCCACTTCAGAACTGAAAAATTTTGAGGTCAGTGTAGCTATATTGGTTTGAATGGTCATTAGTCCATCTGAACAAATGTTAAAGGGCTCGTTAATCTACAACTGGCACAACAAAATTTTCAACAGAAAAACTAGATTTTCCTGCTACATAAAATTTCCTATTGTCTCCTTTGCTACTGTTTTGCTTGACAGAACTTCCTCAGCTTTATTACCAGCTTTCTAAACAAGAATACTTGACGGAAACAACCAATTACTTCACTGAAGGATACTTTTCCTTCTGCTACGCATATTGGCTAAAAGGGAAAAGAACCTGTGAGCTTTGCTTTCAACACAGCACTATGAAAAGCAGGCAGAAAACTTACTGCTTCCTGAGTATAGGAAACAAATACTCACTGCACCAAAATCCCAAGAAAGCTTCCAGCTGTGAAATGAGGGATCTTGATGAGTTCTGGAAGAAATCTACCAACTAACACCATATTTCATCAACTACAACATAACATGTTGAGGATCAGTTTTGTCCAGATCATTTTTCCTCTGTTCTGAAAAGAGAACTACAAAGTTTCTTTAAACCAAGTTGTTAGCACAAAAGACAACTTTCTACAAGGGCAATATATCCAATGCCACAGTAAGCCTGGAAACTGCTTTGGGACATCCATGTTCCAGTTATGTTCGCTGTCTCCTGAAATCTCTTCCCATTCCCACTAAAACTCCTGACTTTTAAAGCAAAGAAACTGATAGAAATCAAAGTTTCTCTGAAAGTTTAGTAAAGGAAACCACACCAGTCCCAAAGGGATTAAAATATGGAGAAGTCAGTTTGATCCAGTGAATTGAATGATCACAAAAGAAAGTGATTATTTCCATTGTAATGTTTACACCAGATATTGGCTGGATTCCTGCTCACATTTCTTTAATTATGCCTGTATAAACAGAACTATTACACATCCAATTCAGTATCATCTACAGTTTAAGGAAGAGATGTCTGTAAAAAAAATATTTCTCATTAATGAAAGAGCATTTTCGAAAGGGTCACTGAAAGAATGAGAAGTCATCCCCACCAAGCAGCTGAACCTCACAGAGCTGCAGGGTTCGGTGAGAATGACCTAAGCTGCAAGCACGTTAATACACAGTCGGCTTCCTTCTCGGCATCCTGTCAATACCACCAGGGGCTGGTCTTATTTCATTTACATATGCCATAAAAATCTTTCCTGGAGAAGAATATTACATTACCGTATGCAGATTTGCAACCAGGAAACTGAACTTGAGGAGAGCACTCATGAGACTTGGCTCTCTTTAAAAAAAAAAATCCCCACAACATATCTTGTAGGGAAAGAAAAAGGAATAAAGCAGACACTAAGTTAGCAGACATTTCTTCAGTACCTTTTTTTTTTTTTTTTACATTTTCTGTTCATGAAAACAGTAAATATATGCACCAAAAAGAAAAAAAAATATGCATAAGTGCAGCAGTGCCATCTTTTTATTCTGGTACATGAATGAATAAACTAACATCAGCATTCCTCACTGCACCAGCATCCTGCCAGACAGCTGCCCTGCCAGGAGCCTCCATTCTCAATGTCTGAACAAGCTAAGCCTGATATCCTGGTTAGCCCTTGGGCTCCTCCTAGAAGATCCTGTTAATTATGCCAAGGTCTGTTCAGGTATGTACAGGGTTCTCTCAACACATGTCTACTCAGCTAAGACTAACAGTCCTCCAAAACTTTCAGTTTGTCAGGTCTCCAAAAATGAAGACCAATGGAGAGATACTAAGTGTCCCTTCAGCAACAGATTTAACACCACTGAGTAACTGAAGAGAATAGGAAGGAAATACAGGCTTTCCACTTCCTAATGCACAGCATCACTGGATGCCCATACTGCCTGCCTGGACACAGAACTAATCTCCCATATGCTCGTACTGATTTGACACTAGTGCCTGCAACAGAGATTTATACAGCTGGTGTCAAGGAGTTCATTACCCCCACAGATGGAGCAGCAGGCTTGCAGACTACCAGAAGCCTGTACCCCAGGGCTGAAGTGGATGTGAGAAAATGAGTAGTTCAGAAGAGTACAGCATGATATAAAAATAAAAGGAAAGCAAAGGGAAAGGCCAAGGAAGGTGAGAAAGTAGGTGCTGGAAACCTCTAAGCACCTAAAATCAGGAAAAATCTACAGCTTCCACTGTTCAGTAAAAATCCAAGGACAAGCTGAGGGGCCTTTGTCAGAAGGAACAGAAGGGAAAACTGGTATAGGGGGAGAAAAGGAACAAACTACTAAAAGGTCATGACATGAGACGTTGCAAGATTTAAACACAGACTGAAGCTATTTCCTGTTTTAAAACTGAGAGAAAGTATTGATTAGTATCAAGGAGACTGATTTAGGATAACATAAATCACACATTTCAAGAGTTGAAATGTCAAGAATGTTTTAGCTTTCAGAAAGGGATGGGGTTTTGGTTTTTTGGTGTTCCTTCAGTAATAGCTAAATAACAGACTAATGCAGTAGAAAACAGTTCTGAGTTGTTTTTTTTCCTGAAGAGCAAAATGGGATCTTGGAGCAAAGATAGTTTGAGACTTTTGGATCACAGTGAGCATAAAGAGAGTTTTCAGTGAAATTACAAAAAGCCCCCAAACCTAAACACACATCTTTTCTAGTCAAGAAGTGCTCTATTTGTTACATTTGATATTTTTCTTTAATTTAGGTGCATTGGTATGTGAAAAAGAAGAAAAATAAAGCACAAATAGCTTTGCATTGAATTTTTTTAACACTTGTTTTCATCACTGAGTTCATATGGTTGCTTGCTTTGCATCCCATTCCTAAGGAATTTTTAAAATAATATAGTGCCTATTATCTACCTTTCACCTCTGCCAGTCATAAAACAATGCATTTATTCCAGCATAAATAATTTCCTCTGACTTAAGTGCACTGTACCTGTAAATAAAGACTTTCCTCAATCACAAGTTGCACATTTAACCAGACATTTAACAACTGCATCCTTTTAGCCCCATGTATTTGCCACATCAGCCCACACATACACATAGAGATAGATGGGTTTTGTCTATTATGACTATCCCTCACCAATTTAAGAAGAATTTGATCACTACCAGTTAACATAAAGTTACAGAAACAAACAACTGAAATAGCCCAAAGTAGTCAGAGGTTTGAGCAACAAACAGCAACAGCAAACAAGTCCTTCTGCTATTTACTCTGTGTAAAACACTGGCCTTGAGGCAAATTACCCCAATGTGTTCACAAGCCTCCTTGAAGCTGACTGAAGTGTCTTCTTTTCATTACAGCTGGATTCATTACTTTCATCAGTGCATCTATGACCACCTCAGTCTGTTTATCTTTCAGCTCCTTTATACTGCACACCTTACTAAGCTCTTTCCTGTTACCAACCAACACAGACTACCAGGTTATACTCTGGGAAATGGGGCTTTTACTCTGTATGAATTCTCCAAGTCTCACAAATAGAGGGAATTCTCCTGAAGAAGGTCTGCTTTCCCTTGACTTCATTTTGATAAGCAAAGTGACATCTGTGAACACACTTGAAAAGAATGGTGCTCACATGCACAGGCTCATGGCTCTTTCCTTAAATCACTGCCATGCCTCCAACCCACTTGCACTGCCTTCTGATCTACCACACCTATAAACACATTTTGTCTTCACTATGTAGCAGAAGTGAGGTGTGGGTGTTTTGGGACGATCTAGCTGTTCCTGTGTTGTGGTGTGTGCTTACTTACCCCAATGCTATAAATCCCACGTTTGGAGCTGGAAATGTAGAGGTCTGACCTGATCATCACCTCCTCAGTCCAGGGGTGCCCTACTTTCTCTCCCATTAGCCTCAAACTACTTTGAATAAAAAGCCTGAGCTCAACAAGCTTTTCAGACCCAAATCAAGCCCCAGGTGAACACTCATACCTTACAGACCATGGATCTACACATCTTAAAACAGGGTGCAAGAACTCTGCAATTTGCAGATCTGATTGAGTTGAGAGAAGGGCAGGAATTGCATCCAACTTAAATCTCCCTGGGCTCATGTAAGTTCTTTTAGAACAAAAAAATTATGGGTATTAGACATCTAAAAAGGACAAGTTTCCAATTCCTTAAATACCCTGGTTCCAGTATCCACACCTACACTTTCAATATTAGAAAGCAACAAATTCAGGTAAAGCAATGCTTGTTGCAAGATTAAATCCATGGTTCCTACTTTAAAATAAAAAAAAAATAACAAAAAAAAGAACAACCAAAACACTGAAAAAAACCCCAACCAAAACCAAAATGCAAACCAAAAAACCTCAAAACAAAAAAATTCACACCACATCAAAACAACAACATCCAAAAAACAACCAGTTATAACAAAGAGTCCCACTTATGATCCCTGCTTCCACCACTGAAGTATCCTCTCAACGTTTTCATAAGAATTATTTACAACTCATAAGACACTTCTTTGTTCTACAGTTGTCATGCAGGTGTTTTTCACACATATGAATTTACTTGGATCTGTTAATATTTCAACCAGACTTCTGTTCTTTGGACTAAAGAAGTTTCATTGAAAACAAAAAATTAAACCTCTGTTAGAGATTTTTATAGTTAGGCAGATTTCAAAGTCATGCAAGTGTCCTGAAGCAAGTAATCTTCCAGCAGTATGTACAGCTTTCATTTTAACACAAATATAATAGAAAATCCAAAGCCTGTTCCACTAAAACTCTTCCTGGTTCAAAGCCTGATGTTTCATCCAGCCCAATGTCCTTGGACTGTGGCACACTAAATGCACTTTTTTTTCCCCCTGCCTTGCTGCAATTATTCTGTTTTAATTTCTTTTATTGACTTGGCTGCTTCACAACTTTTGATCTCCACCTCTGTGCAATGCTTGGAAGCACCACTTTTATGAAACAGTTCCCCAGTGGTCTGAAATCTATCTCCTGATGTGCAGTACTTGTGCCCAGTGCCATAAACCCCTACCAGCTGCATTTAGCCCTCCAGTACATCTTGGAAGAGCCACTAGATTGCATCCACCTGCAGCCCCAGGGCCTTTCATGAGTCCTTCAAGAAGCATGTTGCATGGCTAGCCAGTCCAATCCTACACTATCCCAAAACACCAAAGAGCACTGCAGAATCATCTGGTGAAGCCACATCTATGTTAAGACCCACCCAAGCTGGACTGGAACAAGAAATTGTCAAAATTTGGTTGGGGCCCCCTCCACTGCCTGCATACATACCCTGCCTCCATATCCCATCTTTTACACATGATATGAAGAATTTAATTAATCTGGAAAGTGATGGTAAACATATTCTAAAAGAGCTGTTTCTGGTTCCATGCTGTAAAACTGTGACCAGGTCTGGGTCCATGGGGCCTCTGTTAAGCTTCCTTCCACCTCCAATGAGAAAATTCATATGACCAAGATATTTAGACTAATCTGTAATGCCTTCCCAGCTCAGAAGCATATTCCCTTTTAACCGGCTACAGACCTGTCTTGATTGTGGCTAACTCAATCTATCACAACATGAAGCAAAATAGAAACATACGCTTTTTTAAAACCTAAAAAAAAAACATTCAAAAACTTATTACCAAAGCTGGTAAATATTTTGGCTGGAAGGGAAGTAATGGAGGGGATGAGCCAGATACTTGCAATAAACCAAGAACAAAACCTATATAAATCAAATAAATACCAGAAGAATCAATGGAATAAGTGAAGAACTTACTTTTACCCACATAATTGATTAGAAAAGTATTAGGAAGAAAACAGTAGCCAGCTTAGCACAGGCTTCCTTTTGCTTGTGTTTTCAAGCCTGCTATTCATATTTGCAGCCAGCTGCTCCTGTACCACAACACATTCCCTGCTAAATCCCACAGAGGACTGCTCTGTGTGTCACACTTTGGGAGGAAGGGTCTCAGACAGATGTCACTTCTCACATTTCTCAGTACTTGAAGCTGGCACTGTGCATCTCTCCCCTTGCCCGGCTGCCTTCTCTCCCCTTGCTGGTGGGATCTTCTGTGTCTGAGAATGCAAGTGTCAAAGAAAGGGCAAAATATGCATTAAATTGATTTGTGTAAATTGGTCAAATTAGGAAACAAAACATTTCTGCTGAGGGCTATTTCCCTCCAGATAAGAGAGGGTTGTTTACTCTCTAGTAATAATTTAATTCCATCTCAGTCATCTCTGGAGCACAGACACTGTTTTGTTTTACTAAATCACACAGCAATGCTTGGAGGGGGAGCCTCTTGGGGCAATGAAGTTTTGGGTGATGGAGGGCAGTTGAAGAAAGGGAGACTGGAATTGTAGCTTGTGCTTTCACTGCTTCACACTGTGCACTGCAACTGCCAGGTTAAAGAAAACCAACTCCCTGCTATTCCTTCTCAATGCTGCAATATATTTCAGGCAAGTGCTCTGCATTTCATTCTGCAGTGCACATCTGCCCATACTGCACGTAAAGGGGATTCAGAGCCTTCTTTCCCAAAAATTCCATGCAGATGTCATGAGCATATCTCCTTGTGGGTAGCAGAAGAGCTATGTGCTTTTTCATTGCACTGAAAGCAAAGGTATTTTCACCATCCTGAAGGCACAGGCAAAAGCACGACAGAACGAGTAACTTATAGCAAAATTTTCTGTAAAGCTCCTGCAATTCAATACAATAGGACAGGCAATTTCAGTAGCAGAAAGGCAGAAATTTTATGTCATATTCTACCTTATTTATTATTAATTTGCCATGAATAAAGCTGCACCAAAGAAAAATAATTCCATTATTAGAAGCCAGAAAGCAAAATCATCTTCAATGGCTCTCAAAGCACTTGTACATAAATAATTTCAGGAACTCAGCCAATACTACAACAGAACATGATGAATTCATCATCATTTATTGGAAGAGATAAAACATGAAGTCCTGAAGGTCCATTTACACAACAAAAATCCCCTAGATCCACTTATTTTAATTACCAGACATAATGGAACAGTAGTATAGTTAAATCCAGAAAACACACAATACAAGTAATTTTGCAAATAAATATCGTGTATAAACAGCAAGTATTCTGAAAGACTTTCTTGGAGTTTTTGTTTTGGAAAGCTATTACACTATCAGCTTTCAAATGGATGAGCATTTTAAAAAGTCTCTAAGACTGTTCAAGATGGTTAACCAGTCAAAAGACCATTAGAAAGAACTGCAGTTGTGCCCAACCTTTAACAGAAAAACAGGCTCAAGCCTGCAGATATTCACCTCTTTGCCATCTCAGACATTCTACACACCATTATTTGTTATAACTAAGAGCATCATTGTACAAACTTGATTTAAAATCCTAATCCTGCATCAAGCATTCAGCATATAATAGGAGACGTTTAACACCTCATAGAATCAAGTTGCAAAGAGAATTTTATTAGTGAATCTTTAAAACTGATAACCCCAGATGACACAATTTGACATCTGGTAAAGAGAGCAGAATGAAGGGGAAAACACTGAAAAATACTGGGGAGAACAGGAAAGGGAAAAGGCACTGTGGTGCTTGCCTGACAATCTACAAGTTCCTTCCTCCTTCTTTTGACATGGCTTAAAACAGGAATGGGTTTTACTGCTCTATAACAGCCCAAGTTCCCTGTTAGACCAGCACTCACATAGATAGCCCTTTCCCCAACATATTACCACACAAATTGAGCACTACCCCCATGTCATCAAGTGAAATCAAGTGAGGGGCAGAGCGTTGGCAGTTTCTAGGAGCTTTATTATTGCAAAGATCAAGGAAATTTGAAACATTCCCAGAGGACACCGCTGCCCTTTGCCGAGCAGGCATTTCATTCTGAGTTGTAGTCGTGTAGCAGAAGAAAAAACAAATGTTCACTTACACCTCATATTTATGTGGTATCAGTTACCTTCAGGGAATCACCTTGATCAATGGTCCAGGATCCTCTAGACCCTGGCAGCTGTCAGTTTTATCCACAAATTCATGTCTGAGGTTATGTATCAGTTGGCTGTACTCACACTGGTGTGCAGACTCTTGAGTTCATGAAAAACTGCCCCATCTCTACCTTATTTTAAACCTTTGTGGCAAAGACAAAACTTAATAAAGCAACACTTCCTTTACAGCCTTTCTAATCACTTTGTTAAATTACAGCTTCTGTATCAAACCTATCACAGCTTTATACGACTTCTAAAACTGAGTAGCTGCTTCTGTTGAAATTTGTTTGGGAAACCGAACTAGATTGTCAGCATTAAACAAGAAAACAGATAAGCAGCCTGATCTTCTAAGTAATTATTCATCAGGGTTTATTTCAAGGCAGATTTGCATTTGTTTCTTCTGTAAGGAAGATATTTAACACAATTATTCTGAAAGACACAGCACTTCAGGAAAAATATTATTGGTACAGCTCAAGAGATCCTAAGAAAACAAACAAACAAAAGTGAGGACATGGCAAACAGGAAGGGAGAGACTAATTCTCACCTGTAAAACTACTTTCAGATAAATACTATGCCTGGTAATTCAGTACACATGATGAGGCTGCCATCCTCAGGGAATTGGGGAGGTATTGCAGCTGACTTCCAGAGAGGATTTATGCCTGGATCTCCAGAGAATAACTCATGTAAATAATTCCTCAAGAACTAGCTAATAAGACAAATATTAGAATATATTAAATTGTCTTCAATGTTATATTCCTTAATCCCAGTCACTCCCAAATGTTAGACTAAGACTAGATTACAGGGTCATTCAAGTCTTCCCCTCGTAATGCTGTACAGAAAGTTCTCCAGTACATTTCAGAACAAAAGGCTTCCTTAATTTGCTCTCTGACAATTGTACACACAACTCAACTGACAGTACAACTAACAGAAAGAAATGGAAGCTTTTTAACTTTTATAGAAATATCTAATTATTTCCCTTTCAACTGCCACAAAGAGGACTAGCATAGTTTGATCCTATCAGTGTTAAAATGTTACATATAAGTTGGGAGACAGGACACAGGAAATGCAACTATACCTCACTTTTGATTTTCAATTGAACTTCCATAGTTTTCCACTTTTAGAATATAGGGATATCTTCCATGCCACTTCAATTATTGCTCCTTTTGGTGAAGGAGAGGGAAGTCAGAAAACCCCACAAACTTGATTTAAAAATTCTGTTATGCTACGTTTCTTCCATACTGTACAAGCAGCACAAAGACTGTGAAGAACACATTAAAAAAGCAGAACTCCTTAAATAAGCTGTTTAAAAAAAAATAAAAAATACATGTTTGCACACTTCAGCAGTAGCCAGTCTGTTCAGGAGCATTCAACATCCTGAATTCCAGATAATGATACCATTTGTTAGACAGAAATGGTTAGTGAAAACAAGTTTAAAAAGGCATTCACCACTAGAGTGCTGCCAGATGCCCATCAGAAGATAATTGGTTTAACCACAGATAGGCCTGGGTTAAATAAATATGTAAGTTAATTCAGAATGTCTAAGTCTAAGAGAATGGTTATTATACAAAAGAAGACTCTTTTCCCTACCTGTGCTAAGTTCTGAAGCTATTGATACTCAGAATTGTCTACTGACACACCTAAACTCCAGTCATCACCAAAGAAAACCAGACCCCAATTTACAACTTGTGATTTTACTAGCCAAGATCTGAATGTAATAATAAAATTGATAATCCATTTATTGCAGACAAAGTATTTACTCTGCACTGAACCTTCAAAAGGCATGTTTTATTGTGCTAAAGGAGTTAATAACTCAGTGAAAAAAGCACAAGTCATATCAGAGGAAAATCTCTAGACAACTTTCCTTACAGTAAGATATACTTAAGGAGCTCAGTTCAATGCATCAAGGTTAATTTAGATACAGTCTTTATGTAATGGGATAAGTTCTCTTTGCTATTGTGTAAAGTCACTGCTTTTTTATGTTGCCAGGCAAATGTCACAGAAGAGTCTCTAGTTGGTAAAGATGGATAAGATCTTTTTTCTAAGAACAGTAAAAACAAGAAGCTACTAGAAAGACTTAAGGTTGTGTAGATCCACTATTTCAAACTGTATTTTCTCCAATAAGCTTTCCAACTCAGTTATCTGATTCAGTAATTATTCACCAACTCAATATTGTGCATAAAGAAAATTATCAATATTTTGATAATAATATAACAAACTCATATTTAAAGCTCGTTTTTTTCAACTTCCAACTTAACAGGAGCACTTTTATTAGGCATAAGTCTTATTCTACAAGTTAAGAAAATGGTATTGTCTGTTCTCCATATCTGACCAGAGAAAAGCTGTCTGCTGTACAATTCACAGTCTATGTTTCCCCTGTTCCTTCCATCACAGGAAGCTCCAGTACAACTATGACCAACCTCAGACTATAGAAACTGGATCTCCCCAACCGATGACAGGCACAAGAAACACTCCACACCACTGTATGAGATTGATCCAATCTCTTTTTTAAACCCTTGCCCACTCTATAGTGTATAAGCTACATGCAGAACCGCGGACGCCTTTTCAGGAACAACTTGTTTGTTCATCATTAAGAGGTTACTAAGCTGAAGCCTGAGATTGCTCAGTACAAATCTACCCTGGATTCTCAAGATGGAGCCATACTTCATACGTGCAGGTCTGAAAACAAAAGTGGAATCCCTACTCCCATCCTAATAATCTTCCATCAGCTACTGCAATTGCCCCTTTCTCACACAAGAAAACAAAATGCTGTATCCAAGAGACCAGCATTCACTAATAAACTCTGAACTCAATTAAGTCTTGATCTTCAATATTTTTCCTGACTTCCTACTAAATCTTACAAACCAAGTGGCCCATCCTTTACACTTCAGCAGTTCATCACTAATCTCTCAAGCTCCCCAAATACCACTTTTCCAAAGCTTATTCCCCTTCTGCTCTCTATCCTTCCCACAAGCATCTCCATAGGCACTCCATTCTTGAGATTTTCTTTTTCAGTACAGCAACTCCTCTATGACAAAATATAATATACGCAGAAAATATTAGTAATTAAGCATGCAGTAACTGGGTTCACAATGACATTCAGAGTCATCCTGTAACAACTGCAAGCAGCATAAAACCCATCACATTCACCACTCTTTTGTATGACTGGCTTCTTGGCAGAAGTTTATGAACTGTCTGATGCAAAATTTCCTGCTGGAGCCCACCCAAGTTCCATCCTTTGTTAGTCAAAAGCTTATTCCCTTCTTCAGTACTGGCAAAACTCAGTATTACAGCACTTCTGAAATTACCAGAGAGTTTGTCAAATGCAAATCATGATGAGATATTCTAAGCCAATGGTAAGGTGAACTGATGGCATTTGGACTTAACTCAAACCAGAAATTTGAAAGGTTTAAGAGTAATAAATCCTCTAAATACTTGAATTATTTGACAGAAGAAGTGGAAGGCTTTGAAAAAAAATCTATAGAAAGTCGTTTTTCAACAGATTAAAAGCAAATGTTAAGTACTTTGTGTCAGGTTTGTCTGTCTTGATTACCTATGTTAAATCAGGCAGAAAAAAACTGAACATTTCGGAGAAAACCATCAAATGTTTTCTATTAGAGTGTTTAAACTTACCTTTACAATGTGCATGATCAATTTTAAAATTGCTAACATTGGATTTCCTCACTATTACATGTTTTATTAATGTCATTTATAAAACAATGCGTTCCCCTAGTAGTAATAACATCAAGCATCAGTTGAAACAGCAACTAGTAAAATGTTTTTGGCAAGACTGACAAGTATAGCACCAGCAGATCCAGAAGTGCTCTGTTCCCTGAAAGCTAATGAAGTTCTGAATTAGGACCCACTGAAAGTGTATCAGTGCTCTTGACTCTACATAGCAGAGCACAGACAACAACCAAGTCACCATTTCTTGCCTACACAGCTAAAGGGTGTTATAATGTAAAAATACACTGGAGATCATTTGCTTGCTTCTCTGAAATATCCCACAGGCACTATGCACACACCCAAACAGACTGGGGAGGGAGAACAATTGGTGTCTCCCCTCTTCTCCAGTGAGTGCCCTATAAACAGAATAGAAGAAAAAAAACTTGATTCACTGAGCCACTCACTAAGAAATATTTTGAAACAGTAGTTTGCATAAACACCGAGTAACAATAGGCTGAACTACAGCTTAGCTGAGGGCATAAAATGTGATAACTACCTCTTTGTGAAAGAAACTTAAAAATGAGTTTGGTTTCTGAAGTATTAAATGTCCTCATTTGTTTTAAGTCCTAAGGGATATAGCCCCACAGCATCTCTGCAGAATCAGACTGCTGTTTGGAGTAGCATGATCTTATTAACAATAGCCTTGGATTTGTTGCAGTATTTATGACCCAATTTTACTTCTCAGCCATAGTCTTCAGCAGGAATAAAAATTCAACACTAATTACAGCTGCCAAAGCACGTCTCTGAACTAGTACATCCGAGGCAGACACACAGCCAGGTAAAACATGCTGAACAAACTTCTCCCCTATAGAAAAGATGCCAGTGCTCTCTCTTCACTAAAACACGCTTGGTTTTTTAGCTTGTTTTTATACTGTCTTCTAAGACTTAACCACTCCATACTTAGTACTTGTTTTCATTCCATCTCAGCTTGCAAAAAATCCCCATTCAGTATCAAATTCTGAATTTAACTGATGAGCTGCTTCACTTTCTCCTTTAAATCACTAGTAAGACACTCAGTCTGAGTTTGGTATTTATCCTACAAGCACTGTTCTCTGCCTCATAGCTCAAATTACTGCCACATCTACTAGTTTTGCTTTAAGTCCTTCAGCAAGTTTCTAGTACATGCAATATTTAGGCCAATAAAGTTGGGGATTTTTTTCCCCAAGTTTTACGAGGAAATGCTTCCAAATGGCTTGCCTGAAGTATTTGCCACATGCAGTATTTCTCAACCTGCAAAATATTGTATTTTTATTTTTTTAGAAGGAGATATGCTTTTTCATTTACTCATACCAGCAGTTAATCTGTCACAGCTCTCTTAGTTTCAAGCCTACTCGAGATGTACCTTCCAGTGCTAGTGTTAATATCTTATGTAAGGATGGATGCAGAATTAACACCGAGGATTCTTACTGTCAACATACATACAGGGAGCCAATTTCTTTGCAGCAGATGCTGGCAAGCAGATACAGCCTGGCTGGAGAAGCCTAGACTTCACACTATGCAGTTCATCCTGTTGAAGAAATTGGTGGCAGCTGCAGCTCAACTACTTTCAGCACCTAAGCCAGCTTGATATCTTACTAATTTCAGAGTCAAACAACAGTTTACTCTTGTACTTTAAGATATTGGTGGTGCGTTTCTTTATCCTATCTGTTGCCACCATCAGCCTTTCAAAACCCACTTGCTAATTTTGTAAACTAGGTTGCTAATCCCTTAATATTTAAAAACAAAGCTACTCTTCATTTACAGCTGTCCTTTCACTGTTATTGTGAAACACAGATTCCCACCCACATATCTGGAGAGCCACTTCATTGCCTGAAGCCATCCAACATATTAATACAGCCTCTCACTGTGCAAAGCCTGCAGGAACAGGCATCATCACACCCCCTGATTTTGCAGAGAGCTGAGCAAGGCCAGGTGTCTCAAGCCTCCATAGCAAATTGGGAGCACAAATCAGGTATTCAGACTTCTGAAACAAGCACCACAGACACAGAGTTATCCAGTTACTTTTACTGCTCCTTGTAAAGTCTTTAGAACAGGAAAGGCAAGAAGGTGAAATAGATTCTCAGCTATCTCTAGCCAGAGACAGCATTTCTGTCTCTGTATTTGAGCTTCTGCAACCTGACAATTTCAGCCTTACAACTTGACTTCCAAATCATCACTGAGAGGCTTTTTCTAATTGAGGTGTGACTAAACCATGTGCAGATTTCATCTTTCAATGTTTGTGTTAAATTGGAAGAGATGTGATAATTCCATTGACTTAGAGAGTCAAATTCATATGATTCATGTGCCTATATAACACATACACTATACAATGCATATAAAAGCCTTTATGCTGTTGGCATTTCATGTTTAACATTCCAATAGGATCTTCTCATAACCAGGAATGAGAGATCTTCACCAGGAGATGTGGTCCCAGAGCTCTGTTTTCATTGCTAAAGAGCCCCAGGTAAAATAATTATTCACGTCACTGTCCCTATGCATGAACAATAAAACAAGAACTCACAGTACAGGAATTCCTAACAAACCATCCTACAGACCATCTTTAACTAAGAAGAATTACTCAGCACTCATACCTCTTCCTATTTTCTCCCCTCCTTGAAAGAGTTGAGAGAATTATCAATAGTTTGTATGCAGTTTGTAGGTTTCTTTAAAGCCGCTAGAATACAGAGGAACAAAAAACTTCTTTTGTTCAGCAGCTTTCCACTCAATAAAATTCCCCATTTGTCTTTCCTTTCCTAGACCTCTTTACTCTTGCTAATCAGTGCCAGCCTCCAATTAGAATTGACAATAGAAGAAAGTCTTTTTATGCTTTTCAGTCATCACTACATAAAACACCATACTATACTTCATTCTCCACTCAGTTCCTTCTTCTCAGAAAAAAAACTTAGAATAAGTTTAGTGGTTTTAATCCTTTTCTTGTTCTCAGGCCAAAACCAAAATTCTTTCCAACCCTCCCATTCTGGACTTGGAGTGTGAATACTGAGCATGAGCTGGCCTTGTTTGCTGCACCTTCAACTAAATTGCTGCTGCCACCACTGTTCCTGCTCTCTACCATCTTGCAAAATATTAGCTTTTACTGCATGTATCAAATAAAATAAAAAAAAATTTTCCCCTAGACATAACCAACTGGCAACAGCATCAAAGATAAGCCTGTCAGCCTGGTATTCAAGACTAAAATCCAAAAATGAATGCAAGGCCCAATATGAAGAAGCTGGAAGATGTATGAGGAAAAAGGAAATGCAAACAGTGATTTTAGAAGAGGAAGATCAGATACAAAAAGGATATTATGATTGTGAAAGATGCAGTTTGTAACATCTGGATACATCATCTTATTACAATGCTGTGTTTGTATGGCTGCACACCTTAAAACATCAGCACAGGTTGAAAACCCATACCAGAATCCCACAATAACAACACCTCTGTTCTTTGAACACAAAAACACAGGCAAAATAGTAGGGAGGAATCAGGTGTCACACATTAATGAAATGGTTTTAGAACACCATCAGAACATAGCAAAGTCTCCCAGGCAGGCTGAAGAAATCCCTTCCCCCTTTGCATTGTCCACTCTCCTAGCAATTTATATTTTTTTCAGTAAAGCTCTCCAGGATCACTGCAACTCTCTCTAAGTTAAAAGGGCCCAGAAAAAAATTGCACTGCTGTGGAGAACATTGAAATTATAGACCTGCCTCCATTACACCATGGCACACCTGGGACTGCAAAAATGTTCAATTCTTTCCTGTTTTCACAAATTACATCTGATCCTATTGTGCCAAGGTACAGAAATTGTTGCTGTGCTTTACACAGTTGAAAATATGCCTCTTCCAAGCTGCCAGTCACTGAAAGAGCAACAAGTCTGACCCCTTGTACCACGTGGGGTCCTTCACACAATCCATCTCTAAGCAAAGGACTGCGGAGACCAAGCACTGGCTTTACCCCCAGAGATGCCTGCAAAAAAAGCCAGAACTCCTGGAACGCTTCTTCCCCTCTTAGCAGAGCCATGAACCACACATCAGGAGCCAGCCTTCGATAAGAGGCACAAATACCATTAAAACAGAGCTCTAAATCAGTGGAGCTTTTTATATCCTGTAATAGATCCCAACTGTATGGAAACATTAATATTAAGCTCTAAGGGCTAAGGATATGGTACTGGGTCCAGGACACATGCTTTTAAAAGGTCCCTAAATGCTTATTCATCTAATAAAGCACAAAAGCTCTAAAGAAGCTGTTGCCATCTGTTTTCTGGGCTTAGACATTTCCATATGACCCTCTCCCTAGTCCCACCAACTGTTATTTGGAGATAAAAGAAGAAACCAAAACCAGAAAAATTAACACTAGGACTGCATTCTTGAGTCACAACACTCCTCTTGAGTAGTGAAAAGATCCCCAAAACTTTGCAACATGGTACAGTAAGTTGCATTGCATTGTGGGCAGAGTTGAAGATTCAGCTCACTATTTATTTCTTTCTATAATTTAAATCAGATCAGTTTCTTTTGCACGTAGTTCTTTGCAGTTTAATGTGAATACTTTTATTACCTGCAATTTGAAGGAAACATATTTGTTTTAAACCAACAATTTGAAAGAAGTAGTTGAGGAGGAAAGAATAGTTTCCTCCAGCTTTCTTTTGATCCAAAGGTCTTCAGTTGGGACAGGCAGGGACCCCAGTAATCATACCATAGGCTAGGTTCAGAGCACTTTTTGTCCACATATAAAACATTAGTCTTTTGGATAAGCAAAAAAGAACTTAATGATACCAGCAGTAATTAAATCAGGTTTATTTTTTAAAAAGTCAAGTAATGTTTAAAAAGTTCTTTGCTTTTCTATTTTCAAATAAAATCAGGTACAGAGTTTGCTTTGGGGAGGGCTACAACAACTGTGATATGCTATAAAGGGCCTCCAACCAATGCCTGTTATTTACAAAAGCAACCTCCACCTTGACCCTTAATTTTAGTTTAGATTATCACCTCAGACAAAGATAGTCTATACTTTCCAGTCCCATCAGGACATCATGTCAACTGCTCTAAAAGCTGAGGCAAAGACCCATTAAGTGACAGTGGGCACTAACACCCAAGCAGCACACACAGTACCTGAAGGCTGATTCCTTTCCAGTCACAGATATGAACTGAATTAAGCAGCCTTTTCTCTGCAGAGAGTAACTCTGGTTGATCAGAATCAACAACACTGAAGATTCACATACTTGCTCAAAATAAGAGGTTAAACATTAGGGACTGTGCAGAGAGGCAGAGATGGTATTTCAGCTTCTCAAAGCACACAGTTTGTCACAGCCCAGGAGCTCCACAAGCACAGCACGCTCACAGCGGTGCACTGCACAGCAACTGCTGGGTCTAACAGCCTCCACTGGGATATGCCCTGCTTTTATGAGCTATGCCAGCCCTAATGGGATGCCTTGTGTTCTGTCCATATTGATCTCCAGGTTAACCACTCCACTGAAAAAACAAATCCGAAAAAACCGAACAAAAAAAAATTATCACAAGAAGAAAAAATACTTGCAGTTTCCTGTTCACACAACCTGTATGAACCTTGCATATACTTGTACATATATATGAGCTTATAAACCAGAGAACTATGTGTAGTCATTTGTTTTTAAAATAGCCATACAATATTTACTCTCTAAATGTGAAGACACTGGATATTTTAAAATTCTAAAGTTCATAACGTGAATAAAAGTCACCTTATGGTGAAGAAAATCTCTCAAAGAAGTGTTGCCATACAGCAGGGTACTTGCTGAACCGTTTACAAAGGCAGTGTGCAGTTTTCAGAGCAGCTATTCAGTAGTTTGAGATTACTTCATCACATTTTTGACCTATCAAAATGCAAAATCTGCTGGTGGCCATGCAGTGCAATAAAAGGACAGCAAGTCACTATGTACCTGTGGTGTGCCCAGGGTAGCAGGTACCACAGTTACTGTGCAAGGGACAGAGCACTGGAACAGGCTGCCTAGAGGAGTTGTAGAGTCTCCCTCACTGAGACAGACATTCAAGAGCCATCTGGATGCAATCCTGTGCCATGTGCTCTAGGATGGCCCTGCCTGGGGAAGTTGGACCAGATGACCCCACTGTGGTGCCTCCTGTGATTCTGTATCACCCCAGGTTCAGGGGCAGACATGGCCAAAACAGCTGAACAGCGTTTTAGATGACCAGGTACAGGACAGTCTCCCAGAACTATTATTGCTGTAAACAAGCATGAAGCAGGGTCCTCAGACATTTTTTCTTAAATCCCCACTAGTTACTATACCCATTCAACTAGTCAGACAAAACCAGCAAATCCCATGAATGTGCTAAGAACGCCTGAGCTCAGCAATTAATGTAAAAATATTCATTAGATTTTTACACTTGGGCAGAATAAAACATAGCTCTATGTTGCTTTTAAAAGTCTACCCTAACAAAACATCCCTGAACAGCTTAGATTTCCAGCCCACACATGTTGGTTATCAAAAGAAACAGACATGAGAAACAATGAAGAAGAAAGCTTGCACACATTACTTCCTTAGATTCCTAAAACCAGCTGTACTGAAAAAATAAAGCTAAGTCAACCATCCAGCCCAGGGGAGGGACAATCACAAGCACCAGGGGTTAAAAGCAATCATGACTGATACCTTGAAGGAGCTGCTTACAAGTGTTGCTTCAATTTATTCTTCTAAGATGAAGTTGGAACTTCTTAACCAACAGTAATGCAGCTGCAAAAAACATCTTGCAAAGTAGCAAAAAAATCCTATAGTTGCTTGTTGCTCTGGAGGTCATCCCCAGTTCTAAGTGGAACTCAGCCACAGCTCTTGCTCCCACTATACCAACCAGCAATCAAAAATTTACAGAGACCCAGTCTTTGCAGCAGAAAATCCCACAGTACAGCTACTTTCTATTTATAAAAAGTAGGGCCAAATGAGGTCTCAAAATATGGCTATATTAACTCTGACGGTTTTATGAACTAGTTGCTAGTTTTGACAGTTTTAAGGACACTTGTTGGAGGATTGGAGAATAACACACAAAGGACCCACAAACAACCCTCAGAGACAAGAGATGGGCACACACAGCTGATCTGTGGGCAGTGATCTCAATATCATCACCTAGTCCTGGACACACTCATATCACTATGGCAGTTTCCAGAGTCATTCCATCTCCTGACAACATCACTGACCCACTGCTCCAAGCGATCCATCACACCACGAAGACTACATCTGGGTGATGACCTATGTGCACAACCCTGCACCAAGGCATATGGAAGCATCTCACTTGGAGGACAAGGAATGTAGAGGTAGAAAGTTTTGCAGAAACTCAGCACTGACTTGGACACTGAGTACATCATATGCAAAAATGACCTTTCATCTTCCGCATATAGACAATTCTGAGCTTAACATTTCACCAGATTAAAGCCAGGTGAAAGACTACAGAGGAGTGAACCACAGCAAATGATTCTACATACATAACAATCATAGCAGCCATTCTTGAGCTGCAGAGCAGTTCTTAAGACCTTTCAACCTCCACAGAGA
Organism: Oenanthe melanoleuca; assembly: GCF_029582105.1. Taxonomy (NCBI): domain Eukaryota; kingdom Metazoa; phylum Chordata; class Aves; order Passeriformes; family Muscicapidae; genus Oenanthe; species Oenanthe melanoleuca. The sequence goes on from NC_079333.1 coordinate 44,991,860, forward strand.
CTGCGAAATCCTGCCTCCCCACACATCAGGATCAGTTCAGCCAGCAACCTCTGAATGCTCAGCACATCCAAACAACTTCCAAACAACATCTTTTTTGCAAAAAGATGACAGGCAGTTGAGTTCTCAAACAGATGCCTTCTGCCCAGCTGTATTGAGTTGGTAGCTCGTCTTCATTTTGGCACCTTAACACATTATGTCAAGTTTTGGGTTGTTTTTAGGACTCCTTGGTTCTCCCTATGACAGCTCACAAGGAACAGCTCTTTCAAGACATGTAGGCAAATAGGTACATATAACACTCTGCACAGATTTAGCAGCTCTGATCAAAGTGCTCCCTGTAGGAATTTGAATTTGTGTGTTTATGTAGAAAAGAAAAGGTTTATGTAGAGCATAAATAAAACAATCCTAGAAATGCACAAAGATCACATATTATACAAAGTGAGATGTGACAGAAGACCTGTGAGACAGAGCAATTTAAAAGTGTAAGCATGCCATGACATGGAAAACAGTAAGAAAATGGGGATATGAAAGAGCAAGATTTAAAGGTGATCATAATTTTCAATGTCTATCACTGTCATCCATTCTAGACACTACTGGAGAAGCAAGTTTGAAAGAGTAGAAGAAAAATGTATTCAACACATATACCAAAACAAGAGATCAAAGCAGCTTTCCCAGAAGAGGGAGGAACTATTTAAACCTCCTTTTTCAGAAAAAGTGTAAGATCAGCCTACTGGTGAATGCAGAATCCAAGTCTCTACCATTTTAATCCTGCCAGTGGTGTTCAGAACACAGAGCCCTTAAGCTGAATGGTAGCTCTGATACAGCAGAAAATGAGTTTTTCTTCAGATTCTGGAGTATATCTTTGCAAGTACAGGTATTCCTCACACATTTTCTGGCTTGCCTTTTCTAAGAAGTACTAAGGAGAATTATTAGCACAGAGATAAGATTTTTATTTTTTGAAAGGATGAGTTTACTACTGCTCTGCATAAGCAGATGAGCATCCCTTATAGACTGCAAAACACAGAGGATTCCATGAAGAATTATTCCTACTATCTGTGGGCAACTGTGCAAAGGAAAGCCTAAGTCCCAAAACAGCTATTACACCACCAACATGGCTACTTTGCCAAATGGCTTCCAACTGGGCAGCCTTGTTTGCCCTGCAGAATATGGTGGTACTTACTCACACAGTTAAAGATCTATAGATCTACACATTTCAAACACATTGGCAGGCCAAAAACTGTATAGCCCACTGGAGCCAGAGCCTCTTCATTTTTCTACTCATGTGAACAAACTTAGAGTTTGCTTCCTAGTCTAGCCTGTTGAATCAAATCAGTTTACTCTATTTCCCTCAAGCATAGTTTTAGTTTTATTATAGTGATTTCAAGGGTATGAATAGCAAAGAAATACATTTAAACCTAGCCATTTTTTCAGTGTAAGGTCAAATTTTTCCAAATATCTAGTATGGATTCAGCTGTGCTCCTATTGAACTTACACATACTCTAGAGTCAGCTTCCACCAACACTAAGCACTTTTGGAAACTCTGATCAGAGTGGTTTTACCAGTTCAGCATCCCACATATTACTACAGCGCCCTGAAGCCCAGAGTCCTCATGAAGGAATTCCCTGCAGTACTAAGAAACTTGCAGAACAGACTGTTCCTGCCTCTGTAATTTTATATCTGTAGTTTTAACAATGGAAAATACAATATTTAAGCTGGTCCTGTGGGATAGAGCACGAGACCCTCTTGGATCTTATGAAAGGAGTAATATTACAGTTGGTTTGAGTCTTGTTTCTGAACACAATGCAGCACCACATATTCTTTAGAGGCCTTTGTCTTCTGTACCTTCACACATCAGGATTTTAGTGAAATTCAAATATTAAACTTGGAAGACAAAAATAAATATTTCAATAAAAGCAGGAGAATCCTCAAATCCTCTCCTAGGAAAAGTTTTGAGATCTTTAAAACTACCCAATATTTAGAGAAGAAAATTCAGAATAGTAAGGAATGATCAAGGTAAGGCTACCAATTTCTTCATAACATTTGACAAACCATTACAAAAAAACAGAAAAGGTAAAATATTTCCTTGCAATTGCAACCTGGTGAGCAAGGAATTAAGGAACTTTTCTACACAGCCAGAAACCTTCACAAACCAGTTGCAAGGTTGCAGAAAGGCACCAGACCTTTGGCCTCCATCCAGCCTTATGGACCAGCAGGGAATTCCGTAAGAGGAAATATTCAGTCACTCCCTAGCAGACAACACACTGTTCCAGGAACTCAGGAAAAGGGTATTTGGCACAACAGACAAGTGGTAAGAAAGAAGGACAACTGTGTCAAGAGTCCAGTTGTGCTAGAATGCCTCAGCAGGAAAAAACTGGCATTCCTGAAGCCCAATGGAGAATCAGAGTGTCACATCTGTGGTTTGGGAAGAAGCTTTATTTGCTTGAAGAGAGTGGTGATAACACTTATGCTTCCAATACTGTTTTTACAAAAGAGAAGCTTAAAATGAAGGGATGCAAATAGTTGGAGGTGGGTTCACAAGCAGAACTTTGCTGTAGTACCTCTGAATTAAAACCTGGTGAACTTCAGCATTCACACCATCACCCTCAACAGCTTTGCATAGGAAATGAAGAATATTATATTCAATAAAGAAGGCAGGGGAATTTCAGTGAGAAGAAAGCAATTGTTCAATTTGGAACTTGACCAGAAAACAGGGGTTAACACACTAACACTTGTGGAAAGAAAAATATACCAGTACTATGAATTTCTCGTGGAACAGAAGGTATTCCAAACCACAGTTTTATCTTTCTTCTAAAATAGCATACGTTCCAGCAGCATAGTTTTTTCTCATGTGCAGTATCTATGGAATGTTTATTTTCCAATTTGGGAAGTATAGTGCTAAACATAGCACTGCTGGCTGCTCCTGCTCAGTAACTGAAGAGACCAAAAGCAATTTGGACAAGATACTGAGACATGGTGAAGAAACAGACACTGATATCATTTGGAACTGTTTGTGAGTATTATCACCCCATTGCTTAAGAGACAAATTTCACTTGCATTTGACAAGATGGTTCAAGTAAAATGCTAAGATTTTGGTCACCTAAATATTGGGCACAGAATGAAAAATGGCAACAAATGAATTTTCAATAGAGCAACTAGGGTAAACCTGAAGGAGAAAGTTATTAAGTTTTTGTCAGGACATGCAGTACTTTTCCTACAAAATTGTTTCCAATGACAAAGGATTATTTTAGCTGTATTCATGCCTTTCCTCCAACCTTTTCCAAATACTTAGTGGTAAGTAAATTTGCTAGTAAGAATGGTAACAGAAACAGGAAATAGAGGTGAAGCAGAATTTTTCATTCATAATCAGTTATGAGCATGGGAACTCAGTCAGTCATCCAATATAAACAGAAACTGAACACTAAAACAGATACAGGATATGAACTGACATACACAAGTTTAAACACAATACAAACTCAGTCAACTAGCTAAGTATTTTTCTTTAATAAACTCAAAAAGGCAAATGTATATTTTGCCAAATTGTGAATAGCAGGGGAAACTGGAACATTGATTCAATTTAGAGATTACTTCATTTGAATTATTTCCTCATCTGAACAAATAAAGCAAAATAATTCTAAGAATAGGAACAGTCACAATAATGGGATGAAGTTAAGCAGTAAGAAATGTTTGGCCACATCGCATGAATCATTTAAATTCAGGATGTCAGGCAGTTAATAGTTACCCAAGGGAAACGCGCTTCACCTGTGTCATTTAAAAAACAAACAATACCAATTAAAACAGTCTCATTAAGTAGTAACAGTAATTTTTTCCCCCCTTTAAAGGCTAGCTATGCATTTGAATGATTTGACCTATGAGAGTGAGGTTCAGGAACTGTCATAGCTCAGAACACTGATTAAAAAGAACAGAGTCAAAAAGTCAAAACATGCAGCAGAAACTCACTTTGCCACTCAGAGGATAATATAATTACCAAATTTATAAGACCAAGCTCTCCTAGAGTATGCCCATATTAGCTTTCCAGCAGAGAACTGGTGACATTTTCCAAGTTTACTTCGCTCTTGCAAAGCAGCCAAAAGGCTTTTAAGAAAAATAATCATAAGAAAGTCCCAGGATTGCTTTACACATCCCTACATACACACTGAACAGTTTAGGTGATCATTTCTAATAATCTGTGAGTATTCTTTATTCAAGAGTGCATGTAATGTTGCAACTCCAAACCTTCTTCCCACTTCAATTATCTACAAACACTAAAGCTGTCAGAATGTTTCTTCCCTCATGGTTTTCATAGTCATGAGATGAATACTGCTGTCATGAGTTGGCAGAAATAGAACAAGAGAATGAGCATTGATTATTTAGTAGGTGACAGATGAGGGGAAACACAAGATGTACATACAGGAAAATGTAACACATCCATAATTTTCTCTGGGACCAATTAACATTAGAATTGGCTAGCATACTGTTAATCAGAATTGAACTGCAATTTTTTGTCATGAAAATGGGGATCTTATCTAATGAAAGCCAGCAAGACACTTTCTTGATTCAATAAATAAATACACACTGAACCACAGCACAGAATAATCATTTTGTCAAATACTAACACCAGCAACAATATGCAAGTTGGGGGAATAAATATTTAAGAAGTATTCCAGATGTTCATTTTGTCAGCTATGTTATTAATGTCTCCTCCAAATCATGATGGAAGACCAGAAGCACCCCAGCTACAGCTTTACAACTTGGAGTGCTGAGAGAACTCTTCTCTTGGCTCCTCATCTCTCCTCTCTCCTTAGCTCATGAAATGACTCTAACAATTAGCGACATGTATTCTTCAAAAGCTGCTTTTTGCCTTCCCTTCTCCAACCTTCTGCTTTCAACTCATTAAACCCCTTCCCTTTTAATACCCAAGCAGACACATTCTAGTCAAAGGGTATGCTCATTTCAGAGCATTTAGTGTCTATTGTCAGATTGATGCCTGTGGGCTCATGTCCTCATCCCAGCTTCCCTGTATGCTACATGCAACAGCAACACAGGTAGAACAGCATTTTCCTGTTGCTGGGAGGTTGTTTAAAAAAACATTCATTTTCTCATCGTTTCCTTTTTTACTCATCTCCTAACCATTATCACTACAGCTCCAATATTGCTCAAGGTACTAAAAGCAACAGTTTGTGCCACTATCACCTAAAACCAGCTGGTGAGGTTGGGCAGAAGCCCCTCCAGAAGTCAGTGTTCAGATGCTGAGGAACAGCTGCACACACCTTTCACACCTAAAACCAAGCAAAATCATCCTGATGTAGTAGCCATGACATGGCAAGCATCCTTGTGGAAATAGCAGATAGTCCATAGAAACTGCTGTTGCTAGATTTTCTCATCTTCTGTTCATGCTGCACCACTTTATAGACACCTGTTCAGTACAGGACATCTGATCTAAGTATAGCAGAAAAGCTGATGGATTGTACAGCAATTGAAATATTTTTATTTATTTTCCTATTACCTGAAACCCCTCCCACAATGGCATCAACTCATTGTTCACTCAGCTGAAAAGCTGCAGGAACTAAGTACACATATAGAAAAGAAACAACATCCCAGCATCATCACCTCGAGCAGCACTGCAGAAATGGGCAGGAATACAAGCAGAAGAGAAAAGAACCTCACTATGGCAGGGATTCTTTTTCATCCCAGTGTGGGATGGGTTCACAGTCTTATGCTATGCATCTCTCTGGAGATGCTTGTTTTGTTGTGAAAGAAATTAAGCTAAGGACTACTTTTGCTGTCCAGAAATTAATTTTAAGTACCAAGTAGTTATAAACTGCTCAGAATGATTTAATCTCTTAAATGCTGATGATTGGTTCTTCCTAATGGATGTCTTGTCAATATGGCATTAAACCCATACAAAGGCAGAGTCACTGCCACCTGCAAAGAAGCTCTGTTCAACAATAACAAAAAGTTCCCAAAGCATAGTCATAAACATGTGTTTCTGAAACACCGCATTAATTCAACTAAAAATACTTCCAATTCAAGGCAGGTTCTTCAGTAGAGAATTAAATAGAAATTAAAAATTATATTGAATTTTTAAAATATTAAATAATTAAATATGAAATGCCATAACACAAGTTATATACTTCTCTGCTACTTTTATATTCAAAGCCAAATGCAGCAACATGCTGTACCTACCAGCTAGTGAATAAATACTAGATGAATGATAACACTCCATTTTGTTATTAAAAGAATAATCTCACTTCTACCCAAGCCTTAACATTTTGTGTCTCACAAAACATCACTAAAAACAGGTCCATTAATGGAACATTTGAAAACCAGAGACAGGCAATCATTAGCTCAGATCTCATAAATGAAGTCATGAGTTCAACTGCTTTCCAAATAACATTTACTTCCACTGAAAAGTAAGTTTTGCTTGCTTTTGACATACTGACATCCCAGTCAGTGTAAGGAAAGATAATAAGATCTGTCAGCCTCTGGAAAAACTTTTAACAAACAAGGCTTTTTCTTAAAGAGTTGTTTGATTTGATTTTGCTAGCTTTACCAAGTCTCCCGAGGGGTATATTTTTCTCCACTGTGCCAGTGGCCTGCTAGAGACACTGTAACAGTGGAAGACTTAACCCCATCAGAAGATACCATCTCTCCCTCTTAATGCAAAAAGGAGCCAGGTTTACTACAGTTTCATTTTAAGGGATTACCCCTGAGAGTCAAGTTCAACTACAGTTTATGCCTAAAGCTCAGAAAATGAATATACAGCATGCCTTAACTATATTTAAAAAAAAATTTTGAATGGCAAATGCAGCTGAAACTCCCCAGAGAAGATGAAAATGTTTTAGCAAATTTATGAAATATTAAGCCCCATGAATTTATGCAATGTTGAGAATAGCAAGGCAACTCCTACTGTGGTTAAACATCGTACCACTAAGTTAAAGAGCCACATCCCCCTCCCAATTAACATTCTTGTTTGAGGAACAACTCTAATTTGAAATGTCCTCTTCGTCAATTCCATTTTAAAATTTCTTCCTGTGAAGTATAAGTTCACTGCCTTATTTGACACACAAAGTACTATCAAAAACAACCCAGAGCATTAAAAAAAAAAAAGTTTTTTTTACTTCAGTATCAAGCACCTGGCAAGTGACTGGAAGGTTCCTGAAAAGCCTTAAAGGTTATTAAAAGCATTCCTCTTTTTCCCTGGGGACTTAAAATTCAATTATTTTCATTCCTTCTTTTAAACTATGAAATTACATCATCTCTTCCCCTTTGATTTATACTTTAAAGTATTTTTTTCTGCATTGTTCCTCAATTTGCTAATTCATTAATAAATAAAACTCCTGTTGGTTCCCCTCATGAAATAATGAAAGAGGAAATGTCTGGTATTGCATGTCCATTGGCAAAACAGGACCATTTGTTACATTCAGATAATTACATTTATTTTATATGTAATTTTAATAATTTGCAATATATAATTTGTTTCAGCTACATTTGATTTAACTTGTCAAATCTTCAAGAAATAAACTAACAAAGTGCCTTGGAAGGATCTCTGCCAAAGCATTGTGATAGAGTAAAAAAGCAGGAGCTTTCCATCTGCTCTGTGTTTGTTACCTTCCCCTCAAACAGAGCACAACACAGGGTCAGTTCTCTTCCTGGGCACTTGATGCTCTCAAAGCCCAAGGTACCTCGACCTTTACTCTGGCCCTACATTGGAGCCTGTTTGCATTCTGAAGATGGCTGCACTTGTGTTAGCTCCCTCTTGTGAAACACTTGTCACTCCACAAAATTGCTGCAGAAATGAGACCTCTGCTCTAAGGCTTTGTGCCTTCTTCTTCCAGCCCCCTGCCCAAATTTAAAAATAAATAATCAGCAGCAGAAGAAAAATTGCTGTCACTGAACACTACAGGGAAGAGCCTTCTCCCTCATCTTCGTTCACTTCTATTTCATGTTCATACAAACTGATAAAAACCCCTCTGAGCCTCCTTTTCTCTAGGCTGAATACTTCCAGCTCTCAGATTCTCCTGGTATGACAGATGTTCCAGCCCTTCATCATCTTCATGGTCCCACACTGGACTGTCTCCATTAAACCTGTTTGCACCTTATGTGAAGGACCCCAGTACTGGACACAACATTCCAGAAGTCACCTCACCAGTGTGGAGAAGGATCACCACCCTCAACCTTTACCAATGCTCTTTATGCTGCAGCCCAGGGTAACACCAGCCTTCGCTTTGCCACTAGGATTCATTGCTGGCTCACAGTCAGCTAGTCCACCAAGGACCTCAAGATCCTTCTGGATACAGGTACTTTCTAGCTCAGCAACCCCCACAGTTTACTGGTGTAAAACTAAAAAGTAAAGTCCTTACGCACAGGACTTTGCATTTCCCCTTCTTGAGCTTCATGAGATTTCGCTGCCCAATCCTTCAGCCTATTGAAGTCTCTCAGAAAGGCAGCCAAGCCCTCAGTGTTATCAATCGCTCCTCAGTCTTGTATCATTTGTAAACTTGCTGAGGACATACTCCATCTAATCATCAGGTGATTAATGAGCACATGGAACAGCTCTAGACCCAGTATCGTGCAGTACAGCAGCTCAGAAAACAAATGGAAATAAACTAGTCAGATAAAAAGCCCAAGGGTTCAGCTATTTCAGGCACATAGACAGCACTGCTTTTGCCATGTGATACTTGCACAAAAGTGCACACATATAAGGTAAGTAAAACTGCAAAAAAAAAAAAAAAGTGGTACAAGGTCTCCATATAGTCATTTCCCAGAAAGCAGATCTTGCTTCTAGAATGCAAATAAAACTTCCTGCCTGCCTAAATCAACAATCCCTCTTAGGGTCACAGGTCTACCCAACTACCAGCAATGAGCACAAACACACACATCCCTCAAACCACATAATATTTCAACGTTAAAAATGATGCAGCCTTCCTGCTACACAAAAAGTAAAGTAAGCCAGCTTTTGCTTTTTATTTTCTTGGGGCTCTTATTTCCTTCCTTCTGGAGTAGTCATGACATAGGACCATATCTGTGTATGGCTATACGCAGAAACAGCAACAAACTCTGCTGTGACTTAGCAAAGCAAGCAGTAGTCTAACATTTTAACAGGGGAAAATGCACTGTTATCACATGCTCATATAATATATAACTAGAAATCAGTACTTAAATTCATCCAGAGACCTTCTCTAAAGCTGAGCTGAACAGTCACACAAACATTTTGATTACAAATTACATCCATACCGCTCCTTTTCATCAGTGTCTACTATAATTGGACAATCAGGCATAATGTTTTCTTACAATCTTTCATCACTTTATAGAAGAGATTTGACTCAGCTGGGACTGACACTGGCAGAAAGAATTGTACTATTTGATGACACAATTTTAATAAACGACACGCTTCCTCCTCCATAAGAGGAAGAAAGGCACTACTAAGCAAGCTGCTCTCCAGCATACTTAAGTGTGGCAGTGCACATACTAGGAATTTCACAGGCTTCACATCCATTTTGTTACCAAAAAATGTCACAGAATTCCTTACCTGCAACAAATGACCGCTTTACAGGAGAGTGCCAAGTCCAGAAAGCTCCGCCTGACTTCAAATGAAAGGGCATACTTCAGTGTGTGGCCATCAATAATCAGGGCAATATCATTTTCCTTGCCCAGTGACTCCCCCAGACTAGTACAATGTTGAGTCAGAGAAGCTCTTGTTGCCTGAAGAAACAAAAAGAAAGAAAATGTTTCTTCCTAATACAAGAAAAGTGCCTTCAAAGTAGAGCAAGGTATCTCCAGACTGTAGTACACATGTACCCAAACTGGCACAGACATGAGCTAATGTGTTAACAGTGTCTTATGCAGATATACTGACTTAGGTCACAAATCAGCAAAAGCTCCCTCTGCTTGCCTAGGAATGTGTCATGTTTCAGAGCAGACTCTAGCTCTTTACTACGCAGTCCTGCATGATGGATATGCCCACAGCAGTCGTGACAGAACCTTCCCAACTGTAGCCCAAATACATTAACTTTCCTCGCCAACACAGGTGGGAAAGGAATCAGGCCACTTTCACACAAAGGGGAAGGGTGAGGAGAAAGAGGAAAAGTTGCTTTGCAGTTCATTTTCTCTCACCCCACTCATTAGTATGGTAATCAAAACAAACTCACTCTGATTCACTAGAAAACTAGCCCCAAACTGGAGGCAAACTTACAGATTAAGTTAATGAGTGTGACAGAGAACACAATTCAGCCATTTCAGACACAGATTACCTTTTGCACCTTCTTTAAAATAACGACTGCATAATTCTCTGTTTCCCCATTAAAATGTGACAGATTAGATTTATGACTTCATGGCATGCTTTATTTACACTGCACCTGAAAATCTCACACAAAGTAGATGACTGTGCTTAAACCATTAGAGACCAGTGCTGGGAAAACAAGGGTAAGTCTTCTGGGAAGAAAGCTGTTTTATCTAGTTCAACACTACTGTGCAGTGACAACATTCACAGAAACTCCAAGGATGGTATAACGGATACAGTTTGGGTAATGTTATCAATAATAGAATTTTATCCCAAGAGTCCCTGCCCCTGGGATCTTGGAGTGTCATTGCTTTTCCTTTACTGCTTCCTCTCAGTCTTGCTTAAACATTTTTCTTGCTCTCAAGTGCAGAATTAACCCCTGTCCTTCTCCTGAATGCACACACGGGATTAAATGCTTCTCTGACTATGTGAAACCAAGGGAGAACTCCCTTGCCCTTATTCCCTGTCTAGCACTTCGGGCACTTCAGAGGGAACACCCTCATTTTCACTTGACCCAAAGGAGGGTGAAGGCCAGAGCTCAACTAGTGCCCTCTAGAGAGACAGAAGAAAATCTGAGGGCAAGTTCAGGAGGGTTACTGAATATCCATCATCCGTTGCTCAAAAGAAAAAGCCACAGGAAAACTTATAAAAGGTGATGTTTCTCATCAGATGAGATTACTAGTCTTTCCATATCTTATTAACAAGGCTATGGATAAGCCTCATCTTATTCATGCCCTGATCATGGAACTCACTCATCCTACATGTAAGATGACACAGAATTAGTAACACTGTTAATAATAGCCCAAAACATTCTAAATCAAGGATGACAAATCGGGCACTTCATTTTACCAGCACTTTGTAAAACTCCAGATATACTCCTCCATATGCATGGCTAACTTGTAACCTAACAGCATATACAGTATAAAAGCATTAATTATTATTTCTGTTTCTTCCAACTACTTAAAATTGCTGTGTTTAAAAAAAAACCAAACAAAACAACTATTGCTCCTATAGGCCAGGGCAATTAAGCCAAATAAACCAGACCCCATTCTCACTGGGTATATAATAATGAAGACCTTTTAAGCAAGCAGGGGAACAAACATTTGGAAACCATGGGGAACTACATCCTTCTGCAGGCAACTCGTTACTGGTAACTAAAATAAAAATCCCTACTTTGATCCCCAGCTTCTACTCTGTGCTTGACATTAAGGGATAAGTTTCTTCGAGTCACATCAAGACTAAATCCTTTACTAGAACAAGCATGATGGAGCAGAAATCAATAGTAATCCTAAGAAAGTATCTGGATAAACTCACACCTGGAATACCCCTGCCTTTTTTACTGAGTATCCATCAAGCCTAAATGCTAAGTTTGTCAGGGGTTGTCTCAGAAATAGAACACTAGAAACAAATATAGCAAGCCTTTCACTTAGCCATAATAAACTTGGTTTTCCTTCCCAGCCACAGAGCACCCAGCTGCTCTGGGGAAACCCAGAGAGGTGCCTGCCAATCAAACTTTATGGTACTGGCATATCAATTTCCATCAAATATTAAAAATATACAGCTTTACTTGAAAGTCAAAAGGTGTGAAAACTGAAAAGTCCATCTTTTTAGTAGCCCTGATTCAGTGGGTCATTCTAATAAATATGAACACTTCATAAGCCAGTAGAGGAAACGTGCACATGCTTAAGCAGTGAGTTGAATCAGAGTAACATTATCAGTTTAGAGCTTTACAAGTGCATAAAAACTCATTCATAAGACCACCAAGTGTCAGAGAACAAATACGAAAAAAAAATCAGATTTTAAAAAGTCAACTACAGAGCTCAAACTGAAAAAGCTAAGGAAATCAGGTTTTAATTTATTTTTATTCTACTTTTAGACCTTTGACACAATGGGGGGACTTGTTGCTAAAAATATGAACAATTCTGACACAAATGCATTTAAGGGTTAAGGTTGTTACAGTCTCTGTACTTGAGTTAATTCAAGACATAGTGCTATATTCCATAAAAAAAACAAACAAAACCCACACCTATCTCACCTGCTCTTCCTGCTTGTTTTCTATTTCCATTTTAACAAGTCGCAAATACAAACATCCAGCAGAGCCTTTACTTGCATTACTGCCTCTAAATAAACTTTCAGATTTTATTGTTCTCTGTGTGCATAGTTTCCATACAGAACATGAAGTAACATTATTAATTCACCATTACAAATCTTCATAGCAGACTAAATTTGTTGACAGGCAGAAAACAAAAACATCCTGAAGCAGAGTTTGTGTGGTCTTCTCTGGATTTTATGCTTAGGATCTTTAACAAACCTTGTGATAGCATGCCTGTATATTCTCACTTCCTAAAACCTAAAGAAAAATCCCTGCTGTGTCCAGTGTTATATTTGAATTACAATACTGACAAACATTTTGGGATTTACCAGGCTATTATTTTGTGGGTGAACAGAGCAAATACTAATGCTTTTCACATGATGCTTAGAGCCAACTGGGAAGTCTATGCAATCAGAATTAACTTAATCAGAAAGTCTGCTGATTTCACCAAAAAACAAGAGCAGTCTCCTCATGCTATAATAAGAAACATTAGGAACGTTGTACAGGTTATACAATTAGCTCTTAAGCATGTTTTTTTCTGTGCACCACGTGCCATTGGGTGGTGTTTGTTTTTGCTGCTCTTGGGTTTTTTTTTGCTTTGGTCAGGTTTTTTTAGAAGCAGTGCACCATACTGCCCATTCCCTCCCAGCAGAGCTTTGCACACTACAACAAGAAATGTTGGTGTGTGAGGCAATGCATTATCCAACAGAGAATGACAGTATCAGCTACTTGCCAATAAAAAACAGAATTCAGAAGGACTTGCAAACACAAAGTGCAGAAGACTCCAGCAGGATAACAGCCATTCTCTAAGCTTACCCTACAAAAATGCTGATACCCAGAGAAGAACTACACAATTAGAAGATAATCAGATCCAAATCTTCTCCTTCCTCCCCTGCATTTCCCTAGAAAGGCTCACAAAGTCACTGAAATGACAGCAGGAGATAGAAAGAATAGAATTTTGTGCAGCCACTACACTTGTGGTTTATTGTAAGCATACAGCCACCCATGGCCCCCAAGGAAAGAGATCTCAAGAAGTCAGTGGCTTGCAGCATTATGCCAGAAGGCAGCTACTCACCCCTGGATCTGTGACCTCTGACAGGCATAGCCCCATAAGGCCAAAATCAGCCTTACATTCTGGCTGCCCACATTTCATGTACTCTCAGTTGGTTGGAGCATGGTGCTAATAATGTGTTTTCATGTTTTCTATTTCCATCATGTTTTCACAAGATGATCATGGGTATGAGCCATTCACTGTAGAGTTGGACTTGACAATCATTGTGGGTCCCTTCTAAATCAGAGATTCACCCTTCTTGAACAGCCATTTCTCCATCTCAGAAGACCTAACATGACCCTTACACAACAAGCTCCAGCAGTAAGAGATATTAAACATACACATTGGTTTAACTATAAGCTCAGTCAATTGCAAATACTATTTGCTTGTGTAGTTTTCTAGAAAGTACTACTAGCTACAGCAGTTTAAAGACTTCTCCAAGTTAACTTTTTCCATCATCCTATAATTAATTTCCAAACGACTAGTTCTGATATAAATGAGGTTATATAAATTACACAATCTGCTAAGTCACTAGAGTGTACTGAAGTGCCAGCTCAGTTTGTTTTACCAATCCAAGAATTTACTTTTTACAGCTGCTGTTTTCCTTCCCATCTGTGGATAATCTGAATCATCAGATGTAACAATTATTTCACTGCACTGAAAAAAAGTGGTTTCAATCAAAATACCAGTCACATCCCCTTCCCCCAATGTTAAGTAAAAAATATTTCAAGGACAACTTATGAATAAGAAAGGAATCCATTGCATAACCCCAATCAAGATAACACTGGCCAATCCTACTTCATGGGAAATTTCCCACTATATCTTAATTGCAACCTAGAAGCTTCGCCATTTCAGGTGAAATCTTTGACTTCAATCTGCCTGGCTGCTGTGCCAGAGAGATCTGTAAAGACATCTGGCAGAAGCAAATTTACAGAAGAGGAATAATCGACACAAAGGCAAGAAAAACTAATGTTTAAACCAAAGATGGCAAAACAGAATAGAACTATTTAAAGCAACACCCATTGGGCAGAATAGTGCTTTCCACAATAAAAGAGCAGATATACAAGAGCTAACCTTTAAACCTGTCTTGAAACCTAGAAAGAAACATCACTTTCAGAACAGATCCTCACTTTTGCCAATCTTCCAAGTTTAGCACCAAACTTGAGTAAGTCAGCAAACTATTTCAGTTTCTGAAAGCAAACAGGCAACTTCTAAGCACCTAATTATAAGGAAGGGTGCAAAGCATATGGCTACAAAGTCTAGTGAAGATTACTTTAAGTTTATGGCAGTAGTCCAGCTACAGGACTTCTTGTCATGTTACTCTGTTCCAGCTCTTTTGTGATCAGTCTTCAGTTGGTTATTTAATTGCTTCTGTACTGTAAGAATTAAGCTGGGGATGGAAATACCAATTCAAACGTTGTGTTTTCTAGGTGAAACATGTAAACTTATGTAAACTGATACAAAAGTCAGGTTTAAGGACTATAAAATGGATATCAAAACATCAGTAGGATTGAAAATAGTTAGTTACTAACATTGGAATATGTATGGCGTAATACAATCAACTCTACAACGACATGGACCTCCACATTCAACTCACAAAATTTTTCAGAGAAGTATTTGCACACTTTCAACAGTAAGGAAATTATTAAGAGCATCCACAAAACCACTCTGGCTTTCTTCTACTCTTAAAACCATATTACAATGCTAAAAAGAAACAAAAAACAAAACAAACTTGACAGCAGTATGGACATTCATCTTGCTACACAGTGCAACAGATGAGGCAGCACACGGGCAACAGAGCAGGCTGTGTTCATGAAAATACATCATCTGTAAAATTCTTGTAAGGCCAGGAGCAGAAGTATTAGCAGGGAGGTTGTTTTGTTTACTAATTCACTGAAAACTGCACTTTGGAGAAATGACTCTGAAAATCTTTTATTTCTAAAACCCAATTTTAAGAGTTCATCCCTTCCTTAGCTTTACAGAACAAGAGCATATAAGGACATTGTAGCTGAGAACCACGCAAACCTTCAAAAGCCAAAGACTAATTGTGAATCCTTCACTAGTTCACATTGCAAAAGAAATAGTACCAACATCTCCCAGTTTAGACAAAACCTGAGTACTTTCACAATACAGGATTCATTTCAAATTCAACCTGTACACACAGAACCATTTAGCAAATGGATCATGGAAGATCAGATCCCAGCTGCATACCTTCAATTTACTCTTTCAAGTAGAATCAAAACTAAGAGAAAAACTAACAAACAGGCCCATCAATAGCTGTTGCTCAGTATTACTGCAGTGCTCAGCCTGTGTCACATGCTCATTTAGACACATAAGTGCACAAAGTGTGACTACTCCGATGACAGCTCACAGCCATTCCTAAAACATGTCTATCAAATGACTGTCACTAATCTGACATGGCAACACTTGCCTATTTAATAACACCATGATTCTACTTGGTTAATATGATCTCCTACCGTGCCAAGAAAAATATCATATGGAGGGCCCAGAGATATTGGATGGGTTCAGTCAATTCATTTTCATAGCCTTGAATTTAACTTCAACCTTCAGTTAGACAAGTAATTTAAAATGTCTTGATACAAAGAGTCCTTAATCTGCATAGCAAGAATCAGGTTACCACATATTCAGACCAAATCTTGCCTTCAGATATAAGATAAACAGATGATACCAGAATTTTTGTATCCAGGGGCTGAAAGCCCTGATGAAAATGCCCATCAAGAGCTGTAACAAGTGCTGTACAGAATGATGTAGAGAATGATTCAAGGATGTTTCCAGTTCTGCAACAAACCTATTATGCAGAAGCCAAGAAACTTGGTTAAATTAAAATAAAAAAATAAAAAAAATACAGCCTGAAGGAACATGTGTCTTGTCATCTGTACATCTATCTCCAAGAGTGTTCTACATACTTTAAAAAGAAAAATGAAACAGATCTTTTCACAAATTTCATCTGATCTTAGAAAAATTATCTCCAAAAGTGTCAGTCAGATATACCATCTCAAACACATACACTGTTGTAAAGGGCTGCAGGTATTTTAAGTACCTCCAAGATCAGTTCAAGATCATGGTAAGGAGGAGCATCAAAGAGCTGACTATTCAAAAAGTACATGGTTAAGTATTCAAGCAAACTTAATGTACTATGTCAGGTGGCTGAACACTAAACTTCAAGCTCTCAGTGAAGAAAAACAGCATCTATAATACAGAATACATATTAAGTCTCCTCTGCAACTCCAGAGCTGGAGAGGCTTTGGGGCAGGGGGGAGAAGGAGGGATGAATTTGGTGCAAAAAGAGGCTTTTGCCAGATTTAGAAATAAAATTGACTTGTTCAAGACTTCACTAATTAGTCATCTCCCACCTTGCAGATTAAATAATATGGCAGTGTGTGCTGCCAGAATTGGTGATCCTTGTATCTTAGCCTCTGAAATAAAACCTGCAGTTTTCTGCAGCATTACCTTTTCCTCATATTAAAGAGAGAAATGCTGATTATAGAAGTGGCATCTTAAAAATGCCAGTCTTCACTGTAATCTTAACTAAAATAGTGATTCATTAAAAAAAAAAAAAAATCAAGAAAAGTGACAAAAGTCTCAGCATTCTCAGACCAAAGGACTGACATCCTAAGTAGTTATCCACTGCAATATAGTTGCCAAAGGCACCATCTCGAAAGCCATGAGTCTTTTGCAACCCTTCCTAGAGTTCCAAGAAGGCAAAGCTGGCAGCATAAGAAACAATTGTAGAAACAACTGCAGTCAAAAGGGCAATTCATCAAACGGTCTTCAAACGCTATGAAAGACAATACCATATTTGTTCAGTTTGACATTTTTTAATATTTCTAACTTTAGCAAGAAGCATGTGTATCCTGGGATGACCAAGGATTTCAAATATTATAACCACAACCCTGGCCTCTTCACACTAAGAACAGCATTTACTTATTTCATTTACTCCAAAACTGCTCTGTGTAGGTGATTTTGTCTAATGGTTTCAGTATACATTAGATATTTCACCACAGACAGTTTATGGTGCATATTAGGATAGTTTATATCTCGTAGCACAGAAAGGGCAAAGAAGAAATGCTTGTTCTGGACACCAAAACATTTGTGTGATCACTAAAATCAACTGTACTCTGCCAAGATGAAGCAGTCTGTTAGTTCTGCTAATATGCTAGAATAATTCAATGTCTTTATGTTTTGATATTTTAGCTTTATTAAATTCATTCAACAGGATGGACTTTTTATTTCCTCCTACTTTTTCTCTTTGGAATATAATAATCCAGCTTTTTCCTGGAAGCAAACAAAGCAGAAGCCTGCTCTTGTTTAGACCTTCGGGAAGTTACATTTCTATCAAGTAATTTCTCAGAGAAAAAAGCCTCTCAAAAAGCTTCTCAATCTGATGGATAAACCTTCAGATCAAGGAGACACCACAACCTTCTGCTTTAGATCATGAAGAGATAAGATTCTCTGTTACACCATCTGAACCACAGGCTTCTGTGTTGCTCTGTTTTAAGCTGTCAGTATGTCAATGCCCCCAAACAGATGAGGAGAATTCAGCCAAGAAAATAACATAACATTGGTATGTGGACATACAAGTCAATCTACAATTTACTCCACACTACCCCCGCAAAAGAGGGTATTTTCTCCTTACATGACATTGCAGGATGTTTTGGGTTGGAAGATGATCGAATTCCAACCCCATCCCTAGTCTAGGTTGCACAGAGCTCCACCCAGCCTGGCTTTGAACACTTCCAGGCATGGGGCACCCACAATTTCTCTGGGCAACCTGTTTCAGCACTTCACCACCCTCACAGTAAGGATTTTTTTCTCAACATGTAATCTAAACCTATTGTCTTACAGTTTGAAGCCATTCCCCCTTCTCCTGTCACTATATGTTCCTGTAAACAGTCCCTCTCCAACTTTCTAGCAAGCTCCTCCCTTCAGGTACAGGAAGGCAATTAGGTCACTCCTAAGCCTTCAGGTAGAATGCTTTAAAGATTCAGATCTCTTCTACAGATACTGGCTTTTTCATATATTTATACCTCTATCTGTGTGGAGGGGTTTTAATTACACAAGTGTACACGTATTATTGCTATTATACCACTGTGGTCGCTATAAATAAAATGTGGCCATCCTGACTCAATGATATTAGAACTTTTCTGAGACAAAGAACAGTAAACCAATGCAGCCAGGACTACATTAAAGGAGTTTTACCATTGCTAGCAAGTATTCATGTATAAAAGACTGGACACTAATCAAAGCAAAATACAGATGATAGAGCTCATCTCTCCTTCAGAAGAAACCTATACATTATGAAGGCATAATATTGAGTAGATTGATTTGTACAAAACAGGATTGCCTCAAGACAATTTTCTCATGGTGCAGTAACCTTTCCAGCACAGACATATGTATGTGTTAAAACTAGTGTTCACTATGACGAAATTATTTCCTATTTTCAAATCACATTACATGTGTAGTCTGGAAAAGAGAAAGTTTTGTTTTTACCCTTTCATGTAACGTAACATGAATTTGTAAAACATCAAAATACAGCTGGAAGGACAGAATTTCCCTCTCCAAAGACTAATAAAATTTAAATAGGGCTAGAGAAAGCTATAGCTTCAATTATTTGTAGTCTTCCACTCTTAATTTCCTCTTCAAAATCCCCTTTAAAAAAAATAGCAACCCCTATAAGCATCTGTGCAGTTAATAGTCCAGTTGAATGGTAGTGTAAGTAACAGAGGCCATACTGCTGTCAGAGTTCATAGCCAAAGCTATTCCCATACATAAGTAAAAGGAAACTGCTTTGAGAATTAAGCCAAACAGCAAACTATAAACTCTAGCTACTCGAGACAGTCCCACACAAACACAAGCCAACCTGTCATATTAGTCTTCCTTTAAAGTGCTTGTGTACTATCAAATCTGTTTCTCCAAGCGAAGCCGAGAAAGTTCTAGAGGCACTGATTAGGACAAGCAAACTCTGTAGTAAAACTGACTTTTAAGAAGCAGATTGCTTTCAAGCCAAGTTGTTTGCTTAAATCCCTGGTTTTGATTTAGAAACAATACACATATTGAGCAGAAATATGAGAGAACTCGCAGTTCCTGAAATACCCTTTGAGATTTTACTTCTACCCTGACAGCATGACAAGCATCAGAAGTTACTCACACTCCTTGGAATATGTATTTTTCCCTTTTACCCCAGGCTGACTAGGCAATAAAATAGCACACAAAGGGGTTTCCAGCAGGATCTGATACAAGCTGTACTCCCATGACCTTACCTATTCCCCAAAAGCCTCTCAAAAATGGAGAACACATACTTTCATCGATTGTTTCCATCCAACTGGGATACCTTTGACCCCTTGAAGAGTTAGGCCAGGCTTCCTGCCCTTTGGCAGCTGCTCAGTGATAGGCAGAGTGCAACAGTCTATACTGGACACTTCATTCCTGGCCTTGATCCCATCTGTGCCCTCTCAGGACTTCAAATGAAGCAGAGCCTAGCAAGCAGACTGCAAGGCAGCATTCTCCTGCTTGGGTCAGCGCCCCTTTGGCAAGCAACTGGAAAGAGGCACTCAAGCCTGACCATGCTTCTGTTTAAGACAACAGCATCTAAATTGCCTTGCTAGGGCAGATGAAGGATATGGAACACACTGAACAAGGAAAACACTGCACATGCCCTGAAGGACAGCTGCGTGGACACTCCCACACCTGGTAAACACAGACTGTCAGAGAAAGAAGCAGAGATCAAAAAGCTGGAGCAGCAAGGATATAGGGAAACTGGATTTTCTCTCATCCCAAAACTACAAGTAAGAGCTCTCTACATCTGCATCCAAGCAGAGGACAATAACAGGACTAAAAGTGCTAACCTTAGATTACAGTTTTTTAAACCCATAAATTACAGTGCTAAAATATAGGCACATATCAGGGAGCGGGGGAAACACTATTGGGTTACACTAGCAAGATGCTAGGAAACATTCCTGCTAGATCATAGAGATCTTCACTATCTGAACACTTCTAGATCTGTAGGATCAAATAACTCTCATTTAACAACTGAAGGAAAGTAACAGGAGAGCTATCCAAAACACAAGCACTGTCACCACATGTAAATTATGAAAACGAAAGAATTTAGTGTTATAATATCAGAATACCAGAAATCCAGATAGCTATATACTTGCTCAGCCGATACAAGACCCATAACCAAACTATCTACAAAGCATTAGATCATGAAATTAGAAAAGCATGACAAACTATCCAAATGGTTTTATGCATGCCACTCTGTTTAATCTACTTACTAGTTTTTGCTAAAAGATTTGTCATAAAGTAAACTCTTCTGTTGCACTTTGATTACAAAATTAGTACTTCACAACAATAGCATCAAGTAAATACCTCAAGATTGTGCAGCTTAAACAATTCTGTCAAAGAAAGTCTGAAGATTAGATTTTCTAAGAGCTCTACCAATATCAATTCATGCTCAATGCTACTTACCTTCCAAACACCAAAAGAAATTCAATCCTTCTGTCTTGCAATTTGAGCACAGCAGATTACAGTGACAAAAAGACAAAAACTGCTGCCCAGAGAGCTTGTGGAAACCCCATCCCCAGACACATTCAATAAAGACCAGGTTGAACGGGGCCCTGAGCAACCTGATCCAGGGAATGGAACCCCTGCCCATAGCAGAAGGGTTGAAACTAGATCTTTAAGGTCCCTCCCAACTCACACACATTCTACAGCTATATAAAAAATATGAAAAATAAAAAGGTCTGAAAAATCAAGTATAAATAAGCTTTCT
Organism: Oenanthe melanoleuca; assembly: GCF_029582105.1. Classification (NCBI taxonomy): domain Eukaryota; kingdom Metazoa; phylum Chordata; class Aves; order Passeriformes; family Muscicapidae; genus Oenanthe; species Oenanthe melanoleuca. The sequence continues at coordinate 45,013,068 of NC_079333.1, forward strand.
TTGAGCAATTAATTTTAATTTAACTGGCAGCAGATATGTAATGACAAACTAGACATGGCACAGATCCAAATCCCCCTTCCTGCCCTCAGTTCCACCCTCGAAACAGGGCACAGGGCAGGCAGCTCCTCCAGCCCATCCCTTGCCACAGGGCACATGAAGAGCCAGCAGCAGGATACAGCCTCCCCTCACCTCCTCAGCTCTCTGGAGAAGTAGTGCCTGGGTCTATGGACCAGCTCCCCACAGGCAGTGCAGAAGTTGCCATACAATTTTGACTTTTTATACTGAATTTTACTTCAGTTCTAAAGTCAAATTAATTTTTGTGCCTATCTTATAAAAAAGGTTTGCTCCTACATTACAGGTTCAACTACTCAGAACAGACTAAGTTCAACTATAGAACAGAATGGCTGGAGGCTCCTGAAGAGCCTGAAGCCTATCTAGAAGGTTTTAAAAATGTGAATATAACTCGACAACATGAAAACACGATAAAACCTGAAAAGCTAAGGGTTTATAAGAGATGATGTTACATGGAATCAAGATCTTTCTAGGTATCAGCCAGTAGCCTAAGATTACTTTATGCTACTTGTCCCCCTTAAATAACATTACCACCTCAGAACAGGCTATACCCTTAGGGAAGGGTGATGTGCATGAACAAGCACACATCTCCTGACAGCAGCTTCAGAGAGGCACTGCCTGGCCATGGTCTGGCCTTGCTTCACCCTTAGGTAATGGTGGGAAAGAAAACGATCAGGAACAAGGGTAGCTTTGCCACTGGCCTCCTTGAAGATCAAAAGAAGCAAAAGCCTCCACTCAGCTGTTCCCTAGTCATTTTCTTAGCCAGATTATTTGGGGGGGAAAAAAAAAGTAAAGTCTTGAGCATTTGAAGAACTTTCAAGTTGTACAGGAATAGAAAAACGGCCTTTGCTAAACACAGTCCTATTTAATACTGGGTGAGGTGACATTAAAAGGCTATTTGCCCTTGTAATCACATCACATGTTTAAGGCAGTTTCTACACCAGCCATAGTTCAGCCAGAACTGAAATTCCAGACAGACTACAAATCCAAAAGGGGATGTGTGTTCAGTTGACAATTTAGTGTCTTCATACTTCCAAAGCTACACAGCAGACAACAATCCCAGGTGTGTTTGAGAGAAAAGGAGGCAAGATGCATTCACTTGGTTCAGTGACTGAACAGGTCCTTGCATCCAAGGACCATTCTGTAAGAGCTGTCCTGATGCCAAACACTAAGGACAGCTTTCAAGTAACTTCATACAACTACTTTAATAATCTTGAAGTGTTCCAATACTGTACATAATCTATGGGAGAGCTCCCAAACATATAATTACTCATTGAAACAGTATTAATATTATATAATCTTTAGATATGTAACAATTGGTTTCAGCAATTTAATACTTTTGATATAAAACAAAATCCATAAAAGCCTTCTCCCAACCAAGTTAAAAAATCTTTACTTGGGGCAATGAATTCTAACAAGAATCAGAAATACCAAAAATAATCAGTTTTTCAGACTGTATGCAAGACCCCTGAAAGTGAGAGATGCTGAGCCCCCATTTATCCCAGCCTCTCAATTATCCAGATACTTCATTCCTCCCAAAGCTCATTCCACTAGATGACAAGATGATCACGTACGCTTATTAAAAAAATTATATCCAAAGGCACTATTTCAAAAGACAGCATCATAAAGATTTTCAGAGCTCCAATACCATTGCAGAGAAACACACAGTTAAGGTAACAACTCCCAGACCAAGACACTCATTCTTACATTACACAGGCTTTCTGACTACGTGAACTGAAATACCACACGGGAAATAGGGATTTAGCCACAATTACTTTGGATACTGAAATCAGTTAGGGCAGAACACCATCTTTTGGAAGACACTAGCAGAGTTGAACAACAAAGGGTATATCTTTAAACAATATGTAGCAGTAATTACCCTGGGCTTGGCCAGTGGTTTTCTTTGCTACAAATATATCTGTACTTTGCTGCTTCAAGCTTCCTTCAGGCCCTAGTTAACCTTTGCTCATAAAGCATGATATGCTCCAAAAATGCTTAATGGAAAAGAATATTGTAACCAGCCAACTGCACACGTGAACCCAAACTCAAGATCACTGAAACTGCATTATGAGGCAGCAGACATGGTCTTAAAACTACACTGGCCATTTTTACAGCAGACTGTATTCAATGTCTTATTAGAATTAAAAAAACCTCACATGCACAAACTACCAACCAAGCAAAAAAACTGACAAAACCGCACACCAAACAATTTTCTTCCTATTTTAGTCCATGTTATTTAGTCTTCTTAGTTCTTAAAATATGCAGTTTACTGTACTTCATATTAACACCAGGCATCTGTTGAGCACACATATGTAAGAAGCTTCCCTACATTAAAAAAAACAAACCTATCACAGCAATAATGACAGTGTATAAACTATTAGCCAAAACCAAGCAACAAACCAGGCAATTTAACACAGGCTTCTGTGATAAAAACTACAGGCACTCCAGGACTTCATGTTCACTGATTAGACAATGCACAGCAGTTAGGTCAGTGGACAGGCAAGGTAACTAATTCCAAGTGCAGAGATTAAGGCAGTCTAAGTAGGAGTGTTTTGTCTCTCACAAAATTAAAAAATGTGCCAGATGCATGCTTGGTCCTACATGACTATCATTGTTTTGAATAATACTTAGAGATTTTCCTCTAGGTGACCATCACAAGAAGTTATACTGAAGATCTATGCTCATAGGAGGTAACTCTACTATACTCCTGTACAGGAACAACCTTTTACTGACTTCAACACAGTACCTTAGCACCCAGTAAATTGACAAATAGCAATCATTCCTTCATGGCAAACATTCTCTAACACCTGCTGCCAGATTATCTCTCTGATTTGTAGATTTCCTTACTAAAGGTTCATGTGGCTCCTGGATGCTGGACAAACATAAATCAAATGATCTGTCACCAGAACTACTTTATTTGCAATCTCAAGTAGCTAAATAATTAACATTTCTTAAAAAGCTTCACATACATTCCACATACAAAAAAATCCCACCCAACAAACTAAACAACCATCTGCTGCCTTCTCTTCCTCCAAAACCATCACACTGGATTTCTCCACTGTCCTTACTGAACTTCTCAAAAACACTCTGTCTACCTGCATTAAAGGTTTCAATAAAATTGCTAATGTCACTTAGTGAACCACAAAGAAAAGTAAGCTTCTTCCAGCTACTTTATACTTTGCCAGACTCCCATAAGTAACACATTTTATCCCTTCCGCTAGTAAGAGGCTGCTTATTTCTTGTAACTTTAAAAGCAACAAAACATTAAAATGTACTTGTTGGCAATTGCCACTGTTAGGAATGATCGCATGGCAAAATGCAACCAGAGGCCATAAGGCAGCCCGTACATATATGTGGGTTTTGTTTGACTTGAAATTCTCTATAATGTATTATAAACTAGGGCTGTACACCACCATTCCCAATAATTATCATTTACAAGTCATCTCTACATTAAAAATGACAGAGTTTTAATTGGGCTGATCCTAGTCCTTACAGCTTAAATGTTCTATTCTCATATACAGTTGGTGCAAACAGACATTTCCAGGACATCCACGGGCAGCTCAGGAAGCAAGAGCACCTCGGCTGCACTGCTCACATCTTTCTAGAACTAGAAGCAGTAAGAACTGGAAACAAATCTTATTTTCGTGGCATTAATTGTTTCCCAGCAAGATACTGGTATCCACTCAACTGAGAAGCTGGACACAACACCTGATTTGCTTTCATCATGACAGCTTTCTGCATTTTTACTTTTTAAGATATGAATATAAAGAAAGCCCTAGGCAAGCTTCTCTTTTCCAGTCAAACAAACACCATTCCCTTAAGTGAACACTAACTTTTCAAAGACCTCCTTTTCCTTGAGTTTTAAAAACACACTTAGTTTCCTATGAGTTTATCCAATATATCTGAAGTTTTTATTAAAGTTTATCTAATAAATATGATACCCACTTCAATTACTAAAAATAACTTTAGTAAGAAAACTCCACAAAATCATGAAGATTATATTTCTTTTTTAAAATTAAACTACTACAGTAATTTCCCTAAAGATTTAGTTATACAATAGATTTCTTTTATTAATATTTACTAAACCTATTAACTCTGTCTATTGAACTGCAGATTTTGTCTGTCAAGCCCTGGATAGAACTAGAAATCCCTTGAGAACCTGATAGTATTAAAGCAACTATAGACAGACCAATTAAGTTTTAATAACTTGAAAAGAAAGTACAAGTTTTCAAAAAGTCAGCCAGTTAAGTTATGAATCCATCCCCCACTTCCTTATGTTATTTACAGGTGAGTTGTGAAATATTAATTCTATAATCCAGACAAATATTACCGTACCAGCCCGGATTTTAAAAAGCCCCTTAACCAATAACTGGCTTTATTCATCCACATTTTCCCAGAGTTTTACTAAACTCCATATCCAAAAGCACACTCTGCTGACCTTTCTCCCCCACATCCCAAGAACACAGAATTCTTGAAGCCAGACAACTTCATTCATTAGCCAAGTCATACCACAGAATTTGATACCTTGTCTTTCTACAAATAGCTGTATCTTCTTGTTTCACTCAATTCTATACTCTAGCTGCAAGAACTTGAATTAGTAACAGACACCAAAAACCTCAACCACGAAAACCAAAGGAAAGATTCACTGTGGCTAGCTTGAAAATCTGACAAGCATACACAGATACCACCAAAACTCAGCATGATGGAAGCTTCAGGAGGACATCTCAATCACCTCAGCTCTGACTAACACTCATTCCCAAAGCTGTCCAAAACCATTATATTCTAACACTTCAGAACTGTGATTTTTAGGTCCAGTTAGAACATGGGTTATGATCATTCAGGATTTGGGAATTCGCTGAAAACTCAAGATATCCAAATCAGTTTTGTCTTGAACACATGGAGAGGAGAGATTGCAAACATTACTTAAAATTAGAGCTAACTAGAAACCTAGTAAATATGAAAGAACAACACTAATCCTCTAACAACACTATGTCACTTAAACAACTAGAGATACTGAGAAAATGGACCTTGACACATTCCTCCATTAAAAAAAAAAGCTTACAACATCGTGACAAAGTTATATAAAAACCCTAGAGATTTCTACAAGATTCCTCTGATTGTTTCCACTCTGTGCAGAAGGCTAAAAAGGGAACACATACTTAGGTATTAAATTCATACAGCTGCAGAACTGCTTAATTTTAGTTTCTGACAGACCAATCAACCCAGAGAAATTCTGTGGGATATTTTCTAGCTTCAACCAGATGTAAAACATCTTTCTTTTCCTTAATTCCCCTGTGAAGGAAATGTATTCCTTTATGTGACTGATGAGAAGGCTTGGAGCAATCAAGCTTCAGTTACAAGAATGATTCTCTAATTATTATGAAAAAGGAAATAATCTTTAAAAAACTGTATAACAAAGCAGCAGTAAGTCAGTATTATGGGAACCACAAAAGTAAGACCACAGATACCTATATTGCTCTGTTTTCTGAATACATGATCAAGATACACCCTGTCACCCCGAACCAGTTCGTTCTCTACTGTTCATTAAGTTAACACTGCAGATGAATAAATCCTATTGCTTCTGGCTGGCTCCACACCAAGAAAGGAAGACCACTTATTCTTAAAAGCCCCAGAAAAACTTGCATGAACAAGGAACCCCTCCAATGAAAGCAAAAGATCAGATATGAAAGTATATTGAAGAAGAAAGGACTATTTATTTCTTACCCTATGGTACAAGACAAATTTGAATTCTTTCTACAGATGTGCATTACTACCCATGTCACTCAAGAGGATTAGTATCCATAACTCATCCATACATCAGATATCAGCTTTGTCTTTTTCCCCTAAAAATACACCATCATGCTTTACTATCAGAAAAAACTGCATTTCATGGGTAGTGTCTCATTTTAAAAAATTCATTTAACACTTGATTACGCATCCTTATGTTTCCATGGTCCCTTGTGCTTGACAGAAATAAGCACATCAGTATGCTGCAGAGACTCTCATCTTCAAAGCCACAGATACTTCCCTCACCATCCAGCTGAAGCCATGCTTCTCTTGTTACCCACACAACAGAAAATAGATCTGGATAATACTCTGTGATCATCTATTGATATAAGCCTTCACATATGTGAAGACCATTAGCAATTTTAAGAGAAATAGTGTTTGTTTATAGTCATTTTCTTCTAACATATGAGAACTCTTACAAACGAGACAGCAAGTATTAGATGGAATTCAGGCAGCACACACTTCCTTTCTAATTTTTTCTATTCTGTCCCATAGCACGGACAAGATATCAGCCCACATCTGCTAAATACCAGCTGCCTAAAATCAGTTCTTGTCAGAAATGACTACTGTTACAACTTAAAATATGAAAGAAGAAGTAACTTTGAAAACAGTGTGTTTGGTTTTTTTTTGAAGTGCTCCCCAGCCTTCCCACCTCACAGTTTCCACTTACAGGAATAAGAGTTATTTAGTAATCTTTTCTTAGCGCTTCTAAGGGTCCTTGCATTCCTTCAGGTCCAAGTACCCCCACTTCATCCAAGCCAACTATCACAGTGCCAGAAAACACTAACAGAAAAAACAGAGCCACAGATAAGGGAGAACAGTCATTAATGAATTCTGAAAAGTGAAAAGCAGGATGAAACAAAAATACCAGCCCAACTCATTCACCACTCACAGCTCAAACCTATTAGTATTGCTTCCTGAAAAAGTGGTAATCTAATACTTAAGTTACACAGTCCTGTGTGTACTTAAACCTACAGGGCTTGGTAACACCTATATTCTTTCATTTATAATTCTACACAGTACACTCAAATCAAAGCAGCTTTTCACACGAAGAGCTGTGTATTTTCCGCTTCCATATAATTAACTTTCCATGCAGATTAGCAAATACCTGGAGTTATGAAAGATCCTATTTGTTCCTCAGAAACAAACAAAAAAAACACTAAATCACTTCTGCCTAACATCTTTGATGACTTATCTGACTACTAGACTCTTTTCCTTATGTAACTACTTATTAGCTTGATGCGTATTTTTAGATTAAGAAAAAACAGAAATTTGAGCAATAGTAAAAGCTTTGTACAATAGAAAATATTCTTTCCCTAGTTTTCCTAATTAGCTTCCTTTGCAAATCCCCAGTGGTAGACAGAAGAGCTGATTACAATTCCAGGCTGAGTGGTAACTGGAGTAACTCACCAGCCACAAGGCACTAGTGAACTGTTGCAAATGCCACTCTGAACAGGACCTGATCCTTGGCTCAAACTATCCAGTTTTCCAGAATATTAACTTTGAGTGCATGTGGGCAGAAGATAGCAGGGCAGATAAAAGCCCTAGCCTCCTCTCTAGTGCAGCACACAACATGTAACCTTCAAAGAACCCACACAGCATTAGCAGTAACAGACTTGTTCTTGTCTTCCCAGCAGTACCTGCATACCTTATCATCTTTCAGTAGAGTTGAAGCACACATGATAACACTTTGGAACATTTGGAGCTTTGGGTAACTTTTGTTTTAGTCTGAAAAGCTAGCAATACCTTTATGCCCACTCTTTGGGAGTAATCAGCATGACATCTCTGACAAGGCATAGAAATCCCTTCTTCTGCAAGAGAATCAGGATCCCAAAAGCAACACCTTTAAAGTTTCTCAGAGCTTCACAGGCACTGTCTCCTGTAATTGTGCTTGAGAGTTTGAAATATAGATTTACATAAAAAGCTCACATGGTGCATATGCAGAAGAAATTCTGTAGGTGAAGGTAACACCTTTCTGCGTAAGCCATAATGCTATGCAAATCTGAGAAGTCTAGTACAGAGGACCCCACTGGAACCATAATCTTTGCTCAAAAACAAATGTGCTGATAAACAATTTATTTTTAATGGTCGTCTGCTCATGTTCTTCTCTGTTATATAGTCTGAGTTCTCAATGGTAAGAACCCAACAAAACCTGCTATTTCTAGCGTATGGCTAAGTCCAATGACAAGGTCAGAGCTTTACTATTAAGAGATCCATGATTCCCAGCTAATATCAGATCTACAGATGTATGAGTATTTAAATACAATGAATAATGATGCCTGTCAAAGATCTCCTTAATTCCTTAATTTTTTTAACTCTTAAGTGTGGGAAGGAAATGTTCCAGTTAAGAAAGAAGATCATGAAAGTCATTGGACAAATCCTATATTCTCAAGGCTAATAGATCTTCTTTATAGAACCTTCACAGTAATGCTACCCTACGGAACAGCTAAAATAAACTAACAACAAAAAAACCAAGTTTTTCAGGTCCTCACTCTTCACTGCTGGAATATAAAACATAACTGCAAAGCTTCCCTGCAGATACCAAGACTATTTGGAACTCTAGACACTGAGTACAGATGACAAATTACACTGTGAAACTACACTTGTTTTTAAGAATACTACAAAATACCATGGTGGCACAAAACAGGTACATCCCAACAGTGAAGCATGCGAACAAGAAGCATACCTGAACAAGTAGAAAAGCAAGAAAGGACAGCTTCTGCTTATATTTTTAGTCATATCTTCACAAGAGGCACCAACATTGAGGGCTCTTACACAGGAGTACCTGTTTGCTGTTACTCACACATCTGTGTATAACCCAGGACTGTCACTCCTGGCATGTGAGTTCTGTAGAACACACTCGCAGTCTAGCTCCTTTTACATCAACAGGATTACTTTACAGCAAAATACTACCCACAGCTTCAGAATTGAGTCCCTCCAGTGTTGTCCTTTCACTACTGTTAAATACAGTCCCACGTTATAAGCAACTGATACAGATCCCAGCTCTTCTTTCCACATGATTTATGGGGAGGAAAACACACAACACTCTTTGGCTATAATATTGCCTGTCTCATTAGATGTTTTCCAGCCAGGGGCTCTCTGGTCATTCAATTTACCTTCTTCAGGTACCCTTCTCACTGCTCCCACAATTCAAAATTCGACAAGATGCCAATGAGAGAAATTTTTCCAGGTTAAGAGCTGCACAATAAGACTTTGTGGTGTTCCAATTTAATTAAAGAGAAAGTGAGTCCAAGAATTACACTCAAAGTAAATCTCATGCTCAAAATATCCTCATTTCAAAAAGCTTTATTAGGAAAAGAAAAAACAAGTGAGTATATGTATGCATGTGGTAAAGTCTATAAGGGATAGACATTTGCAGATTATTATGCTAAGTTTCAAGAATTCAGCTGAATCAAGCTAGGGATTAGTCTTTTCTATTCCCAGGAGTTCCCTGAAGAGAACAGAAATGATTGATTTTTCCCCTGAAGTGCATGATTTAGAAAAAAATTCATCTCTCAAAACCAAGCAAAGACAGTTGTTCGATCACATCTCACCTGCTGCTGCATGCCAAGGAGCAGAAGTGGGAGGGGAAAGTCACACAGGGACTGCACAAAGGGGGAAGTGTATCAATATTTAAAAGCTCTAAGCTCAACTTGGATCTTATAAAAACTCATTTTTAGTATTAATAGATTTCAAAGGTGGAATATATTAAACATAATGCTACAGAATTTCAGTGTGAGAACCTTTGATTTTACGTTCAGTAGAACAGAAGTCAAAATTTCTGTTAGAGGTGCAACACAAAATAAATATTACTAAGGATATCCCATACTTAAAAATTGGAAGTAAGACACCTTGGAATAAAAGAACTATAGGCAATTATTAGCAAGACGTAAGTTTTATATTCAAATGTATATAAAATCCAACTAAAAATTGCAATAAGAGTACTTTGGAGAAAACCCACAGACTTACTTTAGATGGAAAGCAAGAGTAATACAAAGCATTTTTGATGTACCAGTTCAGAACCTCCACAAGATTGTACTCATGTTTTAGGAAAAATATAGATAATATGAGCTAAAGTACCAGTCACCTTCCATATTCATGATGTATCGTATGATAATATTTTCTTTACTTAAAAGACCACCAACCATATATATCAATAGTGGGTTTCTTTTGTTATCTGACATGCCATGGTTCTCCATTTCTTTTTTTTTTTTTTTTCCCATAGAATCAGAAAAGTTAGAGTTGAAACAGACCTTAGTCTAAATTCAACCCCCTTCGATGGGCATGGACACCTTCCACTTGACCAGGCTGCTCAAAGACCCATCCAGCCAGGCCTTGAATGCCTCCAGGGATAGGGAGTCCACAGCCTCTCTGGCCAACCCCTTCCAGTGTCTCACCACCCTCACAGTAGAGAATTCTTTCCTAGCACCTCATCTAAACCTGCCCACTTTCACCTTAAGGCCATTCCCCTTTGTCCTATCACTACATGCCCTTGTAAACAGTCCCTCTCCAGCTCCCTGGTAGGTCTCCTTTAGATACTGCAAGGTGCTATAAGGTCTCTCCAAATCCTTCTCTTCTCCAGGCTGAACTGCCCCAAATCTCTCAGCCTGTCTTCTTAGCAGAGGTGCTTCAGACCTCTGGTCAACTCGTGGGCCCTCCTCTGGACTCATTCCAGAGGTCCACATGTTTGTTTTGTTGGGGGCCCCAGAGCTGAACACAGACCACAGGTCAGGTCTTATGAGAGCAGAGTAGAGGGGGAGAACCATCTCTCTTGACCTGCTGCCTGTGATTCTTTGGAAGAAGCCCAGGATGCCTCTGGCTTTCTGGGCTGTAAGTCCACATTGCTGGGTCATATGGAGCCTCTTACCCAAACATCCCCAAGTCCTTTTTCTCAGGGCTGCTCTCAATCCATTCTCCTCCCAGCCTGGACTTGGGCTTGAGACTGCCCCAACCCAAGCTCAGCACCTTGTTGAACTTCGTGAAGTTCACACAGGCCCACCCCTCAAGCCTGTCCAGATCCCTCTGGATGGCATCCCTTCCCTCTAGTGTGCTGACTGCAGCACACAGCTTGGTGTCATTGGCAAACACACCAGGGGTGCACTTTGATGTTCTGAAAGCTTCCACTAGTTTTTATGTTTACTGAAAATTTTCCAATACTGTTTACAGCTGGATTCTGTAACCAAAGCTTGATACACTCAAAGTTATTTGAATCACATCAAGGCAACTGGAAAATAGCACTTAACTGGTGATAATTTTGCTACAGTAGTTTACCCTCATCAACCAGAATTGCAGATATCCAGTAACTCCTCTGGTACTCCAAGACATGGGCTTTGCATCTCCCATCCAGTCAAGCTGCCAATTCTAAAGGCAAATGTCAGATGCTGCCTATTATAGGTTCTTTCATCTATCCTAAAAATATCTCTAATAGAAATCAGATAGTGAAGTGATATCCAATAGTGATAAGGACATTGAAACACAAAATGGAAAGATTTCTCCTGGGAAAATTCATGTACAGATGTATGATTTTTCTATTTAATTTTGGCATATATGTGAGGAGCATGGCAACCATTTGCAGAACATTTCTGATTTTAGTCTCAAAAGCTACTGTACATAGACAAGCTCACAATGCAGGTGTAGTTACAGCTGTTCCATGCAATACTGAAGATAGAAAAAACAAGTTCTCTTTAAATGTTAGTCCTATATCGATACCTTAAAACTTAACTATATTCCTGATGGCATGCTGCAGATTTTTCCAGTTTGCAGCAGAATCAAACCCATGCACCTAAGAAGTTGCTCATCCTGAGACTTCAGTTTGGTTTGTACAGTTTGTGAAGACCTCTGGGGTACACTTGACACAATACACCTATGTTTTAGCATAAGCTGTTTATCTTGCTAAGTAAGAGAAAGAGTAAGCAAGAGAAATTCAATGTGAAAAGTCTGACAACTTTCCATCTTGTCAGCAACACCTACTTCTGTCAAGAATTACATCAGAATTTGCTTACTTACATCTAGTGAATCTTCATTGACCAGGATGAGAGACATACTCTGTGAAATGAGTCTGCAAGAGTACCCTGCAAGAGGGGAAAAAAAAAAGACAGTAAAACACAAGGACTTACTTTTTGGAAAACTATCTAAGGTTCAAGATCAACTTTAAGCATCTATGTGTCAAATGACAATTTATTTTTTGAGCAGTTACTCCTATCAGGCAGACTGCTGAAAACATTGGCATACAGGACACACTCCAACATGACAAATTTACTAGAAACATGGGCTGCATTCTATCTGCATTTTCAAATGCATTACTTGAGATATTTTAATTAAACAAAACACTGTGTGAACTAGATGCAGTGAAAATAGCCTACAGCCCTACATCAATTCTTTTTTTTTTTTTTAAGTGTACAATGAAGGCAGGTTTGCCTTCAGCACATTATAGGAACAGATCTGAATGCACAGCTGCATCTTTGCCAGATGACTGCAAGTGCACACATGTTTTCAGTTGATGCTACTCAGGTCCTTTAGTCCACACAAAGCTTATATGAGCTTTTTTAACTCCTGAGTGTTTAGTGTGGAAAGTTCTGAGCTTCATCAAGAAGTAAAGATCAGTGACACAGAGCCCCTACAAACTCCTACAGACACAAAGTAAATGGACTAGATTATTCTTAGTGTGGGACTGGGACATGAAAGAATGAGAGCAGCCAGAAGGCAGTTCTGTACATTTCCCAGGACATCAAAATTCAAAACAAAAATTCTCAAGACAGAAAAAAAATCTCTTGTTTTTATAAAAGTTTAATCATTCACAGAATAAACAGGTTAATTCTGCTCATATTAATGGGAAGACACAAATGCAAGCTTGCATCAGACTGACCCCACTACATTACCCTAAAATCTCACGCAAGTTCACTTGGGATTGGCATAGTGATGTCAGCTTCATAAAATAGCAGAGAATTAATTTATTTGAAGCACAAACTTTTTATTGCTCATCTAAGTTACATGGGAAAAGGAAATTCAATACAATTATTTTTTATTTCTAATTTTTTAATAGCAATGAATTACAGCAGTTTAAGAAATTGCTATCAAATAAAATGGGGTTTTGGGAAGTCTCTTACTTTTCTGGAGACTGGAGGGTATTTCAGTATAAGAGGAACACCCCAGTGAAGAGCCACAGGAAGGCTGACAGATTCAAAAGCTGAACACCACAGTCACTGTGAGAAGATTAAAAAAGTGCCTCTTTCCATATCTTACAACAGCAAGAGAAGAACTAAGGCATAAAATCATCTCTGGGATTCTTGGTTCCTTAGAAAGGCCATACTGGGTCATCAATTGCAATGCAAATCATTTCCTCAGGCTACAGAGTTTTTATAATTGGGCTAGTTTTGTAGGTATAATCCAGGGTTAACATGTCTGCATGCGTGACTTCTGTCAAGAAAGTAAATCCCTCTTCTTCCTTTGTGGAAGAAATGCTTGTATCATAGCCAGGCATGCTCAGGCTGCAGGTTTGATTACCTGCAGAAGTTCAGTTTCTCCTCTTATTTTCACAGTTGTATGGACTACAAATATCAAGTGGAACCTTGCAAATACATGTTACGAGCCTAGGTTTAATTTCTGCTTCACAGAACAATACAGAATGACAGTGAAGTCACACCTGTTGGGAAAAGGGTGAAATATGTTCTAATGATGTGCAGCCTACATGAAAGTTTTGCAGATAGCTTCTGATTCTGCCTGTGATCAAATATGGTGGTAGTATAGAACTGAGCAGCAAACTTCCAACAGTTACAGACAAAACACTGACTTTTTTCTCAAGTCAGTTTGCCATTTTTAAAAGTTAGTTCCAGGCTCAAAAAAACTTCCTTATTTTTATTGAGAAAAAGAGAATATTACAAATACAAGTACCTCCCTCCATAACAGGGTTATTATTTCTCTAGGCTAAAGCAATAGTCTTGTGCAGTAGCCTGTTACAAATTCAGCATAACTAGTTCAAAAGGATTTTCTAGTAGCATTTGATTAGAACAGCAGCTGCAATAGTCAGCTCTAATTTCTAAACCACTGCTCACTGCCTCACTTTACCTCTTACAAAATGAGCAAGATGCCATTCTAGAAGTCAAACTGGAAGAAAAAAAATGCTATGGAAAACAGTTGCTCTGCTGTGCATGTTGGAAATCATGGACTCAGAAGAACTGATCCTGCAATTGAAGCTATTTTGCATCTTGCCATCACATTAAACAGAAAGATCAAGACTGGAATAGGAGAATGTAAGTCAAGCCTAACAAGGGTTTATAGGTGATCTGTATATTACATACAATTTCAGGACTAAGATGATGTTAAAATCTAGGACTACTATAAAGCAAACTAGCTGGCAACTATAAGAGCACAAGCAGTAACCTTAGATGTTTCTAGTAATACTTTAAAATTTTATAATAGTTTTGTAATAGTTATTACTGGCAATACTAACATGCCAAGCAAAAATGCACTCTAAGATAACTATTTTTGTCCATGCTTTTGAGTAAAATAAGATCAACTGCTGGTTCAAAGCCAGGTATAAAATGTCAACCCACACCTGCAAGTTGATATCTAGCTCTTTAATTTAAAAGTCTGACTAAAAGTCCATGAAGCAGATGAATCAGGTACTTCTGGGACTTATTTTCCTTTAAGTGTCCTGGGAGAAAGACTGCTTGAACCAGAGTTCAAGATCATAGCCCACAGGCACATTCATACTGCAGGCATACAGAATCCAGCATCTGAGGGAAGAATGATTATCCTCTGTGTTTAGAGAGGGCACAAATGCCCTGTTTAAACTTTGCATAGGGATACAGGCAGGTGTGCTGGCATGGCCTGTCTCCTGAACTGAAATAAAGCACAGCGCACCAAGAAGTGCTCTTATCTCTGAACTGGAAGGATAGAGATCTGATGGATATACTTTTAGATGGGTAAGGAATCAGTTGGATGCTTGTATCCAGAGTTACAGCCAATGTTCCAGTCAATGGTTCACCAAATGAAAACCAGTAATGAGCAGTGTCCCTCAGGCCAGTCCTGAGATTGGTCCTTTGGTGCCTTCACCAGGGACAGACAGGGATCAAGTACACCCTCAGCAAGCCTTGAGAAAACATGAAGCTGAATAGTGCACCTTAAATAACATTGGAGAGAAGTGAAGCCACCCAGAGGAACTTCAAACCACTTGAGGAGTAGGTCTGTGAGAACCTAATCAGCTCCAAAGGGCCAAGTGCAAGGTCCTGTAAAATCCCTGTACTGTACTGCAACAATCATAAATATCCATCAGCACAGACATGGGGATGAATATACTGAAAGCACTGAGAAATACCTAAGTGATGAAAAACTGAATGTGAGACTCCACCTGGAGTATTGGGTGCAGCCCTGGGGCCCCCAGCACAAGACAGATGTGAACCTGTTAGAGTGAGTACAGAAGAGGGCCACAAAAGCCATCAGAGGGATGGGACGTCTCTCCTATGAAAACAGGCTGAGATTTGGAGTTGTTTAACCAGGAGAAGAGAAGGTTCTGGAGAGACCTTTCAATATATAAAAGGGAATTACAACAAAGACTGAGAAAGACTTTTTACCAAGGCCTGTAGTGGCAGGTCAAGGGCCAGTCATTTCAAACTGGAAGAGGGTAGGTCTAGACTGGACATAACAAGGCATTTATTATGATGAAGGTAGCAAGACTAGAACAGGTTGCCTACAAAAGTTATGGACTCTCCATCCCTGGAAGCATTCAAGGCCAGGCTGGATGGAGCTTTAAGCAACCTGATTTATGAAAGATGTCCCCATCAGGGAGGAGGAGGAGGAGGACTGTATCTTCAAAAGGTCCCTTCCAACCTCAAACCCAAACAACTGTAAGGCAGATAGTGCTTGCAGCTATCAATGAACACCCTAGGTAAAAGAATTCAGCTCAACTAGGGACTGATTCATGGTTCAAGAAAGGATACACTTGAGTAAACTGTACTCCCATTCCCAGAAAACAAATCTCTTCCTAGGGAAGTTATTGGCTGGAAATACAGCAGTTCTGGTGTTCTGTGAGTGTGCTGAGCACCAGAATGGTGGCAGATAGAAATCTATCATGGGTTTTTTTGTCTCCCTGAAAGGCAAAGATGACCCAGACTGTTTGAAGAAAAGGATGAATCTGCAAGAACACAGTTGAGCCTTCTATAGTTGTTTGCAGGTCATGCTTAAAGATGCTTCTGAACCTGCAAGACTCATTTTCAAGAGCCAGTTCAAATGATTGAACTTGAGTATTAAAGCTTATCATGAACACTCTCCTCACTTGCAGAGCTATTGACTAGCACATGGCTGAGTGAAAGGCATTCAGCCACCCCACAGAAGGTCAACCATTACTCTCCAGAGAAGTCAAGAACACAATCCAGAGACAAAGACGTATGCAAATTCTGAAAACCAAAGAATCAAGAGGAAGCTGGAAGAACAAAGTACTCCAGCTCCTTGACAGAGCTGCCAAGAGCTGAAATACCCCTCAATGCACGTGCATGTCCATACAGCAAGCAAGAGCCAATAAGCATAACCTCTAAACACAATTAGAAAGTGAAAATACTTTTTACTCCCCAGATAGCATATTTATACCTGAAACATATAGTACACATGTGGATTGGGTTTTAAGTTGAATGTTTTATTACAATTTTATTGGGTTACACACAGAAACTGGAAGGGTGCCACATGTTTATACTTTCAAGCCAACTTGAACATGAAGCTAATGAAGTTAGAGCTTTACTACCAAACTGTACTTTAAACCAAGGTATAATTTAGAAGTTTTAAGCAAGATTTTTATAATTGCAACTTGAGAAGAATAACAGAAACAACAAACCAACAGTTTTAGAGAAAGCTGGAAGTTAGTCTCCTTCAGTGTCTTCAGAATAAGCACATTTACTGGTATTCAAGGTAGCTGCTGTTGGTTAATATATCAACTTATTTCAGGTACATCAAAATGTGTAGCTACACTTTTCAAATTAATCAAAAGTTGGTATTCCCTCCTCAAGTTAACTATTGGTTGTAAAGAAAGGAAAATCTACAGATTGTGATTCAAACCAGATAACTAGCCATTAAACAAACTGTCTACTTATCCACTGTATTTCTACTACAGCTGTATCAGTTCAGCAAGTTATTTCACCTCTGGTACCACCTTCAGCATACAAAGACACATGAAATTTGATTTGGTTTTGAGAAGCACACAAAAATTCTAGTCAGTCAAGCAGACTGCATTCTGAAATTTCACTAAGTCAACCAACAGAAAATAAAATTTAAAAAAAGCACCAAACAAACCAGACTAAAAAAAAGCAAATGCCCAAAACTCCCCTAAAAATAATCTAAGTTGATTTAGAGAGCATCATTGATAGAGAATCTTGAATGAGTTTGAGAAAGCAACCTATGCTGCTGAAGTTCCTTTTAACCTACACCTGTATATGTAAACAGACTAATCTGCAAATCTAAATGCAATTGTGGAACCTTAACAACATATGTTGCCTTCTGTTAAAGAAGCTGTTTCTTCACTCTTTTTGAGCTTATATTGACTTCAAGACTCCCTAATTATACAAATAACGTGAGCAATTAAGCTTTTTACATTTAGAACTGCACACAGACAGGCCTAGGTGTATTTCAGGCTATTCCTGGCAGAACTAAAATGCTCTTTAACTGAACTAATTTAGGTGACATGTCAGATCACATGATTGCAATTCCCTCTTCCCCTTTCTTGGGCAGACTCACCAGTGATAGGAAGAAAAATTAACAAAAAGAACACAAGAGCATCATGACATTCTGTTGCTAAAGATGGGCAATTTGGATGGTTTGACATAACAAAGCGGGTGCCTACGTCAGGATACGTCCCTTTACCAAGTCTTTACTATATGCTAACAGATGTGCCATTGGGACAGCAGGGTCAGTTATTTAAGCTTGAATAATCCATCTGCATTCACAGACATGGTTTGGAAGGTACTGTAAACTATACATGCTTTGCATTGTTGTATTTCCCACTGTATCCCAAACTCGATTCAAAGGCAGTCAGGAAGAAAAGAAAAAAAGCTTTAAAACCATTTCTGAAACATTAGCCTGGTAGAGTTCTCCTGTTACCATCAGAAAGCAGAGTTACATTTATCCATTCCATTAGAACTGAATTTAACCAACAGCAGGAGGATCCCTTTCACTTTAAAACAATAATAAAAAAAAAATACAGCCTGACAGCCACAGTGAAGACTTCACTACAAAATCCCTTCTCCAAGACTGTGCCCTGCTACTGAGGAACCATTCTGTAAACAGCAAGCCAAATTCTATTTAAAAACACACAACACATCTTGCATGTGACTTGCTACTTATCAGAAAAATAGGGAGTAACCAGAATGATGGATACCTATATTGAGAGCTGTTTCCTGTTTGTCACCTGTCAGAATCCATATCTTAATTTCTGCCTTTATTAGTGTGGCTATTGTTTCTGGAACACCTGCTTGCAGACGGTCTTCAATGGCTGTAGCTCCAAGAAGCAGCAAATCCTGGAGAAAACAAAAAGAAAACAATCCCTCAAATTCTTTTAAGATAAACCTCTGTTTGGAACATACCCCAAAAAAGGAATTAAGACAGCATGTTGCATCTCACTGTTAATACTGCACTTTGATAAGCAATATACACCACAGTAAATTTCTAGTGTGGCTATTCTATTTCCTCTGCATACAATTCACATTTCAAGAGGTATAGAATGAAACAGAGTGTTTTTGATCAGAAAGATGGCAACATTTCAAAAATAATTGATTGAAGTTATAAAAGTCCAAAATTAGCCTATAGACGAACATATATACTAGACCATTCACAATCACCATGGCAACATGATGAGTAGTCAGTTTGTATATTTAAGCTCAAAAAACAAAAATAATTTGGCATCACATCGTTTAAACTAAATTTCCGCCTATAAAATTTACAGACTGGATACAATCACTCAAAGTAAAATTTATTGCAACTATTTATGGATCTAATAATTACATTTGTGTAATACAAGTGGTATGAACATTAATCAATCCAAGTATCTCTAATCAACATACAGATGTCTTCCAGAAATACATGTCTTATGCAGTGAATTTAATAGTACAGAGTTAGCCATATTCTCAGGCAATTCTAAAACAACTGCTTGATATTTGGCTACATTATAGTAAAAAAAAGACTGGCAAAAAAATAGCTAAGAAATAAACCTTATCAAAAGGTACAGCCTACACAGATTTTACCCCTAAAAGCATCTTAATGATTCCTTACACATGTAAAGATGTTTAACTTAAAACAAACTGGAATAAGTTTAGGCATACTGTATCATTTCAGAAACTGTACAGAAAAGGAGCATATTCCATTCATTGCAGGGACTAAAATTATTCAACAGAAATGAAAACAAAGGAATATAAGTAGTAAGGCAAGTTGATGTTGTTCAGCCTGGGAATGATGAGGCTTCAGCATGATCATACTGTGGCCTTTCTATATAAAAAGTGGGCTTATAAGAAAAATTAATCAACTGTTTAACAAGGCCAGCAGTGACAGGACAAGGAGTGATGGTTTTAAACTGAAAGAGGGTATATTTAGTGCAGGCATAAAGAAGCAACTTTTTTATGATGAGAGTGGTGAGACACTGGAACAGGTTTGCCCACAGAAGCGGGACTCATCCCTGTAAATGCTCCAGGCCAGGCTGGATAGAGATTTGAGCATCATGGTCTAGTTAAAGGCGTCCCTATCCGTGGTTGGGGGGCAGGGGTACAACTATATGATCTTGAAAGGCCCCATCCAACCTAGACCTTTCCATAATTCCATGAAGATGGCATTAAAAGCAGCTTCCACTTGTATGAATCTAAGCACGCCTAAAGAACAGAAGGGCACATGGTTTACTGTGTGAGCTGGCATTAGTTACAGGTCTTGACAGAGCTTCATTTTTGCTATGAGAGATGCAGTTGGCAAATGTAGCACAGTCTAGTCCTGCAAGTCACTAAGCTTTAGTATTCCACAGCCTCTGAATGAAACATCAGCTCCGTCAATGCTAGCAACATTTGAAGGCTACAAATATAACTTAAGTGTGAAAGTGCAGATTGTCTTTTTTTTCCCCAAAATCACTTGTTAAGAAGTTACACATGACAGCACAGGGATCAGCAAGGCTGAGCTACCTGAGCAGAGGAGTTACCACTGCACCTGCTGAAGCCCTCTGAGCCAGCATAAGGCTGCAGAAGGAAGTCAGTTCAAGTTTGTCTCCACATGTGATCCAGCAATCTCAGCACTCAGACTGAAAAAGTAGCTCTTTTGGTCTCAATTGAGACCTTAGATGGAAAAAAACCCCCAAAAAACAGTCTGTTAAAATACACGATATTTTGTGTTACAGCCAAATGCCAGTTCATCTGTAAGCCCTGCTTCTTGGCATGACCAGCAAGCAAACATTAACAGGAAGTCATACACTGGATAGTGCCTAACTCCAAATCTAAAACTCACTCACAGGTCCCCTTTTTTCTTAAACAACATACTAAGTTAGGAAAAAGGCAGAAAGTAGATGACCAAAAAAGACTGAAAGCTTGAGAACACATTTTAAAGTACAGCAAAAGCAATGTTCATTTTTCACCTCAGTGAAAACAGAAGAGTATGACAGCACAGCACGAGAAGCAGAAAGCTGAAAGGAGCTACTCAAACCTACAGAACCAAGGATGAGATAACCACACTGTAATTGACATGCTAAAAGACCATTTCAGGCACGACTTGGAAAAGGAAGACCCAATGACCAGCTCTTACTGAAAGTTCTTGAAACTTTTCTCTAGCCCTCTGAAAGTTAGCTCCTATCCTACTCCTGACATTTTTGTGGATGCCCCATTCCTGGAAGGATTCAAGGCCAGGTTGGATGGAGTTGTAGCAAGATGGCCTAGTCTCACATGTCCCTTGCCACAGCACGAGGATTGGTACTCGGCAATCTTTACTGTCCCTTCCAAATCAGGCCATTCTGTAATTCTATGATTTGCCCCAACTAACTGAAATAAACAGTGCTCCAGAACCTAAGCAGTATTTTAATATTAATTTAAAAAGACATTGAAGTTCAAAACATGCTTTAAAGAAATCACTGAAGAAAATTAAATATCTGGAGCAAGAGGGAAGAGCATGAACCTGTGCAGGTGAGGAGTGCATCTACCAAGCCCTTCAAAAAGCAGCAAGACCAACAAGGCTCAGAGAAACACTGGCCCCTAGCGTTGGCATTTTAACATTTCATTCACTGCAGAATTAGAGCTCCAAAGAAGTTGTGTGATACCTACTTTCCCCCTCTAAAATTAAGAGCTGCAATTTGCATGGAGTGCAGGTTTTCATCCTTCTTTTCAGGCCATGCCCCTACAGGTTTTGGTGAGTCCTACACTGTGCCTACAACAGCCTTCAAAAATCCTTGATTTGACTGCTGTATGAAAAGGAACAGATCTCTTCATACTCTAGCACATGGGAACTTGGTGCAACACAACAATTTACATATATTACCTTTATCAAGTTACAACAGCCTTACATAAAACAAAGATGTTAAAAAAGTGTGAAAAATGGGGTTAAGCAAAAAGTATTTTTTATCTGTAAATTTCATCTCAGATTTACAGATTAAAACTGTGCACTGAACAGGTTACCTAAGGTTATCTAAGAACACCTTTTCAGTTTCTCATCTATGAAATGGACAATTTTTTTCACTGTACAAGTCAAATTCCACTAGAAAATACACATGTAAGGCAACCTGCATCTGATCATCAAAGAAGTATATTTTACCTTTTCAATGATCTCATAGCACTCTTCCAGCTTCTGAGTTCTGTCTTTCAAAACCGTACTGGATTCATTGTAGACATTCAACCACTCTCTGTAAGATTTCTCTGACAGATCAGCATAAGCAATGCACAATGTCCTCAGACCTACAAAACAGAAGACAGCCATTACCCACAGTAAAAATACATTGAGTATCATTGAATCATTCACATGTAATTAATGCTAAATTCTAACCCTCACACAGGAATCACAAGAGCTTCTAACACACAACTGTTAAACTCTGTATTCCACAAAATATCATTTCTTAAAGCACTTGGATTTCCACAAATGTAAACCACAAGCCCCGTTCATTTTGGCCCCTAATGCTGGTGAAAATCAAGAGCATTAGACAAAAACTCTCTGGTTTCACACTAAGTATGAAAGCAAGCTTGCCTTTCGTGTATTTTTCAAAAGATCATGTTAAAGAATGGGCTACATACTGTGATTGGTGATGCTATTTAGTCAAACATCCTGCACAGGATGCACATCCTGCGCTTTCTTTTTAGTAAAAATAATGGGAGTTACACATGCACAATATAGTGTAAGAGAGTCCATGAAGTATGAAAACCAATTAACTACACCAATGGCAAAAATTAATATAGAGAACTAATGATTTCTTTTTCCATCACAATTTAAGCAAAAAAGAATGTGTGACAAAAATCCATTACTGGGAACATGGGAATCTGCAACAAAAAACAAGTGCTTAAAAGCTGACTGGTGTTTTCAGATTTCGGAAGAAAAACACTGGTTCATGGTTTTACTATAACTTGAGTGTCCTAATGCTATGGCAGAAGAGGGAACAAAGCCCAGTGCTTCCCTGTGAACAGAGGTGTTACATCAGTCGAAGGCCTTACAGACCATTTCAGATCATCTTTGATGTCTCAGTCTACCAGGCTGCTCAGCATCTTCGGGCTGTCACTCTGCTTCGTAAAGCCAGAGACGCTGGCATACAACTTCTACCCTGGTAAAAAAACCTCCAACTCCAAAGTAATTGAGTTATTCTGGGCAATACAACTCATGTCCTTTCCCTTCATCACAGACATACAGGACACCATCTTTTTATTCCAAACTCCACTTCCCTACTGAAATCACAGAAGCTGGACAAAAACTCCCTTAACAGTTGAAGTCAACCGACAGTGGTTAATTTGCTGAAAACACACCCCATCTTAATTTATCTTCAAAATCATCTTAGTTGACACCACAGAGCTTAGACAATGCAGAAAATGCTGCAAATAATTTCAGAAACTGAATTCTCATGGCATGCTGTTTCTCTTACCTTCCGTTGCGAAGTATTCAAGATGGCACAGTGTTTGTTCCATATACTGGGAATCTTTTGAAAGCCTCTCAAAAATTACATTATCCTATTAAAACCAAATTCATTACAACAGAGTAAGTCTACATATGAAGTTGCCATTTGTGCATTTACAAGCTCAAGAGAAGCAACTTGAATAGATTTGCTAATATCAAAATCAAAACTGTATTTACAATATATCTAGGGTTTAGAGAACTGATTTATCTGGATTGCACCCAGAGGCAGAGACACTGTATCCACTTAAATAATGGGGACAGAAGCAAACTCTGCTGTCTTCCCCTCTTTCCATAAAGAGGTTCTCATTACTGGGCAGTACAGAACACTTCTCTATAAATTACTAAGCCAATATATTGACTTTCAGACAACACAAATCTCTTGTCTTATTCAGTATGTACAGCAGTCCCATGCAGTAGAGTTCCCAGCAATCCTTTCTAGAAAACATTCCCATTGATGATAAAAAACAAAAGGCAGAAAAACTGATCATGTTCTACCACAACATTCTCTCAGAAACAACCTTCTTTCTGCAGCAGCTTTCTTTGTCACTAAATCAAAGGACAATTGAAAAGGCATAGCTAACGTCTGAAATAAAAATATAGCATCACCTACATATCTAGAATCTCTGCATTTTATTTATAACTACCAGAACAAGTTCTACAAACACATGTAATACAGAAACCCTACTCAGACATCTGCTCTTAAGCTAAGTAAACAGACCTACATCTAGTGCTGATTAGAGACAGGCAAACAAATCTAATAATTATGGAAGCAACAGGACAGAGGATGACTACCAGAACATGGAACAGTTAATGCAGAATAGTCAGTTAACTTACAGTTCACATGAGTGGCAGATGCAGCACATTAGTACATCTAGGTCTGCTCATACAGAAAACGGCAAGAAATTTTGTTCTCAATCCCATCAAGTGTCACACTCCAAAGAATGGTGTGAATTCAGGCACAGCATGAACAAGCAAGTTGCAAGTCTGTGTGGTCCTATTAGGCATACAACTGTGAACTACCACACAATGGCAGCAGGCTTAATTCACTTCCACCCCACCAGCATGAAGCCAGCACATCTTTATGAAATCAGGGGAGGTAAATGGAAACAACAGAGTAGTGAACACTGACTTATGTGTCACGACAAATTCAAGTAAACCAGATCCTCATAGAGGTCAGAAGGAGTTTTTCCCTGTTGCAAAAAGCCAGCTCCATAATTTTCCACTGAAATTAGAACCACTCTTTGCCTGTGGACAGTGCTAGTTTTGGAGTCTTTGTACTGTGCTAAGTTATTGCTCTTGTCAGTGAAGACAGAAACACAACATGGTGCAAGTTGTGATGACAAATAACAGCAGGTGCAGAGATGCAAGAAAGCCAGATCAAGAGCCAAGCTCTTGAGAACAAATTTTACTGTTATAAATTCAGACAAATGCTGGACCATTTATTCCAGCTCCTGAACTCCTGCTGCACAGCTGGCAGAAGCCCTGGCTTTGCAGTAAGGGTACTGCTCCCATTAGTTTCAGGATTTCAACTGGGCAGCAGAAAGCCTAGCAGTCTTCCAGCCTGCAAAAAGAGTCAGAGCAGGAATGACAGCTCTCTTAAATCACTTGGCCCTAAACAGAAAGCCAACAGGTATTATGTATGAGACATGAAATGTCAGCATCAGCCACAGCTGTTGAAACAATAACTGGCAGTGTTCTCCATTAGGCAGTATAATTACTTACAGCCCCTTTGCAGTAGAGACGTAGCTGTCCTGCCGGAGTTCGAACAATCACTGACATTCTCTTCCTGTTGCTATTGAAAGAAAAATATTTGCTTTCATTAGTCAAAGTGGTAAAGAGTAATTCCTGTTCTAGCCAGTGAATTTTCTCAGATGTGTTTCGTGCATCTCAGATTAAATGGGATATAACAGCAGTAACTTAAGATCCCACAACCCTTGACCACAAGGAGATATATTAAATTGCACATTTCCAGGTTCAGCCCTATGTCTCCCATTGGCAAGCACTCCAGACTTATACCCAAATGCAAGCAAGAATTTGAAAAAGAGCATGATAGTATAAAATTGTCTTGAAAGAAAGGGAGTCACATTTATTCTCATTATTCTCTCCCAGTTTTTCCTTATTCCTCAAGCAAAATTGCTTTGGGGACTCTAGAAATGGAATCATTAAGGCTGATTACACCTTTATTTTAGGCATAATACACATTGCAATAACCATCCGCTGACAAAGACAGTTATTTAACTTCCTAACTCAACACAAAGCAAAACCATTATAGAAATAATGGTATAGACCATTTTTTGGCCTTATCAATTCTTTATATTGGTCTAATCAGATCCACAGAGTTGGAATTAGGTAGAAGGAAGTCGGACCCCCTGAGCAAGGAAAGAACAGTCAAGTTTGGCAGATATCTTGTAAAAAAATGTAGACATTAGCATGGTGTATATCAACATTTAACAAAGAAAGGCAGGCAAGGATAATTTTTTAGAAGAAATTCTGATGGTGTACTTATCAATCTCTCCTTCAAAAGACACACTGGAAAAAACCCCACAACTTCCAAGAGGCAGAGGTAAACCAATGAACTTTTATCTAGAGAACCCTAAGAACATGTGGATTCATGTAATTCTTTTCCTTAGCAAAAGGACCAGCTTGGAAGCATCCTCCTTCATTATGGTTTTGCAAACATGTACAGTGTAGAACAGTCTTCTCCTCTTAAGGTTGCTTTGAGTCACTTTTCAGAGCTCAAGAATCATGTGTACTAAAGTAAGCTCTTGGCATGTATCATCAGACAAAACAAATCCTTTCTGAGGCTTTCTGAAGAGAGGTTGGAAGGACAGCAGTTACCTGTGCCCAGAATTTCTGCAACAACTAAAAGACACTGGAAAACTTCTGTGTGCTTTTCAAAAACTGGTTACAGGAACTCCCTCAGGGGTCAGGTGGGAAGGTGCTACACAGAGGAGAACACACACAGCTTTTTTTCTGCTGCATGCAAGCTGTAGCTATTCCTGTCTACAGACTCCAGAGTGCTGAGAAACTTTAGTTTTACACAGTCCTTTAGAGCACGACCAGCCAGCTCAAAGACAGCAGAGAACAAAAGTTCGAGGTTTTAATCCCCAGCAATAGTAGAAAATAAACAACAAGAGAAAAAGGAATGCTAACTAGCACCATCCAAATTGCATAACTTTATCAACTGACAAAGAGAAAGGATCTTGTTATTTCCAGTCATTTAGGGACCTGATTCATCAAAGCTTCTTGCTACCCAAGCAATGTCCATCCTAATGAGCTTGACAAATTAGGAGTGCTTGTAATGTTTTTATTTTCACAGCTGGCATGCTTCTTAAGAAGAGGGACTTCCAGGTGTAGTTTCCATCTACTCAAAAAGTAATTTGCAGAAGCACTATTAAAGTGCAATCTCAAAGTATGTTCTTTAAGTAGACAAGTGACAAATCAGGATATCCATGAGTCACAGCAAGAGGCGTCCAGGCCAACAACTTCTCAATAAATGAACAGAGCTGCAGGGGCAGGAGAACATTTTATGATCACATGCTAAAAGCCACCAGTTTATAACTCATTCATAGTACATCAGAAGTAAGATGAAGGGGCAGGACAAAAATTAACGAAGTTCTGCTTTTCTACTGAATCAGCTGTAACTTATTCTTCTAAAGAATATTTTTTTGTCAGAAGAGTTAGGCGAATTTCCCATATTAGAGGAAAACTTACCTGGAAAACTCCAGCACATTAAGAATTTCAAAGGTTTTCTCCTTCCCTAGCTACAAAAGAAAAACAAGAGTGTACTGTTATGAGTACAATTGAAATTATATTCTTAAACATGCAAACACGCAAGATGATCAGTTGTCTTTGTCACACATCCCAGTATAAATAAATGTGGCAATGGCTCCCTCTGCTGGTTAAAGGATGCAGAGCCCTATTTATTGACATTAATTCAACATCCTGTATTGTGGCATCCTTCATTTACTACTGCTACTGGTTAAAGGATGCAGAGCCCTGTTTAATGAAAGTAATTCAACATCCTGTATTGTGGCATCCTTCATTTACTACTGCTACAGCATTACAAGGAGTTAATATCCTTTTCGATTAGGCACTCTCTGAAAGCTAAGCTGCATATTTAGTTCTCAACAGCCATCAATTAAGAGACATATTAGAGACTGAAGGCATTTCTTGCAAGTTAAAATAAGCATGCCCTTCAGGCTTAGTATTACAATAACCTTTGACTGATCTCTCTTAGTATTTCTTTTATGTGAATTCACAAAAATATTACCTATATTTTTCTAAAACAAAATATTAACCAAGGAGAAATTCCTGTTATCACCAGCAATACTCTGCTAGAGCTGAGCAAAAACAACCTGAAGCAGGAGAAAGATTTTAAAACACCTGCCATTCCTGTTGTATAATGCACAGAAGGAGCAGTAGGAGTTACCAGAGTTATAGAACTCCACTGGTATTTGTAACATGCAGTTAAAGAAAGTGCTGCAGTAAAATCTAGCTGCAGTAGAGCCATGTCCAAGGCACATATCAACTCAGGAACATCCTCAAGATTAAAAAGCACCTCCAAACTATTTTCTGTATGCTGCCTCTGATGTAGGCAATCAGGAGAGAGACAGAAGTCTCGGGGAGTGACAGCTTTTATTACTGGCTATAGATTAACAATGCCCCCAGCTTCATATTGTGGGTATGCAACCAGGCCAGGTAGGCCTGGCTGCTCCTGCAGAGGAGAGAAGCATTTAGATTGCTGTAGATGACACTGTTCATCCTAAGCTCTTCCTCTTCAACTAAAAAGCAGTTTGATAATTTGTAGAAAGTTTGTCACAAGTCCTAGAAGATATGTTTCAAGTGCTTAGCTTGGCATTGTACCAAGAAATTTGAAAGGGAACACACCTGAGAGGAAGGACAAAAAAAATTAATTTTTCTTAATAAGCACCCTACTAGTAGCATCTGTGTAAATCTGGAGCAACTTTAGCTTGGACTGCAGCTTGAGTCTGAATGTGGCCCCATGAATCTGAGGCTGCTTTTATCAACTACAATCCATTAACTACGCACCCCTGCATACACAGCATGCCAAGCAGATACATCTTCTACTGAAGTTCTTACTCAGAAGAAAGAAATCAAACACTTAGAAGAACTGCAACCATTAAACATAAGTCAGAAAACCTCCCAGACACATTAATTTCCTTCTAATGTGAGTGTTCCCATCTGTGCTTCCTGGACAAGGGAAATATTTTTTAGGCACAATTGCTGTCCCATGTAAGTCCGCAACTACCTATGGCCCATGCCATACAGAGGGGCAAAGGACTTGGCATCTTCAAATAGATTAAGACAACTTTTCTCATTGTGCATAAGCCCTTAGCATGTAGGATTCTAAAGGCCCTGGAAAAGGGCCCTTACAGGGACCAGAGAGGACATCCTTATGCTCTGCAGGATCTTGGCAGCCTGTGCCATGCACATTCACCACTTACCGCATCAATGATAACAGAATGGGGAGTCCGTCCTGTGAAGACATAACCAAGTTTTTTTGCTCCTTTCACTAATGCTCCTTCATCTGCCAAAACAAACAAACAAAACTGCTTGAATTTAACCTGGTATGTTAGAGAGGCTTCCAAAACCCATACTTTTGGCAGATTGCCAAAACAGAACCCCCTTTCCCATGTACTCCCATTCACAGGGACGTTAGAGCAGTTCTGCTCACCCTTCCACAAAAACATTCAACATTTTAGTCGTACAAAGGCCATGCAATATCAACTACACAAACATGTACTCAATCTGTATAAAATATCCTGTAACTACTGAAGCATTGAACTCTATTCTTGTGGAGGTGCCTACTTCTACACAAAAAAAAGTGAAAATACCTATTCTGAAAGCAAGATCAAAGGTCTGTTACTTGAAATTCCAACAATATGCCTTTAATCCATTTTCTGCTGTGAAGGCACCAAGTTCATGAACTACAGAAATACAGAACTGTTTTCTGGAGACTATACTGGACAGTGTTATTAAGAGCTCAACTAACAGAGCTGCAATCACAGCCATCACCTGGCTCCCACAGATAATTACAGAGCCTCCTCAGGGAGCAAGTGCCATGGAACACAACCACCATACGGGTGGATTTAGTGCCTAAGCACTAAAATTCAAGCAACCCTCACATCTCTACAGCTCCCTTAGTCTCCTCATAATTCATTACATTGACCAGAACTTCCTGACATGAGCTCTTTATCCTTCTTTTCAGACACCCTATTGACACATTAATAAGAAATGATACTGTTTCATCATGCAATACATAACTACAGCAATTCTAGAAAGATCTTCACTAAAAGAGAAACTCAATGGAAAGCAACATTCCCTAATCTGGTCCCACCTAGCTCTGTCTATGCTAACTGAAATGAGTAAAAAATGGGTGAAGGGCAGGCCTGAATACCACCAAGATTGTGAAAGTTTTGGTTGTATTGTGTCATGTATCAGCACTTGATAGTGTCTTATCTTGCTCTGAGAATACTAGATCAAGAAAGACAGTTTGTAGTCATGCCAATAAAGTAACTGCTTATGCAGAAACAAATCATTACTTCCTACACACTCAACGTATTTTACTTTCATCCCCGTAGAAAGAATAGACTGTCTCATGGGAGCAGAAGGGATCTTTTGCCCAGCCTATCTCTAAAGAAACATCACGGACTAGGTGATTTTGTAGGAAGCATTCAGAAAAAGTGTGCACCAATTACATTAGATGCCAGATCTACTGCTAGTATCATGGGGGACATTTTGCTTTCAATATCAATGACCTTTGAAATTATCTAGAAATTTACGGACCTTCCATCCATCTACTTCTATTCCTTCAACTCATTCCCTTTCCTTCTGAAAAAGGAAGCAACAACCAACCTGGAGAAGAAGCCTGGTAGATGATTGTATTTCCTTGTCTCTCAGGAACAACAGTATGACACACGGCCAGCAGTGTGAGGAACTCCTGTATATGCATGGCTGTGGGCTAGACAGGACACCAGCAGAGTGAGTGAGGTTTATCATTGCACACAGAATGAAGAACCTGTTCACTAAACTGAGATGATCTCTTATGTACTACAGACAAAAAAAAACCCCAAATATATTCTGATCTCCATGTATAGCAACTGTTTTGACCTCAGAACATTAAAACAGCTCAGGGTCAACACTGATGAACTAATGATAAAGACCTCATTTAAGTTGCAGAGAGCTGAGAAGCCAGAGTATTCCCCCACCCCCCAAACATAAAAGTATTTACTTCTTGAGCACCCCAAGCTTCATATAGGCAAAGACATCTGCCACAAAATGATGACAGTCTAGAAACAGGGAATACTACCAATGGCAGCTTCCAACAGATTGACAGCAATCACACCAGAATTAAACTTGCTGCAACTGCATCCTTAGTGATGAAGATCCTGAGAGCAGCTGAACAGGCAGCAGAAGACAACAGCATGTGTCCTTCCAAAGGAATATAGCACTCAGCCAAGCATAAAATTAATCTATGGTCACTACACATTCAGCATCACAAGAAAATGCAACATAAACCATTGCTCTAAAGTGCTTAAACAGATACCAGGTCTGCAACTCGGCAAAGATTCTCTAGCACTTAAATCACAGGCCTCTGAATTCAGCCAACTGCGGCAACTGCAACCTTTAATGATGTGAAATTAAGTCCCTCATCCCATTCTTCCCTCCTTTCCATCCCTGCCTCTGGCACAAGATTTACAGTCTCATAGCAGTCAGGAAGAGCACTCAGATGCCCAGCTCACCTGGCTCACTAACTTCATCCACAACTCACACAGATCTTTAAGATGCTTGGCTGAAACCACTGAAGTGAAGCAATGGCTCTCCTTCTCCAACTCTGCTATATCCATAACATCCACAGGTGGTAGCATCAGTGTCTTGCATCACAACAGCCATTTGCTCAGCGACTCAGATATGAACTTAGCAGTTCTACCTTTGCAGAAAGCCCTACTTGACTTTGTAAACTCTCAAAAAAATTCTGCATAGAAAAATATCATCTAGGTTTCAAAGCTTTCATTAGCACAGGATAGGCACCAGCAATATGAAGGTTTAATCAGTAGGAAGCAAATTACTATGAAAGCCACAAAATCACGTCAGCTGGCAAACACTGCAGCAACGTGTGTAAACATTGATCAGAAAGTAATATTATAAAAAGACTGAAGATCCAAAGCCCTATATTCTTGTTTTACTTCATGTATTTTGCCATGAATATTTTCAAAGTAACTGTTTCACACAGGACCTTTACCTTTCCATACTGAAAGTTCCAAATTGTACAGTCACATGTCACTACAACAAGAGTTGTTGCTTTTGACATGCTGGGGGGGCAGAGGCTGTGCTCAGGAAAATGAACATATATTTACACACTATTATCTGACTAAGTCCACAGCACATGACAGCCAACAAGTTACTGCTGTTCCATCATTTCCAGTCAAAGTAAAGAAAGCTTTATCTCCATGTCAAAAGGCACAGCCTGCCAGTTCTCATTTCAGCATCTGTTGCTGCAGACCTCTGATGTCCATCTTATACACTTTTATCACCTAGCCCCTTAACAAGCTTTCGTAGTATGTGTTCTATCAGCTGGAAACAACCTGTCTCTAGTAGTGACATGGATTTTAGTCCTTCCTAAGTAGGTATTTATGTTTTCAAGCCAGCGACATAATTTGCTGCTGTCTTAGTATTTTCACAGCCCACAATGTACTACAGGCAATCTTCCAATTCTGTTGCAACAGATCACCAGGCCCAGCTTATCACAACAGCTCCTCCACACAGCTGTCATTTGTTTCCCTTCTACATTGTTCCAGCACTGACAATATTTGTTGCACAGACATGAATCAGGGTAGAGCATTCAAATTCCTGCTTCAGACCTGCAAACAGAAAATCTGTTAATGGCCTCTGTGGCAACATATCCCTTCCAATATGCTAAGTTGAATCCCAGCACAGGACAGAAGTCCCACAGCTTAACCAATTCTGCTTTATTACTTATTTTCCTCTATCAAGTCTCTGGCATCTCAGTAGTCAAATTCCTACTGATGGTCTCTGTGAGATGTTTCTTGCCAGTTCATGTGGTAAGGTCAGTCTTATTTCTACCTGTCCCATTTTTCAGTTCTCTATTTATGTACAGTAGGAACAAAGTTTGCATATTTTAATCTCTTATTCAGTCCACAGGTAGCTCTCATTTTAAGTGCCTTCTTCCTTCATTTTCCTCCCTGTGTGCCATCAACTCTGGGTAAAAGACATTGCTTCTTCCCTTGTTTAATTGTTTTTGGGTTTTTTCCCCAAAATCCAGGACAAAAATAGTGTACGAACATCTACACAAGCAATATACTCCACTGGGTGAATTATTTTGTTTGTTGCCCCTATCAGCTGAGCACCACATACACATTGCAATGGTCTCCTACTTCTGGAAGCAGCTTCTGAATTGTTACCTACAAAGTACTATCCTCAGTGAAAGCAAAGTCTAGCTATCTAGTAGGCACAGCACTATCCATTATCAAGCAGACCACTAGTCAGAAAACAAGTTTTCATCCCTTCATGGCTCCCATATTTAGAGGAACAAAACACTGAGACAAGTCTCAGACTTTTGGGGAGCAAACTGCACCATGCAGAGCTTCATATGTGCATGTGCCACACATGTCCTTATCTGGACTCTTCACTCTGACGACAAATTATTTTTCTCAACTGTAAGATAAAATTACAAGGAATTTGCATGTGAAGTTAAACATAGAATTCATTTTTCCTTTAATTGTAGCAGTATCAGATCAATGCCTCCAATCACAGTAATTCCAGGTGAGCAGGACTGACAGTTTTTTTGAGCAAATGGCTTCGAAATGGCCAGTGGGATATTAAAGCACAATCTAACAACCTGAGCTTATTACTTTGCATGTAAGTGGCATATTCTACCAAGGACAACTGTGAAAATGCTTATGTACTTAATTACCAAGGAGAATTATGACTCATCATCTTAAAAAGATATGAGCTTTCTACCATTCAGTACACTAAAATATCTGGAGATCCAGCATTGTTGAGCATCTCCAGACCAGTGAAGCTGGCAGGACTGTAAGAGACCAAGATACTTCAGGCACTGACTGAGAGAAGACATTAAACAGCTTTTAAATATCAAGATAGTTAAATGCAAGTTTATCTTGTCCAAAACCAATGAAATATGACCTATAATTAATGATACTGCCTTGCACTTGAACAAAAGTACCAAAGTCCCACGCACAGAAGAACAAAAGCAGATGAGAGAAAAATATATCTCACCAAGCTCCAGCAATTTAATTGTGAGCTATAAAATGATGTGTTTGGACAGTTTTCCAGCAATCTGAACTAGAGCCTCCCATAGGCTTTCATCACCTGAACATGTTTTTTCCCCCTACTGTATTTCAAATTCCAATTTTTCATCCCAGTTAGCCATGACATGTTTTTCTGGTTCTGCTTTCCTATGGAATTAGGAATCAGCTGATGATAGCTGTCATTTCAACGAAGCTTGGTGGGATAATAGCCTCAGTTCCCACACACTACACAAGAATAAGCAGATGTGTTGGTGAGGTCTAAACAAACTCTTTCAGTGTGGTAAAGGCTCACTGTGAGTACAACAGTTGTCTGTTGTGCCTGGCCAGCTGCTGAAGTACTCATCACATGTACTCACTGAACCATTCATGCATCTGCAGCTATACCATGTTTGCTGCTTCCTGGCCAAGAGATAATTTGGGGGCCACAGAAGGAAGTTCACATGCAAATTGAAATTCACAGAGGAACCTCAGAGAGAATCCTGGGAGATACAAAAGTCTAGATTGAGAACCAAGTCTATTAGATCCTTCACTTCTTGATCTCCTTCCCTGCTCTCCTACCATCACTGTAAAACATAACCCCACACCACACAGCTTGCATCTCTGTGCTGACTTCATTCACAGGACATAGGTAGCTAGCAAGCACCAAGATAAAGACTATTCAGCATATTCACCAAACATACCACGTAGTTTTAGGGGAAAAAAAAGGATATTTCCTTATTAGACAAAGAGTTTATGCCATTTTCTCTACAGAAACAAGACAGCATCATATACTTGGTACAGCTGCACAGTTCATCCAACAGAAGCCTATACAAAGAAAAAGCACAGGCAGACAAAGCTAGGTACTTTCTTCCACATTAAAATGCCAGAGCAGCCAAGAGAAACCTCCACAGGTTTTCAAGACAAGTTATTTTCCTGGAACAATTCCTACAGGGCAATAATTCTTTAAATGCTGCTCAAAAGTGGACTTGGCTATCAGTCAGCCCTTACACACCAGTGGCCCAGAAGAGCTATGAAACTTAGAGGTGATGCAGGATGCTAAAAATCTTCCTAGCAGATGGAAGACAGTCTCATGAGTAAAAGTACATAATTTTTTATTTTCAACCTTGGAAGAAAATTACTTGGCACTGAGACAATTCTAAACTAACACTTGTGACTGAACTGAAAAAAAAAAAAACAACCCAGATTAAAATCTTCAAGACCAGAGCAATGAACACTTAATGAGAGTAAGAGATCACACTTACCATTTCAGCTACAAAAGGGCAAATGTTTAGAGGGAATTAATTGCCCGAGTACAGCACCATATAACTTCATTAGACAGCTTATGCTAGAACACTCCAGTTTTTCCCCACAGTTCACTAAATAAGTAGAAATTGATAGACATCTGCAGCTATTTATCAGATTACTAAAATAATATAGATTTTTAGACAGAAAGAAACAGTTTATCCATATCAGCAGCTGACCTAATGCAAAAAAAAACTAGAAAGACCCTTCCCTCTATCCATTCTATCCTGGAATTCAGCCCTTCACTTACTCATACAAAATACAAATACATAGACAAATACACTCGAACATGCTCAGCAAACTGTTATAAGCAGTCCTTGCATTCTCATGCCTTGTGCTAAATCACCACTTGCCAGAGGGTGGCACCCATTCCTCCAGTACAGTCAGGCTCTGAAAAATATCTTCGGCCTACACAGGGTACTCCTCATTAGCCAGTAATTTCCCCACTGATTGTCTGAGGACTGAGTTCACACAATATGCTCAGCCCAACATCAGCTGTGCAAGGACATGAGTATTTGTTCAAGTGAAAAGCAAAAAGGAACCTGGATACAAAAATGTTCAGTATAGAAGACTTCTGAGCTGTCTAGACTAAATGACACTTAAGGAACCTACCAAAATCCTTTATTTGCCTGCTACATCAACATATATTTCTTCTATCCCCCAAAGCAGAAACTACCCAGGGAAGATCAAATAATTGGGTACCACAAAATAAGGGGCCATCTCAAGGCTAGGTGAGAAATTCCATCTCATAGTTCGAGATACATCCCTTCTGCTGAGTCTATTAAAATACACCAAAGCATTTTTCTCCATGCATACCTAAAGCTGCAGCAGTCAGAAAGAGCTCAAAGACATTTTACCTGCAGTCTACACCTAAACTAGAATGAATACCTGGAGTCAGCAACTGCCATAAGCTATAACTGTAGCCATAAATGAACAAGCAGGACACAAAGGAACAATGCACAAATGTTGATTGAAAGCCATGTCCAGTGGGAAATCCTTCCAGTGTACATGATTACAAAAGCCACATAGGAAATGAGGGCACTATCCTGAGAGGGTCACCCTGCTGGAGGTTAGAGCACAGGAGCCACCTTTAGGCTTCATCACCCTGCAGAATACATAGTGCCACACCAAGTAATTATTCCCTTACATTCACACCATGCTGCAGTTCTTAAGTACTGCACAGCAGAACAGAACGCAAAGCTTTCCTGCACATAAATTGTACATTGCAACTATATTTTAGATGCTCATATTGAATTTGACCAGCCCAGTTACAGAAGCTAAACTGAGGAGAGCAATCAGCTGACTAAGTTTACACTTGCCAATGCTCAGACCTCATACTGTGAGACAGCCTGCAGAGAATAAGGGTCATGCTTTTGGCAAGTGAATTAATTGTCTGGTGTCCAGTCAGACACTTCATAGCAACATGATTTCCAAATAAACAATGAACTGACACTGTAAAGACTAGGTCCCTTTAGGACTCAACAGCTAGGCTAAGAATACTAATCATTAAGGCTCATGCCAAGATTGAATTTGCAATTAATTCCCATCTCTTACATCCTTTACATAACTAGAATTCCAAACACTTGCAATACTTTAAACAAGGCTCATTCCAGAAACACCTTTAACGCTACAGATTTCAGTTAAAAATGGTATAGATGTTTCAACACTCCAAGTAGTTTTTCTTTTAAACAATTTTCATTTCTTTCATAACATGTTACAAAGCATTATCTTCCATATACAACAGAATATATGAAGCTGCCTTATAGGCAGCTAGAATCCATACCAATATGGATATGTTAGAATCCATATCAGCTTCTTTAATTCAATTGTAAGACAAGTGGGCAGAAAAGCGTTGGAGGGAGCTATTTTGATTCCAATTTATCCCCTCTGTGCCTGCATGACACACTCACAGAGCAAACTTAATCACACAAATAGATTTGTTCAGCATTCAATTCCAGACAAGCCTAGAATAGGGCATTTAAGAGGCGTGATATTCAAAGAGCAGACTTACATGATCATTTTCAATGTTTTGCAGCAGTCTTGGGTCATCAAATTCACACGATTCACTGGTGGAAGGAGGTAGCTGGCTGCAGAGCAAAACAAGCATATTCAAACAAGTGGCAACATTGCCAATCTTAGTACTTTATCTATTTTCTTGGGAAGCAAATTTAAAAAGCAAAGTAAGACTCCAATGTCCTTGAAAGCATCATATGAGTAATGCAGCAAGTGCTGAAAATGAACACTAGCAAGAAACCCAAAATGGTTATGGTTAACAGTGTATTTCAGAAGATTCAAGTGTCAATGCAGCCCCTGGGACAGATGTAGCAACAGCAGCTTTTAAGCATATTTAAGATAAATGGATTTCAGGATGGCTTGCTCATAAAATAGATCAAAGTTCAATATCCCTAAGCTCCCTCCCTAGTCAGAGCATTCTACTTCAAGCTGATCCCTGGAGGATTTTAAGTCTGAATACTCCAAGTAAGCACCTAGAAAAAACATTCACAGAACTGAATAGAAAAGAAAGGTACAAGGAAAGAAAACAGCAATGAAAGAAACAGCAATATATTGAAGAAAAGAGGGATCCACAGAAATTACATCTCAGCAGAAAGATATCATTTTATCACCTTCCTAACAATAATGATGAGCTGGACCAGTGGAGAAGCCCAGTTCAGATCATCACCAAGTGCTTATCTTACAGCATTCATCATTTACCAGTTTCTTGGGTGGGAAGTCACTTCTTCCCTATATTTGCCATTCAAATCCATGTCAGCCCTCCCTAGCTCTTCCCCTGCTTCCCAATACTCAACATGCTTCACTGACACCTGTGTAACACCTCTGGATCTTCACTCATTTCTGTGGAGTGGGAGAGACCCATGACCTTCATTCAATTAAAGTTTCCAATAAAAAGGAGAGGGATTCTCTGGACATGACAGCTACATATCAAGCTCTCTCCCAGTTTAATTACTAAAACACAGCATTTTGATAAAGAAGTCCTTTTTCCCTCATTGTCAGGCCTGAACTTAATGATTGCAAAGAGCAACATTCAGTCTCTAGCTTGGGGTAAGGTTCCTATAAAGTAGATTAATTTTAGCATTTAACTTGACTGTCTGCAATTATAAATAAGCACTGGATTAGCATCCAAGCCACCCCAGCCACTGCCTATTCTCACCCCCTTCACATATGAAATCTCTGTGCAGAAGAGTAGATCCATCATCACCCACCAGCTCTGCATTAGGCTCCCACTGGAAGACCATTTTACTCAAACACATTCCTCCCTTGGGCTTCTTCCAGTCCCAAATTGGAAAGCAGCCTTTATATAGATTGTACCCACTCTGCTATACAGAACACACACATCTTGGAATGTATTTACCTGAAGTCTTCTGATGAACGTTCTCTTTCCAACTCAGGAAAGTGACTGAGGAGTAGAAAAAGGAAAAAAAGAACATTTATTCCACTTTAGTAACCAAAAAAAAAATAGGTAGAAGGCGAAGATCAATGAGTCATCCCACAAAAACATATGCTGGAACCATGGGTTCAGCTGTTCATACATTTGAATCAAATTTTCTGCCTTTTGAGGTATCTAATTTAGCTAACATGAAATTCAAAGGTTAACTTGCATCAAGATCTTAAGACTATCCATTTAACAAGAAGCAAACACAAAGATTTAGATGACTCAAAGGCATCTTTTCAGCAGAACAGAATAAAACCAGTAAGCAAGTATTCCTCTTGTGCAAGGAATATTAAGCTCTATAACTACAACTACACTGCTCTAACAAAATTCTGGTTCTCCTCCAGTCACAGAAATATGACTGATAATTGCTACCCTTGGGCTGCAACTTCTCCCCTCTTAGGCCAAAGCTTATTTAGCACTTCTGGTTTTGCTTAAATCAAGACCAGGTAAGTAAGGAAGCAAGTTTCCTTGCTCCATGCGAAGTACTCTCCACATTTGACTTTCATAATTTGTTCTGCAGGACAAGAAAATAAAAGCTATTAATTAAGATCACTATGCTAGAATATAAATTGAAGAACAGAATGTTCTAATCCTTTTCCAATATAAAATTTTGTACCAGTAGTAAGCATATATTAAGCTACAGAGTTGTTTTTTTTTAAAAGTCATACCTACCCATATGTCACTCCAGCAATACTGCATTTCTTAAAGTTCATGATATTGCATGTTAGAGTACCTGTTTTATCAGAAAACAGGTATTTTACCTGGAAGGGGAAAAACAAATCTGATTTTCAACTTGCATAATAACCAAAGTCAAAGTAGAAAACAGGAAGATTCTCAGTGACATATTGCTCAAATGTCACAATATTGGCCAATGCAGGCTTATTACAGCTTCATTTGTCTACCAAACCTACAGAAAAATAATCAGGCAAATTATTTAATTGCATTAATTCTTTATCTCTAAATGTGGAAGGGCTCAAATAATAGGCATCAATTGCCAAGGCTCTAGTGTGGTCACTACAGATGTACTTGGTTGTGCCACTTGGACATGTATCAAATCCTTCAACTAATCTCAAAGAGTGACTAGAAATGAAAACAAAGACACTTAGGATTGTTGAAGGCTCACTGGAATTTCACATACTAAAGATATTCTGTGTTTCTAAGACCACCAGGAATGCTTGGGGATTTTTTGGCCCCCCTACCCATAAGCACAGAATATGCTAGAATAAGTCAAACTGGTATCCTGTGGGTGAACAAAAGCTGCTTTTTCTAATGCACAGCCACAGTCAGCACTGCCCAAAGTTGATTTTAAGGTAGATTAAATTGATTATAAGGTAGAACTTGAAGGTAACCCCATCAAAGCAGCATAACTCCTTGGAGCATTAGCAGATTCAAAATTCTCACCTTCAAAGGGCCACAACAAACCAAAACTAATTGCAAGCTAATGATACCACAGTTGTACCTCTGCACCAGGTAAGACTCAAACAGCAACAAGTAGGAAGGGATGGTGATAAAATAAGAGTCAGACAACTGGAAGACCAAAATAATTTGACTAGAGTTAGTAGAAGCTTTTCCTCAATAATTGCCATTCAGTTCAAGACAGTGCACTACACTACTTGTGAGGTGATCCTTTAGCTGTGCACTATACTGCTCCTGAACACAGCATTGGAAATGGAGCCTTTGCAAGCCACAAGTCAAAGTGGGTACCCAGACTTCTGAAGAATTTTAAGTCATTAATAATTTCACCATAAAACTATCAAGAGAACCTGTGAACATGTAACTCAAATAAAGAATCAAAAAATTCAGTCTAGTTACACAGAATCACTAGTAAGCCATTGCTGAAAATAACATATGAGCCACCAACATATTTTATGCCACACATCCTTTACTTCAGCCAAAAATAGCATCATAATTTGGAGGCTGATAACTTCACATCAAAGGGATTCAAACAGAAATCAAATTTCAGCATTCATAAGAAAAATGCTGATCAGATTAAGCACGAAGAATATTGACTACCCCCCTACTGAGCAGGATATTATGTTTTTTAAATAATACATAAATGTTGTCTCCAATACTAAATTCATGCCAATTATGAAGTTTATGTAGTTCAGTTACAGACCTATAACTTTGATGGTCAAGGAAAAAAGCTACCTTTTCTCAACAGTACTGCAAAATTCCAACAGCAAAGTCATATTTTCCAGTAAGCTTGTTTTGGGAAGCCCTTCCAGATTGAAGAAATGTTATTTGCAGAATAAACAAACCTACAACAACTAGAAGTTAATATACAGTTATCTTTATCTGAAAGTAAAATAGAAATGCTAAAAGGAGCACAGTATCTAAATTAGGAATCCAACTGCATTTTTTTTTACTTGCATCTCCAGTGAAGTAGTCAGAAACATCAAAAACTAGTAACAGTCTAGGCTGTTGGTCTGCTCTTCAAGTATAACCCTGTATGCTCTGTTCTGGTACACTGAGCCAAAACCACCGAGCATCTCTCCAACAGCTTTGAGAATAAAGTTTAGAGCGAACATAAGAAATAGTTTCAATTCCCAAACATAAAACTGCCTATATGACATTACATTTAATCCTGTGATCTCATTATTTCACTTGTAAGACTCAGACTAGAGAAAATGACCCATCAACCCAAGCCACAGAGCAACAAAATAAAGCTGATTTGTACATCTTTGTACATCTTGCTCTCATACCTTCACTCTTGAGAGAATACATCACAACCAGAACACTTAAGAAAATGTTATCTTACCTGCCCAAGTTCCTCATTAAGGTTTGAGGTTCTGGCCATTGCAGGTGTATCTGTTTCAGGGTAATACATATCTATGTCCTGAAATGAGAGCAAAATTAATACTTATGTTATGCAAATTAAACACAAAAGTCTCTGTTCTTCTATTAGTCAGCTCCAACTTGGCTTGACTTTCTTAATGCTATGAGTGGGCATTCTGAACGCTTGAGACAAACACCATCCCAGGATGAATATGGGTGCCTCCTTTCCTAAATATACCTCCATTCTACGTGGACATGAGAAAAGAGATTCAACTACAGATAGTTAATAAACTAAAGATGAAACAGAAAAAAACCCCAACTTAGTACAGCAGAAAGAAGTTCATGCATTAGCCACTCTAATCACAGGTGTTCAGTTACAACGATCAACTGCTCTAGCCACATCTATGAGAGACAACTTTAGTGACACCATGAAACAAACTTCTGTTACTACAGCAAAAGCTGCTACACAAACCAAAGCAACTTCTCTGATATGTATCTCTACTACATTACAAGCAGATCAGGGAACAGACATATTAAACTTC
The DNA here is from genome assembly GCF_029582105.1 of Oenanthe melanoleuca. Taxonomy (NCBI): domain Eukaryota; kingdom Metazoa; phylum Chordata; class Aves; order Passeriformes; family Muscicapidae; genus Oenanthe; species Oenanthe melanoleuca. Next base: position 45,054,383 of record NC_079333.1, read on the forward strand.
ACTTACATGTGTTTTATAAGAACCTATAACATTAGTCAAAGTCCAAGGATTAATGCATATCAACAACAGGTATTCCTCCTGGTTTTGTCCAGGTAATAAAGCCATCACTACAGTATTTCTGGCCCACAACTTGAAAAAGACATTCTGAAGCCAAAACTTCGCTGAACAGCGGATCACTGTCTGGTTGCATGAGGCCGCATCTCCTTACAAAAACACTATGGTCCATTCCAGAGGCGACCTTAAGGACAGCCTCAGGATGTAAAAACAAAGCAAAACAAAAACACCAAAAAAACCAAACAAAAATAAAATAAAAAAAAAATTAAAAAAAAAAAACAAAACAAAAAAAACAAAAAAAAAAAAAAAGAAAACAAAAAAAAAAACAAAAAAAAAAACACCAATCTGCACACCTTCAAACAAGTCCAGTCTTTCCCTCTGCTGAACAGTTATAAGATACGGAGGAGTTTTCAAAAGATAATTACTGAACATGAGTCAGCAGAGAGACCTCCTTCAACCAAATTCAACCAAGAGCTGAGAGTTCCTTCTCATCCTAAGAGATGAGAAGTCATCATTGCATAGAGGACTTTCCCATGACTAGATCTTTTAATTTCCTGTGAAACACAGAATTGATATAGAAAAAATCCTGAGTTTCCCCCTGCCTTTCTCAGAAGTTACATCAGAAAAGTAATTAGAAAATCTCGCTAAGATGTTCAGTGGGTTTTTATTTTAAATGTCAACATCTAGAACTGAGATACATTCATTCTTGCTACTTACCCAGTTTATAAAAAGAGCCTGAGTAAACTTGACAACTTCCAATGTCACCAGAAGGCTGATTGGAATAAGGTTGTTGTACAAGATTATAAATGTCAGCAGATTGTATCCAAAGTTGACAGACAGCATTTCTGTGGATCAAAATACACGAGACATTAGCAGACAAGTCTGAGTGGTACAGGGGCAAACATCTTTATGCAGTCCACCTAATCAGATTTAGCAATGCTAAAATAGTCAGCTAGTGTGTTAATGTCTAGTGTAAGGGCCATTTTAGTATTGATTTCAAGAGAAAGTAGATGAAACACCCACAGAACACATGCATCTTACACCAGGTGAAGAAGGGCAAGGTTGGTGAGGCTATATATAAAAGAACAGAGCACTTTCTAAATAATTTTTCCTAGACAGATGGGAAGAAGTACAATATTCCCCACTATAACCCAATTTAGACATTTATCTAGTGTGTCAACTGCCCAATTGAGAGTCCCAAATGTCACTAGTAATATAACCATCTTTCAAAAAGTGCCTACTTGGCTCAGTGGACACGAAAAATAAACACTGAAATTAGTTCTAAAATCTGACATCATTGTCAGAATTGAGAATTTACCCTCACTAAAGAAATTGACGAGAACAAGTTGATGGTTAAACAGTTGCCTAGTATATGAACTCAGGCACCCTGCTTAAGCAAAGAAGCTGTTATTAATGGTGACAGCACTTGGCAACTTGCCCAAATAAGTCTACCATCACAACTGGTCCTTAAGGGAAAGGGAAGCATTTATAAACAGCAGGAATATACAAGGCTCAGCAGAGACACAGGATGAAGGCTCCTGTTCATGATGCTGCCCACACCCTCTCTTTACAATCAAAGTCTCCACATCTGTATGCTCTCTACTTCCCCAGAAACTTAGAAAGGCACTTCAGTCAGCACACAGAACACCCAGCACAATGGGGTCAGAGTCCACAACTAAGGGTTTTCAGCATCACAAGTTAATTAGAAGACAGGGGAGCAGATTAGGAGGAGATAGAATCCAGAGAAAATTGCTGAAGGCTAAGAAAGACCAGAGTTTGGACAAAGGCACCTCAAAGTGTGAGTGCACCCTAATTCCATATCTTTGAAAAGTTTTACAGAAAGCAGAAGCATGCTTGGTATTGGAACATTTTCCAATACAATTTTTACAGAGATGAGACATTTAAGCAAAATTTAACATCTACCTGCCTAACTTGAAAAAGCATCATTCTTGGGTGTGGCAGTTATGGAAGGTATAGAAATTGTGCATACAATTTACAAAAAGCATCAATACAGACTATAACGTCATCCTAGTCTATTGCAAGTTGCACCTGTTTTATATTGCAAGTTCAGGAGTTCATTCCATTCATCTTTTCCAGCATTACTTCCATCATTGGGAGGAACAAATTTAAACTTACTCATTAAAAAACAAGGGGGAAAGCAGGCAAGAAACTCTGAAAGTTGCTGACACTGCTACAAGAAGACATAAAAACTACCAAAACCCAGAGTCAAATATAGGGCATTTCCATGCTCTTCCTATGTGATTTTATTTCTTTATTTCTTTCACAACTACAGCTCTTAAACTGTAGAAGATACATTTGCCATCTGTTTTGCATCATCAGCAGACAAGCCATTTACAGTTTGTGATAACTGCTTTAAGATCTGCATCTCAAAATGCTTTTAACACCACATTTTATAGCTAATGTAACCTCCTTAAAAGTCTACTGGAGAGTATTTCATTGTTCATGTCCATCTTTGGTAATGAACTAACAAACTTCAGGACTAAGAATGAAATCAAATAAAACCCTTCAAACAACCATGCTAAGAGATCAGTAACAGAAGCCAAAGACAGAAACTTTACCCAATCAATTAGAATTGTAACATTTAGCATTTCAATTTTCTCTAAAAGAGCAGATCAGCATTTCTGACTGAAAAAAGTCAAGAGAAATCCTTTGCATCTGTACATAAGCATAAAGCTGAAGTCAGCATCAGACTCTCCATCCTGCAGTCAAATACAGTCAGACACACATAAGGCTGCAGTATATGACCTCCACTGAGAAAAAAAAATCTTGTATGTTATCTCCACATAGTTTAAAGAAGTGAACATCAGATATCCAAGAGTAACTCTTGCCCCTCTTCTGTTTCTGCCCTGCTCCTTGGGTGCTAGCCCAGTGATATTTACCTAACCTTTAGAAGCCTCACTGGGAAGTTTACTTATGTCAGCCTATTCTCAAAAAAAAGAAAATACTAGGTCATCAAAAAACTAGCAAGATGTGGGGGGGGGGTTGGATTTTTAAAATATTTCTTATTTGATGCATTAATTCATTGAAGGTAAGAGCCTGGCTGGGCTACAGTCTGATACATCACTGGCTCAGTGCCTGCATACTCACCATTGGAGCCAAGGTACCAGACAACTTCACCATGTGTTCTGTTCCATAATAAGGCACCTACAGAACTCACAAGGGCCATTACCAGGAGAATACAGAACAAAACCAGGATCTGCATGTTGGTCACTTTCTCCACATTCGACCTCTTCAGAGGTGCTTTGGTTGAATTCTGGACAGCAGCAGGAAAGGAAAAAAAAAAAAAAAAAAAAAAAAAAAAAAAGAGAATAAACCTGGCAATGGTTTCTACAAGAGAAAAATGCAGAAGCAAACCCAGTCTTTACTTTGAGAGTCCATCAGAGCACCTGCTATCAATCCCAGTCATGGTCAGCAGCGTGATCAACATATACATGTTGCTGGTCTCTCCAGGCACTCCCTGACATTATGTTGTCTTAGAATCTAAGTATCTCCATGATTATTACCTCAGTTTTAAATGTCACCCAGATAAATTAAGATGAAAGTCAGTTCTCCTTACATATTGAACTGCTTTCACTTCAGTGTGTGTTTGCACATGTGCACATGCAAACTGGAGTACAGTGGACCCTTGTATTCCTCAAGGTCTACAGGTTTTAAACAACTGTAAGTCAAATCATTTTATAAAATCAAGTCAATGACAAGGAGAATACAGGAAAGATGACCAACTTCTATCAAAAACATACCCTCAATCCCCTTAAAATCATTACCTGCATGAGTTTTGTATCATGTCCTGTATATACAACAATACCCAAGACCCACTGAGTGTTTCTCAGTTGTGCACCTCTCAGCAAGATCTGGTCTGGACCAACAGGAACTGGGCTGCAAAGGAAGAAGTTCATGGATCTTTCAGTTCTTGGTAACTCTTTAAAGAAGACAGTTCTACTCCCAGCCTTACTCCCCAGTTAATAATAAAAGCAACCACAAACAACAAGAGGAGAAGAATGTAATAGCAGTATAATGAGCTAGATTGTCCACACAACTGAAGAACACACCAAAACCTGCAAGTCTAACTCCTGCTAAAGCACAGTAGGGCAAAGCTGCTTCAGTTATCCAAAACATGAGAACTTATATGGCAGCCTTAAATAAGCTTATTCTGCACTTGACCTTGGCTAGTACATTCTCTCTCACATCAAGGACAGAGAAGCATTTAGCTTGTAAAGAGACCATCCATTTCAAGCATACTACACCATATACACCATTAAACAACATTTGAGAAAGCCTGTATTAACCACATGACTTCACCTGCTATTCTTGCACTGAGCTGCCCAAGGAATATACATTTGGTGAAGGAAAACAGGTACAGCCAAATAAAACATGTATGTTCCTACCAACCTTCCACAATCTGTGAATTTGAGTACTAAAACTATATACTTTTCTTTCAAGAGTTGTAGAAATCAGTCACACTGACAAAGCCTCCCGTTCTGGGATCACTTTTCTCTACAAACCTGACCTTGCTGCAGCCTTTGGCTCTAGTTGAAAGGAAACGGTTTCCATTTCCTCTGTGTATCTTGTGTAACAAGAAGGCCCTAAAAACCCCAACCATTTCCTTGATTCCTTCTCTTTTGATGTACCTTTTAATAAAATATCACCATTAATTACTAAGAAATCAATATTCCCATAACAAGCAGAAGGCTCCATACGAAGACAGAACTGTGTTATCTTATACTGGCAGATGCTCTGATTAATAAATATTAATTATTACCCTCCTCTTCCCCAGCAAAAACACACGTGCTCAGAGTTACAGACTAAAAGAACAGAGGAAATATTTGTCCTAAGCAAATGAATTCATAGTTTTGCTGTCAATACCTTTGACCATCTAAGCGCAAGTTTCCAGTGAAGTCATAGAGATGGCGGTTGGGTCCTTCACATTCTATCCTCCCAGACACTTTCATCAATTCTTCCCTGGACTGGAGACTAGCAGTTTGAGACAAACCCTGCAGAGAACAATTCAAAGAAGATTCTTGTCAAAAACTGTTATTAGAAGGCAACCTGGGAAAATGGTGCTTATTTATCTACAAACCAAAGTGTAATTAAACTTGCGGAGGTTTGTTAGTCAGGGACCTGTTTTGCTTCAGTGGGGTTTTTTTTGTGGTTGCTTTTTTGGGGTTGGTTTCTGTTACGTTTTGGGGTTTCTTTATGTGATATTCAATACCTCTTTCCTGCAAGGAAAACTCATTATGGACACATATGAGCCTACTAACAAGACTGAAACTCTCTACACAGATATTTACGTTACTTACATAATCTCTCTTTAACCAAGAGGAAACACAACATCCACAAAATATGAAGTTGGATATGTGCAGGAGGAAGTAGGAGAAAAGCAGTATAAACAGGGCTGGCTTTTTTCTCAAAGTATAGCTGCACTGATGTGTTATGGCTGCTAATTATGGTCATTCTTAAGTGCAGTCTCTCTTGGGCCACTGCAGCCAATGTGCTCTGATCCTGCTCAAGGTTAATGATCAGCCTGTTATGCAACTGCAACCTAAAGTATTGGTACTCTACATCTGAGCACATGCACAGCACCCCACTGCCTTTCTATCAAAAGAGGAATCCATTTCCTGTTTCTTTGGCCAGACTTTCACTGCAGCACTGCAAGCCAGAGCAAGGCCGTTTTTATGTATTTTAAGCATGTCCTGAAGCAAACAAAATCTTATAAGAGTCCAAGATCTGACTTAGTAGCCTTATCTGGAGCAGTAAATCATGTTTCTACAAATGTGGTAAAGAAGGAGCAAACACAGCTTTTCAAAAACATCTGTGTCTCAAAATCCTAACCTAAATATATTTTTAAATGAAAGAATTCAAAGATTATTAACTATTTCTAAAAACTACAATCAACAGTACTTGCTTAACAAAACTAGAAAGATCCAAATAAATTCTTCCATTTACTACAGATAACAAAATAATTTATACATATAAATTACATGCCTCTGCATAATGCTTATAAAATAGTATTGTTTCAGGAGAAACTGCAACTCTCATCACAAGCATAAGTGCTTTTTATGTACAGCACTTAAATGCCACTAACTAGACCTTCAGCAAAACATATCCAAGGTCTGTTTGATTCGTCTATGTGGGCTTAAAATACCTGCTCCAGGTTAGCTCCTTACACTGAACGGGATGCATTACTGCTTGGGCTTGTATCTGTAGAAAAGGCAAATTACAGCCTCTTGAAGAAAGGTGCTTTTTAAAAATAAAAAAAAAAAACAACAAAAAAGCACTTCTTTGCTGCCATGCAAGATAGATGCTGCTTCATAACTAATATCACATACCTAAAAGAAAAAAAAGATTAAATTCAGTTTGTTTTACCTGTCGTATTTTAAGATTCGTCTCCCCATCAAGATTAGCTGTTTCAATATAGCACATGGCTTGTGGTTCACTGTAAGGAGTGAAAGATTTTCAATATTAAAACCCAGTACTTTTCTGTACACTAGTTTTGTACTAATATACTCCACAACAGACTTCTTCAATGCACTGCAGAAGACAGAAAAACTGTACTGGTGGTATACAACCATGAAAGCTGAAAGTACATATTTATATTTAACAGAGACTTTTTTGGATATGGTCATACAACAAACTACAGAGAAAGACAAGTCTAAATCAAAGATTAATAAGAATTTAACAAGTCATTATGAACTTAGATGACTGAAGTGGATTATTTTGAATTGCAATCCATTAAATTGCTTCTGATTGCAGGAGTTATGGATGGAACAGCAAGTATTGAAGAGTACAAAAAGGGGATATGTTTGGATAAAGACAGTAATACTCTCTGCTACTGAATTCTGTCTGTGAACTGAACACACAAAATCTTGTCTGCAAGGTCACCTTAAAGCTGAGGGCCTATGGGAAGCACATCCAAAGTCACTGCTAAACAGGTTTTTTTTTTGAGCATGGGAAAAAGGTCCATTAGGATTGAGGGCTGTAACCTGCATCTTCCAGGTATGTTTCTGCTCTTACCAATAGGTATAAAAATCTTCCTCCTAGAACTGAATTTTCTATTAGTCAAGCTCTTATCTACTTCTAACAGCAGAGCTCTGCATAGGTAGCACCAGGGATAAGGAAAGGTACTTTTACCAGATCTTCTCCCGACATACAACTCAAGATTCAAAACTTCTGTATGGCAACACCAAAACTATTTTTCTGCCAACTATCTTCTCAGGCTGCTAAAGAATATCAGTTTACCATCTGGATTCAAGCCTGAAGCGCTTCTTCAGCATACCACTTCTCATACATTTGATAAATGACTAGTTTATTCCCAAAGTAACCAATTGCTCCAGCAGCAAATGCACTCAATCAACAGAACAGTCAGTAATAAAGGCTCCTTAGGACAACAATAATTAAGAAATGGACAGGTACATTTATAACACAGTAAGAAGCTAGATTATTCTCTCCAATTTATTTTGCTTTGAAAAGAAACAAAAAAAGGTTGAGTATTCTTTGTCTCCTGCTACACAGGCAATTTGAATCTGAACCCAAGAAAGACACTGATTACAGTCCAGTTTGATTCCAGTTTTACCTCTGTCAAACACCTTATCTACTACAACTGAAGTGGTTAACTCAGGAGGGAGACCTTTTGCAATAGAATTCCTCTAAATTCCACAGAAATTGTATGAACTGTGGAAATGAGAAATGTGGACGTGTTTCCATGCAAAGCTGTGTTTGAACAAAAGTATTTTTTCTTTATGTTAATTCATTCTTTATGTAAAATTTGATGTCACCTTTCTGTTGTACAGAAAAAGAGTTAAGATAAAAACAGTCAATTTTACCTCTGACAATTACCTCAGACACAGAAAATCAACACATATAAGCAACAGAACCCACCCCCTTCAAAACATGCAGAGTTTTCTGGTGAACTGAGGACACTTAGTATTGACATTTAAAGGAATCATGGGAATAATACCAATTATAAAGCAGAATTGCCATAGAAATTGCTATTTATTTCAAGCAAAGCTTCTCCCACATCAACATGCTCTGGGTTAAATTCTCTAATTATTATGTGGTTATCAGTGAGAGCAGGTTAGTAGAATAATGTAGAACAAAAAGCTGGCCCACACAGTGAAGAAATAAGTCAGAAGGGGTTTTTAGTATAATACATTAGAAAAGTTCTTACGTAAAATATTCTTCAATGCTGAAACAGAAAATTATTGATGTCCAAGCTTAGCCTAACTGCATATTAAGTTGACAACTGCTTATTTAAGGTTTGGGGCTTGTTTTAAAAAAACACAATACTGCATACCACGGAATGAAGGTACCTCTATCCTTCATCATGTGGTAATTCAAAAAGACTGAGCTTCCGCATATAGCTTAGAAAAAACCGAAACCTCCCAGAAACAGCACTGACAAGAGGGATGAAGCATAAAATACAGACGCTTGAAAAACAAGTTCCCTTAAAAGTTGGATCCTGTAAGAGGACTACAACCAAGAAACCAGAGCAATGTCTAATCACCATTGAGAAGCACACAGGAGGGAACTACAGAGGTGTTGCAAGGTTTGGCTACTAGAAGCTGTGCTGTTGTCTCTTGTTAAAACCTCATCTGTCTAAGCAAACTGTGATCCTGATTTGGCCTCAAGTTGTTCTACATGATCTAGAACCCAGACTTGGAGTTAAGTACCACTCAAATGCTTTTAGGATCTGTGAGACCTCAACAAATGTAAGGGCTGGGAAACCACCAACCATATGAAGTTTAGCAAAGCCAAGTGCTGGATTCTGCACCTGGGACGAGGCAATCGTGGATGTGTGTACAGACTGGAGAATGGGATAAGGGAGAGCAGTCCCATGGAAATGGACCAGGAGGTCCTGCTTGATGGCAAATTCAACATTATTCAGCAATGTCCTGGAAGCCAGGTGTGTCCTGGGTGGGGGACATCAGGAAGTTGTTCCATATCTGAAACTAAACCAAGCAGGACTCAACAGGTTACTGTTGCTACCATGCTAGAGGTGGGCCATACATTTGCTGTATCCAAGAGAAGTAGTGAATAAATGAAGTCCAAAAGCTTTTGTTGTTTGATGCCAACAGAGCTAGCCTTTTAGATTTACTATTTGAAAGAGAAATCTTCCTTGGGGAGTGCAAGAAAATATGCTGAATACTCACTGGAATTAATTGGAAGAAAACTTCAGCTTCCTTATTTAATTGGAGGGATTCTCAGAAGGCCATAGAACCACTGACTGCACAAAGCTCATGTTAAGGACCTTTAATCTTTTAACAAACTCATCAATACAGAGTATTATGTACCTGCAATTCATAAAGTGAAGTCTTGAAAATGCCTCGTTTCAGAAGAGCCTATCTACAACAATACATGAATGAAAGTCTAATAAAGCCATGTTTGTCATGGTTGAAATTTGATTTTAGATGTGGAATAGAATTAGTGCTATCTGATGTCTGGTTTTATTAATAGCAAATACAGAGATTCAAGTCCTCTGCACCTCAGTTCATCAGACACATCATTTCCACTCCCATTCAGGATACCTGGTAGATATTATGATCATGTCTGCTGGAAGATGTTGCCCATTGGTGACCTTCACAATATCTCCTACTGCTACCTGTGGTGGTCAGGAGTACAGTAGCATGGAAGAGAAAAACAAACAGTTCGCTTGTCTGGAATGTTAGTTTGTTATTTTCTTTCACCCAGTCAGAAGAACAGCATCATGCACAGAACAGCTAGAGACAGTGTTTCTGAAAGTCCGAGTACTTTTCACTGCAAGTTTAGAAATATCAAAGCCTTCCCTTTTCTGAATGCAAAGTAAACAATTGTATAGAAAAAAAAAAGGTAGATATAGTCAATTAGAAATTGTGAACTTCTGTGGATTATATTTAATAAAAACTACTTTTTTTTATAGTTCTGCCATTATCCAGATTCAAGGGGTTTTTTTAGTCTTATTTTCTCTAGTAGAGGGGAAAAAAAAAAAAAAAAAAAAAAAAAAAAGAGCTATCTTTAAACTTCACCTTCATTAGGTATCAAGAGTTTTCCTCTATTCCTTATCTGTATTACTTACCTACCCAATTATGACTATCATCTTCCCTTAATTCTCCTTAGATGTACTGCTTGTACTAAAAACTAGCAAGTAGTACCATCTCTACGGTCCATACTATAATCCTGTCCTTCCCTGAGATATTCTGAATTCTGGAATACTTTGCCTCCTCTTACTAAGAGGACTTTCCAGTACCTTGAGTTAGTCACACATGCATGGGACTTTCATTCTAAAAAGAGTCAAGTACCACTCTCAAAACAGTAAACCAAATTTGCCTGATTAGCATGAGGCTGCTTAATGCCAATGCACCACAGAATCTGAAACAGGCTTAAAATACTTTTAAGATATTAATTTATAAAAATGGAAACAGATGGTATGTTTGAACAAGCAGATTCATTAGTTTTACTCAGATACCACTAAAAATAAATTCGCTACCACTTTCAGCACAAAATTGAAAAAAAAATAGTCAGAAGCTTGCCTTAAATTGATCAAGGTCAATAATACCTGTTACTCCTTAGCAATAAATCCAAGCCTGGACAGCATGCAGTTACTGATACAGGTAAATTCAAGAAGTGCCTAAGGGTATAAAAAACCCAGATTCCAGGCTTGACCTTAATCTTTCAATTCACTGTCCTTTCTATAAAAATAGAACTTGGAAAAGCATAAGCAGGAACCAAGAGTAGCCATCAGAAGCCCTGACAATCTTCAGCTTCTACTATAGCCTAACACTTCAGCATCTCATTCCTCAGAGGTTTTAAAACGGTGTACTTTTTCCTCAATTACTATCTAAGAGGGCTAATTTTATCCTTTAAAATGCATTAAGAGCCACAACTAGATCAATACATCCTAAAGCATTTCAGCAACTTCCAGGTCTCAGAAATAAAGCTCACCAGACCCTGGCCAAGGGCTTCACAGAACATGGGTCCCAAGTGCCTCAGGTAGCAGCAGGGCTTGTGTTCCCACTTGAGCAAGCAGCTTACTAATTAGTCTCAAAGCCCAGGGACTTTTTAGCACAGGCAGCAAAGTAAGTCTCTGTTAGACTTGCAGGGGAGGTACAGCATTGCAGTGAAAATTACCCTCCTAGGCAGACTAAAAACAAAATACTGTTTACAGTTTACCTATTAACAGCTCAAGAAAAATGCAACAGTTCATTAGCATTTGATGGTAACACAGTATTTAAAAATGGGTACTCAGGTGCCCTGTTCAGGGCAATTTTGACAACTGGAACAGAAAGGATCCCTCCCACCTCCCCCACCCCAAGTGACAATTCTCACATAGTACACATTAATTCTAAGCCTCCTAATTAATTCTGGCAAGAGTAATTCTTGAACACTTGCTTTCCCTCCCTCCCATCCTCAGGTTTTATTTACCTCTTTCCACATAATGTTCTGCCAGATCCCATTTCTTAGAACTGGAAAGAAAGCTTAAAGTTAGATTACAGAATAAATCAGAACAATTCCAAAACAACTGTATCAGCAGTAGCAAACACAATAGGAACCAACGCAAAAATCAGAAATTTATTTTTCAGAAACTGGAACTTTTGTTCACAACTGTGGACATATGAATCCAAAAAAGAAGAAGAATATGTCCTTCATATTTATATAATTTTTATCCCCTGCCAGACAACAGTTGGTGGCCTGATTTCTTCATGGCATCACTTCATACTAATATGCAGATAGGCAGCATTGTTTCTTGTTTGGGAAATGACCTTCCTAATAAGAAAAAGTGTTACTGCCCCTGTCAATCAGTATCAGGAAGCACCTTTACTCTGGGTATGATTTACCAGAGAATTTCCACTTATCTTTTTCCCTGCATTTTATTCATAATATTTTGACTCCGGCACATCCAACTTCACTACCATTATCCATGGCCCATATAAATCTGAGTCTTAACTGCCAAGCAGGCTCAAAGCCCTACTGAAAAACAACCATCAGCTTTGGCAGAAAAGGAATCCTTACCGCTGAAGTTCACATTGAAACAAGAAAAAGAAAAAACAAAGTGCTAAAACAGACCTTGGTTTCTGTAAGGCTTCAGTTCTACACTGCCCTCTTAACACATTCATTAATCATTTAACCTGCAGCATGCCTTTCCACCCAAGCATCTCCTCTAGGTGACTCAACACATACTCAGTACTACTCCAGCCCAAACAATAAGGTCAAACATGCCCAATTACTGCAGAGTAACCCAGTCCAGTCCAGATCTGAGCACAGCAAGTTCACCTTCACTGAAAACAGCTGCAACCAGTTTTCAAAGGTGTTCCAAAAGCGCAGCATGCAACATCCAAGCTGAAGAGGTCAGTCCCCTACTTTGAATATGAACAACCTTCTCCTCAGCTTTACGTGTTTCATACATGTGGCTCATATGAAAATAAACACCACACACTTAGAAGAAAATTCTGCTGAATACAGCCTTGACCATCCTACTCAAGATAGGTCATGACATAAACAGGAATGCAAGACTTGTCAGAACAGATCAAGCAGAAGAAATCCGTCTCTTTGACTCCTGCTCTCAGGCCACACACACTGAAACACTGAATCCTGATATTTAATACTGTAGTGAATGGACTACAGTGAACTAAACTATTTAACAAAAAATGGGTGGGCAGCAACAGAAGTACTGCCAGTGACAGCTAAGCTTTCAACCAAACAAGTACAGTGGATTAGGGGAAGAACAGTTTTGGTGAACCTCTTCCATCCCTCATACACACTGCTCTTGAATTGAGCTCTGCTTAGTTCAGAACTCAGGAGAAGGCCTGAATCCAGAACCTCAAGGGAAAAGCCAAATATCTGTGGCCTTGACTCAAAAGTCAAGCCTTCAGAGAGGAGTTGCAACACTCAGCATCTCCTCTGTGCCATGGTTTAGACAGCTCCCTATTCCACCGGGAAATTTTGGAAACATTTCAGTAAACCTTCTGTTGACGTTGTATGCTCACACACAAAGGTATTTTGCAGCTCCAAATGCTATGGACTTGGTCTAGTGGGCAATTTACTTCAGAAAACCATTTCACTTGCAATGCTTACTGAAATCAATTTAGTGATTAAAATTAAATAGCCAAGCAAATGATTGTAGCTTGTTCTATTACTGAGCTATTTCCTTTTAAACTCATAATTCCACAGTCTAAAGAGAAAGCTTCCATTAGACATAGAACAGTTCAGAAATTTTGGGGTTGCAATTTCACACCTCCTACTCTGCTTAACCCAGTTTCAGAGGAGAACTCCAAAAGGACAGAAAAGGACATGTCTTCTCTAGAATATTTATAGTAGAGTAAAATTGATGAATTATTCGTTGTCAAAAGGTACTTGGTTAAAGCAACAAAGGACAAATACCTAAAAAGACTGCTTCAACTCAAGAAGACTGTTTCAATACAAACCTTGTATCTAAGGCTTTCCAAGTCCAAAACCCAGTTCTACATCTAAGACATAATGCTGTCAGTCACATCCAGCCATGCAGGGCCATTTGAAGTAAGGCTCCTGAAGGGCAATCTCCCATTCCCCCATCAGTCTCGTTTCAGAGTTTGCCAGCCCTGTGCTCGTCTAATATTTGAGCTCATCCCATGCAATATTAAATGCTCATTACTTATTCAATTCTTTGACAATGGGAGGATCAATACATCAGAATAGTTATTACTGAGTTTTCTTTATCTATGCAATATGCTGCTCAGGGGCTTCACTTGCAATTATGTTGAGTCTGGTCCCTAGAGTTAATGTCATCACCACAAACATCATGTGAAGCCAACCAAGACATAAAACACTGGCTCAGAGCCTAAACACACTCCAGCTCCTAATGCAAATGTTCAGTGCTCACCTGGGGTAGAACTTCAATTTTAGTTTGCTCCAAAGGGAATTTAATTCCTACATACAAAAGCCACTCTGCAAAGCAAACTGATGTTTTCCATGGTAAATTTAATACAGGAAAGGCACTATGAAGATACACTACTGCTCTGAAAAACTGAATAAGATGAATGCAAAGCCTACATGACTGCTCCTGCAGTAAGCAACCAGCCATTGCAGGCAGTGGAGTTCAGGACATAGGCAAGCAGACAGCAGGCACCCGTTTCTTAGCGAGCTCAAATGCTCTCCACACTGAATGCATTGATTAGACACCACTCAGCTATAAGAGTAACCTAAAGGCACATAGAGAACCTAAATTTATTTCATCTTAATCCTACTCTGAACCTAAATTACCTTTTCATTCTGGTAATATGTGTCTCAAGAACAAGCCTCTTCAACCTTCCACTTAAGTAGGCAGATACAGTTTTAAGTATCAGATCGAAAATTTATTTTGAGAATTTAAAGGTAAAAAATAAAATCTGAACTCAAATATTTTTTCAAGTGCTAAGCTCTACTTAGCTCCATTAGAACACCTTGTGCTCTTTAACCTGTCTCTCCATAATTACTATGACAAACGTTTGTTGGCACACATTCTCTACCTACAAATGAATTATAACTGCCTGTGCGACCTCTGAAAGGGCCATCTTTCATATTACCTATAACAAGGCCTGTTGTGCTATACCACTTAACTGCCAATTGCTTATGACTAACACAGTGTTCTTGCACTCAAACATATTCCCAGACTCCCGTAGAGACACCACCTAGGAGAATTGATAAAGCAATGCCTTTTGGTGTGTATTAATATACAATCTTAATGATCAACCCAAAATTTCAAGCATCAAGCTCAGTGAAAAAAACAGGTATAATGTTTGCAGGATTATCTGAAGCATGGAGCTTAGAGATTGCTCTCTTCCCCATGTTCCTTTAAGTGTTCCTCTAGCTTTTTGACACTTCAGGTATTTGTGCTTGGGAGGAAGGGGCTCCACTCAGCACTCAAGTCCTTGTGTTCCCATTTCACTTGCACATTTGCACAAAGGAGCAGAATGGGAGCTGTCCAACACGGGAACATGGAGCTGCCTTGACTGTGGCACAGAAAAATCACAGGGTGGCTATTAACAAGCTCTGCTATTTTCTGCACAGATTTTTTCAGTTAAGGGAGGTGAAGAAAATGACAGTGGTATCTTCAGGCATACAGTGACAAGTACTGTCCATACCTTAGGGATACATGTAGGCATTCAGTGGATATCAGTGTTAAATTCTCTTTCAGTGACACTTCAGGAAAGCAAAGCTAAAAAATCCTCAGACTCATTATATTTAAAGGGCAGCAGCATTTACAAAAATGACTTTAAGTTCTTCTGACAGCAGCTTTTAACATTTCAGGGGGTTGCTGGCTGTTTTAGTTCTGGATGTTTTGGTGCTGAGTTTGATGTTAATATAATCAGGATGGAGTTTGGTAGGGAAAAAATTGCCTGGTTTTCTTGGAGGAGCTGAAAACTATGCAACTTTGGATAACCTTGAAATTACATGAACTTAAAAATTCTAATAATCCTCCTAATGCCTCACTCATAAGTGTCAGACCATCAATTATCAGTCTGAAACCTTTGGCAAAGTAAAATCCTAAATGACTGGTAAGTACCTAGTGCACAAGATCTGCATTCCTCATGGTCATGATAGTTAAAGCAACAGAATTGTTCAAAAGTAAGCATTCTCTATTTGCATTTTAAATACTTACAGACTGTTAAGTCTTACCTACTGTTTTCTTTTTATTCACTGCACTGTCTGCCTTATGCCTTTTCTGCAAGGAAACATAACATTTCATTACACCTCATTACACTTCATCACAAATTCCAGAACCATTAGAGCTAAAAATATGACAAACTGCAAGATGATACATTGGGTCATTTTTGCCATTATGGGTTTTTTTAAAAGACACAGATCATCTAAGTACAAATGGTTTGTAAAAGAGTATAAGGAGTATAATTATAAACAAAGTGAAAGTCCCCATGTTGGAAGTCAGGCTCAGCCCTTTTCCAGTGGTAAAAAGAATCCAAAGCTGGGTTTTTTTAATAAAAACAAGAGGAACAACAAGGACCACAATATTTAAATGGTAGATGTACTTCCAATTCCATGTGCTGTTGTTCAGACTGATAGCCAAATTATTTCACTTATCAGTACTTTACAAAGCAGAAAGACCTCATTCAGATGTAAAGCATACAAGCAAGTTAGTGCAGATGTCCTTAAGTTGCTTGTCTTCCCTCTAGCCCCCATTTTCAAGACCATCAAAAAGGCCACATATTTGTCAGGACTCCACAATGTGTCTCTAATAAAAGCATTAATAAGCAAGTTTGAAGAGAGATAAACAAATGCCCTGATTTCTCCTGTTTTCTTGTTCACCAACTATAATGAGAATACTTAGTAATTTTAGTGTATTACAGAAATTCTAGTCAAGCACTTTGAAAGTCAAAACAATATTTTGCTGCTGTTGAGCAATGACTCAAGAGACCTCAGAGATGCATGGTTTTAGGGCACTTTATAGCTTTTTTTGAGACATTTGGTCTTTAGCACAGCCTCCCCATAGTCATACTCACATAGTCTTCTATGATTTCTTTGATGCCAGCAACTGTTAAAATAAAAAGCAATGGCACCAAGGTGGTATATCTTCCTGTTGGAGAGACATCTGGAATTTGCTGTGAACAGAGGGAAAAGAGACCCATTTTATATTGGTATTTGAAATAAATTTCTAGTACATTTAGAACTTTATGCAAAGATCTCAGAAGAGTGAACAAAAAGTTCTGATTTACTGTGTCATTTGTGCCAGACAGATATCCAATTTCAGTGGGCAAACTAGCCTACAGTCTAGGTAGGTGTGAAGAAACAATAACAGAGAAGATACCATTGTTGTACATGCCTTTTATTCTATTTCTCTTCTCTTTAAAAGAAAAGTATACTAATTATATAATTCACATGGAAGCAGTGGTAATCTAGACTAACTAGGCACAAGTTTCATAAGAAATTAATGCATTTTCTCACAGTGGTCAATAGCCCCATGTTTTATGACATCACTTATTAAGAATAAAAGAGGCTTGACTTTATAAACTACATTGAAAGAAGTCTAAATTTTCTTCCAATTTCAATTAGCAACTACATATCCCATCAATAATACTATTAAAGTAAGTTTAAGAATTGCTTCACAATTAAGCATATCAACAGAAATAATTTTTACTGCATTACCATTTCATTTTATACACAAGGCAAAGCAATAAAACAATACCTGCAGTAAGGCAATGAAGAGAAAGAATGCATTTGCAGCTTTTCTTATCTGCTCATACAGGAATCGAGGTAGAAATGTCACCACGCTGTACTTGGCTGTGCTGCAGGGCAGAAGATGTTCATCTTAGTACTTCATCAGAATATCAGGTGGGGATCATGACCAAAAGCCAGTGTTAGAAAGCAGGTCAAAAATAACAAAGTAAAGACATATTTAGAATATGGAGAAAGTAGTTGCTTTGGGTATGATTAGGAGCAGTACCAAACAAAAGAGGTAACACACAAACCCAGAAGAGGCGGTCAGGCCCACTCCTATCACTGGCTCCTTTGTTATTGGATGAACTATCAGACAATTTACCATCCATGCAAACTTCAGCACTGTAAACAAGGAAGCTTTCATTTCACTTCCAAGCACTTGATCAGGGGCTTATCTCTCATCAAAATACAGAATTTAAATGTTGAGGGAAGCAGAGCTGAATGAAAGAAACAAGAAATTTTGCAATACATTTTTAAAATGCCTCACTTCCTACTTCAGAGCGACTTAGGCTCAGCTATGAATAATCCTCTAGAGCAATACACACTTTTTCAGATTAATGTTTTTTGGCTTTTTTCCCATTATATATATATATATAAAAACATTGTAAGTAACATATATATAACTACTATTCCCTCTGTCATAAAACAAAAACATACTGAACTAACTAGCCTTAATCACCTACATAATTTCTTGTCATCCTCACATCAAAACCATAATGAGCACAAGTACAACTTCAGGAAAAAAGTGTCAAAATTGACATAATAATTTAAACATTAGCATAGAACCTTCCTCTACTGAACTACTGGCCGCCAGCATGAATTGCAATTTTAACAATTGAGCACCTGCAGCTCAGTATGCCTTGCAAAGGCCCAACAAACAATTACAGGAATTTTGAGCCATCGTTTTGTTTGGGTGATGTGGTTTCAGTTTCGTTTCAAGTTTTTTTTGTTTGCACTTTGTTCCGCTTTAGGTTGGGTTTTCTTTAAGAAGTCCTTTATTTCCAAGGAACTGAGAACACTAAGATAACTGGCTTTGAAGAAAAATTGTTTCCCAATTCCTGTTTTACTGACGCTTCCTAGCAGTGCTAAGACAACCTCTCCATTAAGTCTAGTCCTCTCTCTCCCATCAAAAAACCTTGCAGATCAACTGAAACATGCAGCATTGCTGTTCAGAAATCACGAAGGCTTTAGCTACACAATCTGCCTTTTTCAACAGGCTGCTGCTATGCATAAAGCTCTTACTACCTTGATCCACAAGCAGCTGAGTTCAGTGGGGTTCTCTCACCTCTGCATGGACAATGGTTAGAGAACTGCATTTTCAAGCTTATTTCTTTAACCACCTCCTTTTCCTTCTTATCTGCCTCATCCCCAACTCCAAGCCATCTAACTAGACACCGCTGTGTCTTTCAAAATCAAACAGTAACTAGATGTAACAAGGCACAATTTGCTATAAAAGGCTCTGTTTTGAACACTAAAGAAGAATTAGTGAGGCTGGTTAAAAAAAACAAAATCAATTAAAAACCAATTAAGATACATCTTATCTTGGGAACTTGCCTTGTTTCTTCTTCAAGCAACTACAAATCCCTTTCTATTGCTACTACTGCTCACCAGAATCAACTATTTAAATACTCAACATAATATTTTACAAAAATTTCAAGTTGGACTTCATCATGGCTCATATCTACTAAGCCAAATGAGTGAAATCATACATCCAGGTTTAAAGCAAGTCCAGTTGTTACATAAATTAAGTTACTTCCTTCAAGTGCTGTTAATTTCTTCCAGTTCTAAGTATTTTTTGTATTTTTTTCATTTTAAGCCACATTTGCTTGGTCTCATGTGTAGTAACATCCCTTTAATACAGAACATAATTAAACACAAATCTCAGAATTACCTCATGACTTGAAAATATGGGCTAATCAAGTTCATAGTTTATACCCAGAAGCAAACTCTCCAAGCAGTACTAATTAGACATCAAGCAATGGCAGATTTTATATTAGAATAGTATTCCTCTAGGTATCACATTGCTATGATTATAAGAACACAAGAATTTGACTGCAACCAAGCTGAAACATTTATTAACACCATTCTATCACCTACCAACTTCACAGCTAGCTGGCTCAAACATGATTCTTACTCTAACAATTATGTTAATGCCAACACAATAAGGCTCTTAAGGTTTGTACAAACTAAGTCACCCCATGCATTCTGTTGCTTAAGTAACTTGACAGATGCCCACAGAAAATGGGTACAGCTCTAATTAGAGGCAGCCACACTCAGCTGTTGCCACACAAGCCAGGAACCACAAGTATGAAAAAAAAGGAGATATATGTTATTATTCAAAAAGAAAACTTCTTAAAAAACCTAACTAGCAGTCTAAGCTGGACAGGAGCATTCAATTGATTTGGCTCTGAAGAACAGTTCTTTAAATGATACCTACAAGACATTTTTAAATAATATAAAAAACTCTTGTGCTCCCTCCCAACAGACAGATGTTTTACAACTTCAGGATAATCAAAGCTCAGAAAAGTTAAAATCTACAGAAGAACAGGTAAAAACTTCAGTCAGCTCATTCATAGCACAGTTTTGGTCACTAAAAATAAATAACTGGCAGGTTAGCTCTCTGACCAGCCCAATCAGAGCCACCATAACTCCCAGAACATTAGGCCTGCAGCTCACAGAACAGGTTGAGGCAGGTAGAGGAGGGAAGCACAAGGGGGAAAACAAACAACAAACTGGTTTCTCCTAATGCAGCAGCTGCTAGCTATGCAAATCTCATTTAACTACACAAATGTGCAACAGGTGTGCAAACATTAGAAGAGATGTCTCCTCTACACCTGCAAGTTAATTCACAAAAGTCATGTTTCAAGTTACACCACTGCACAAGTTAGGAGGAACAGTACCAAACCCTGTTAAATTAATTTGGATACACCTGACTACAGCTGGCTCTGGCCCCGTGGTTTCTAGGGCAGTGCAGAGGTCTTTTTGAAAGCAATTACTGTATAATTTGCAAAAGGTTAATGTTATTCACATACTTTAACTCATTATCATATTACTGAAGTACCAAGTATTACCTAGAAATTTTAATAACAGCCAAATGCAAAGTAGCAAACAGCACACTGAGAAACTCGTAGCAGTTCTCCGGTATAGTTCCTCTCCATTTATCCATAGGTAACTTTTGCACAGCCATTCCTGTTGTTGCCTTTTTCCCTATTTCCCAAAAACATTTCAGAAACTCAGGTTTTTACTTTACTGACTAATCCTTAAAGAGGCAAAGGCTGCCAGTAATAGAGGCAGAACAGTTACTTCCTTGAGACACGTCTGTGTCCTGGCAATATGCAGCTGAGCACAGCCTGCATTTTCCAGTCAGTCATCTAAAGCACCTCCACCCCTTCCTTTAGAATGGCCACTCTGAGATGAACTTCACCTTCATGATTAAGAAAACAGGACCTCCTTGAGATACATGGGGTCCCGTTTTCAGGGGTCATAACTACAACAAATTGTCCTTTCCTAGACAGCATTCACACAAACCTACTCATGCCACAGTTCACATACTTGAAATACTCTCCGAGAGTTAAAGAATGACTATCCCTTGATGTCGGTGCTTTTAACACACATCAATTTGCAGGAACAATTATGATGAAAGCCAGGCACAGACACCTGAACCACAGCAAAAGGGCTGGGTAATTAAAGTGAATGTTACAGACTTGAACTCTTCTCTCACCAAACAGGCTTTGTGTCCATCAACACATACAAAAGGTCAGATGCCCAGTAACAGAGAAGGGAAAGAAAACCCAGAAAACCCAGGATGATCTGCTTGACTGAAGAGCTCAAATACTGTCTCTAGTGGAATGGTGTTTGCATGCTAAGGTCCTGCCAGGCACACAACACTCAATAGCAAGACTGACATCAGCATGTGAGGCTCTGCTACAGCTCTCAAGCACAGAGGTAGTGTGACAAGCTACCTCCAGGCAGCCACCATTGCAGCAGGAGGCACAGCAGCAAGCTTTACATATTTCAAGAGATATTAACGGAAAAAACAACATTCAGTTACTACACTGAGTACAGAGAACATCCATTTATAGGAACGTCTCATCAAGCTGCTGCCATGTAGAATACTGAGGAGGTTGCTCTAAACCCAAATGTCATGATCAAGGTTCTCAGCAGTGCATGTGACAGTGAAAGGTTCTCTACCTCCTTGTACATAGGGAAGATGGTGTACTTTCTTGAAACTTACTGAAGAGGCAAAAATCAACTGTTTACAAGTTCCCTAAAAAATACATCAGGAGGGCTTATAAGAAGCAATTACTTATAGGCCTATGAAATTATTGGTTGACTGAAAATTAAGTCCTAAATACCCATTTCTGGGTTTACAACAAGGAGCCTGAACAAATGCAGCCTTCAATTGATGGGCCTTGCCCTGACAGATGAATCCTTGAGACTTCAGTTCTTACAGAGGAAGACTCCAGCCAGAAAGGGTTTCACTGCCCACTTTACGGCTGTACACTTCTGTCAGCCAAGAAAAGGGTATGTGGTACTTAAATACCTGAGACAGTCCCTGAGCTCAGGGCAGAACAGAGGAGCATAAAAGGAGCAAGACTTGCTCTTGCAGAGTAAAAAGTGCAACAACTTGAGTACTGCAAGATATTATTGCTTAAAGATTGCCAGAGCAAGACAAAAAAACAAGAGTGACCACATCATATCTGTCACCCAGCTCTGGAATAAGCACTGTCCACAGTCCAAGCACCTATTTTGTTTCCATCTTTCCCCTGCACTCTGCTACAGTTTCTCCATAATACTAAAGATATTTCATATATACATGTTCATTTATTGTCAAAAGGGGAAATGGGTTGAAGGGACATTCTTCTGCTTAGCCACTGAAACATCAAACACTGAAAGATTTCCCAACAAAGCCAAGCTAAACTATAGAAGATGAATCTATTGTCTGAAATTATCCACACAAACAATGAAACTGATTGAGAGTATTCAAATGCATTAGAATTTATTAATTTTACCTTTGACTGCAAACAATTCCAGCAGAAGAAAACTTATCAGTAGGATAATATTCATCCCAAGCACCTCAGCAATTCCTCACAATCCTTAATTTTTTATTTATAGTATGGGCTCCCACCAGAAGCAACTAAATGCACCAGTTTGGAAAACTTGTCCTTCCCCTCCTTTGTTACAGGTGGAACTGATCACATCCTAGAATCCCTGAGCCCTCTTCCCTCAAATAATATGATTTAGAGGAAAATGATTGTTTCATACAAGTTTAAAAGAGTCAGGGCATATTAATACAGCCCAAAAATTCCCCTGCAGATCAAGTCCCATTAGAACTTGCTTTATGGGAGCCACGATGATTTGGGTCTGCTGCAATAAGAAAACAAAACTCTTTACAAACAGTTTATTCAAGCTAAATTCAAGGTCTTGTATATAAAGTAATGAAAAGAAAAAAAAGCAGACAACTGTCAGCTAGACAACCAGCTATTAGTGTTGAGGAGTGTTTTACACAAGGGAAAATCTAAATTAGCACAGACATTTCAGATCGTTCTTACATCATTATCTTCTAGTCATGCGCATGCTGAGTATTGCATCCTACATCTACACCCAACAAAAAGGTAGGGGGCTAAGTGCAATACTCAGTGGTTACCATTGCTTGAGCAGGTAAGTAGTCTTATCCACCCTTGTGCACAAGCTCCATTTCAGGAGCAAGATGATCAGGCTGGCAAACCTAGCTTGGCTACCTGCACTTCCTCTGAAGCTGCATCAGCAACAAGCTTATTTTCAAGGGCTTCCATTTAGCTCCTATCCTTACAAAGACCATTGCTAAGAAAAATGTACATGAAAATGCACTGTGAACTCCTGTCCACTGAAGCACAATAATCCCATTACTTTCTAGTTCATTAGGATCACCTCCTAACAATGTAAAGATTTTTTAGAACTTCTAACCTGAAATACCTTATTCCAAATTGCCCTGATATCAGCAATCCTACCACCATACATAAGTAGTAAAAAGACTGCAACAGCTAATGTAGTTGATGTTAATTATCAAAGCAAATACTATTTCCACTAGGAAAGTCTCCTACAGTAGCACAGTCCTAGTACAGAGTAGGCACTGCCACAACTGCTTACGCTCAGTTTAACCTGAAAACCAGACCACGTGTCACATTTAATAGAAGCAAGAAAGAGCACTTTAGCTTCAAAATCCAGTACCCTGGAGGTTTTCCTTAAAGCATGCAAACAGAAAAGGCCTTTCCATGAGTTCTCTATTCATTAAATCCCTACAAAAAGGGAAACAGATTCCTGGCTGTTTTTCAGTAACAAATACGTTAAACAAAGACTGTTTAGAAACAGTACTAAAAGCTCTGAAGGCATGATACTGTTTCATCATGCATGTGAGGTCATCACTACAGTAATATACCCTTGCTTTGCAGTAGCCCTGTTGGCAAGCACAACTCAATAAAAACAGACACCACAGTTAACCTCAAAATTCTACTGTCTAATAAGTTTAGTGCCACATTTAGTTACTGTGCAAACACAGAATAGCCTCCACTTAAACACACAGCATTGATATGAAGAT
This sequence comes from Oenanthe melanoleuca, assembly GCF_029582105.1. Classification (NCBI taxonomy): domain Eukaryota; kingdom Metazoa; phylum Chordata; class Aves; order Passeriformes; family Muscicapidae; genus Oenanthe; species Oenanthe melanoleuca. The sequence goes on from NC_079333.1 coordinate 45,078,192, forward strand.
GACTGAAAAAAAACAAATCGCATAAGCTAGCTAGCTGTCTAAAAGCCAGAGTGCTAGCTTCAGTTTTAAAGCCAATTTTTAACTCTAAACATCACCACAACTTTAGCAGTGTTTATTTTAGTGACAAGCAGGGAGCTGGCAGAAGAAATTAATATTTAGTCGGTCACAAGAGAAATGTAATTATCTTCAGCACCCACAGAAACCCTGTGGAATGCTGTTATTACACTTCTTAAACTCTATTTGGGTCCACCTGAGATAATTTCCTGCTCTTCTACCTTTTTCTACAGACCACTAGCAGTCAGGGATATCTAAAAAAGAAAAAAAGGGACCCAATTTAATTCACCTGCTGTGTTGCTACTGCTGATTTATGAAATTCATCATGCCACAAACCACCAGAACAATTTCAGGATACCAGAGTGCTCAGCATGAAGCAGGCAAAAGGGCACTAGAACTCCCACATCTGTGGGGTTTTTTTCATCCAGGCATTTCATCTAGGCAAAATTCAACAATTTAACTGTCCAGGAGTTCCTGCCCTAGGAATAGCCCAAGACCAAAGATGCAGCAGCTTCAACTACACTGCTATAACCTCTATACGCAACACCAGGTATACAACAACAGCTACCTTTAGTGTATTTTAATGGCTAAGAGGATCATTCTATAGCTGTACCCAAGCCTTTTTCATTGTGGTAGATTGTAGTATCAGCAACAGCTGCACTGCATTAAACAAGTTTTTGCTTATTTTAAAAAGTATGTTACACTAAGTATTTTTCTTCACTTAAAAACATTATCTATCTAAAATGAAAAAGAGTTAGAGGATTAGTTTAACACATGATTAGACTTGTACCATTCAGATTATAATAATACATCCCTTCTTTGGAGAATTTCAAAATGCTGTTCTGCAGTCAGGCAAGCAATCTGTTCACATGACAACAGAAGAGTATTTCAAATCTAATACAAACACAATAAAACAAATGGCCAGTACCTGAACTCTACCAGGAATAAAACTGAACAGAAATAGAGGCATTTTTACCTAAAGAGCATGGCTATATTTTGGTGCAAGATGAATGCTGGGCTATACCACTAAGTGCAGAGAGATTCACCTGCACACAGCAGACTACAATCCACAGTTTCACAGATCATAGACAACACGACTCGAGTTACAAGGGTCAATACTAATTGGTTAGTGATACCATCAACTCCTGTTTCACCAGTGAGAACCTCCCCACACCTTCAAAAAGCATTAACACCTCTGAATCACAACTGACTTCTACAGTACCAACACACAAGCCAATAAAGCAATACACTTGTCTTCATTTAATGTAACACACATGAAATAAAAGGAAGAATAAAGATTGTGTCTACAGTTTTGTTACCAGCAAGCATCATGCAAGTACTGACAGGACAGTCTGGGACCCCCAGATAAACAGCAGTCTGTTTAATACAGGACTTATGATTCCACCAGAAACCTTGTTAGAACCTTCAGGGCTAAACTCCCCAGACACAGAGCTTCTCCCTTATGAGACAAGAAATTGATTCTCACCTGTTTACTTGAGTTTTAAGTGCCTGTACAGTTTAAAAGCAAACACTGAAGACTTCTTGCTCATTAACTTTTCTATCAGAATTTAATTTTTTCCTGTATGGAAGACAAGTTTCTGTGGATTTTCTGGATATTATAACGCAACTTCTGGGACCTCCGTAAGAGATCAATCCACCAAAGTCTATTTTGATACGAAACTTCTGAAAAAGACTTTTGGATTCAAGATCCATTACAAACAAACAAACAAGTTGACTTTTGCCCTCCTGATTGCTGCACTGTCCAACCTCCCCCTTTTTGTCAAACCACAAACTCAGACTGAACTTGGGGTCCTGATTCAGATGCAAGTCAGATTTGCACCAGGATGCACTACCAGGCCTGGAATAGAAGAATATTACCTAGAGAAACACTTACAAAGCAACTCCACTGTCTTCAAAAATTTGGAGACTATTTCTAATGTCCTTAAAGGTATCTCAGCACACTTGTTCCTCCAGGACTAATAAACCAGAAGTCTAACATCTTTTGCATCAACATTAACACACACAACAAGTGAAGGGCTCAAATCACTTAACTGGTGATTTTTACAAAATGTGCTGGAAGAAATTCCTAATACAGTACTACTATACATTCAGAAAAAGCCATTGACGTCAGAGTAGATTCTTGTATCACTATGAAACATCCAGAAACTGTATTTACACGAAAACAAAATTTACAGAACATTCTAACTTCAAGTAAAATACTCGGTCTTCATCAAGGATGTATTTGGAAAAGTGCTCATGCCATTACTTCGGTCATGTCAGAAGTATAACACTGCATTCAAGCCCCCACCACCACACTCCACCTCACTCCTTTGGTCTTACAAGGCAACAGGGAAGCTTGTTTCCCATCGTGTTGTGGGTTGACCTTGCTGGACACTTAGCACTCCCTGATCTGTTCTATCATTCCTCTTCTCAGCAGAATGGAGAGAACATGGAAAAAAACCTCACGGATCAAGATAAACACAGTTTAATAAAGCAAGGGACAAGAAAAAAATTAAAACTTACTCCCTACTTCCCACTGGCAGGCATGCCCAGCCACTTCCCAGGAAGCAGAGATTCAGTACGCAGAGTGGTTCTCCAGAGCACAAACGTCACAGTAAGTACCACAAAGCTCTGTAAAGTGACTGGAAATTTCCTCAACATAAATGTTTCATTTCTTACTGGACTTGAAAGTACAGAAATGCTCTGGCTAAACAGACAAGTGTTTAAGTTATGTATGCTGGATATGTCAAAACAGGTACTAGTAAGTCTTTGTAAAAACAAACATTCACTACCTCAGTACAGCTGTGTTGGATAAAGAAATAACATTTATTCATTTTTTATGCTTCTAAAATGCTTCAGCTGAAAATTGAACATAATTTACCCTTTATTAAAAGGTCCAAAAAGTAAAACATAGATAAAGTTTTTCAATCTGAACAAGGCAGGACTGAAAACAGCTTCTGATGAAGGTAGAAGAGGTGTTTCTAAAGATGTAATCACTATTGCTACAGTATAATAAACAACAGTGACAGACTTATGTATGCACATGTCAAGGGCCAAGCTAAATCTAGCTTGCAACACACAGAACTACGGTTTGAAATAATTTGTTACAAAGTTCCAAGAACACAACAGAAGTTGGCCATTACTCCGCACCTTCTCATAGACTCATTTATGCCAGAGAGTCTGGGCAAAGAAGAAACGTTTCTTCTTTCTACATCCTCACACTTCAAGACTTCTGGAAGCGTTAGTGCCATTCTTGCCATCCACTTAACTCTTGCAATAGCACTACCTACGACTTAGAAGTGGGATCAAGAAAATTATCCATTTTTATTAACTTATCCAAAATTAGTTTGTCTTCACGCTCCCACAAACATTGCAATTCACTTTTACCAGTGCTTCTCTACCCACAAAAAGTCAAGCAGTTCAAGATATTTAGAACATCTTACACAAAAAGCCATATCACTAACCTACTCTCCTCCACACTCTGCACTTCCATTTTCTGCTGTATTTTGCTTTGTTTTGAGCAAGCTTTTCACACTACCCTTAATTTAGAAAACTTCCCATGAACATTTACAAATTCCCACTGTTATTCAGAGAATTCTAGATGACTACCAAAAATATGACAGTCAGAACTCAAACAATTTAAAACAAGCTAGTTTATTATTATTTTCAGTTTAATTTTCCACAAGCCCTTACATACAGGTGTTTACGTGCTTACCCAGCACCTTGCTCTGGTACACTGATGCTTCCTAGGGACTTGAAAATCCATCAGGAGAGAGAAATCCAGTGCTGAATGAATTTCTGAAGCTGAACACAGTTAAGTTAGAAAGTCTGAAGGCAATAGAGAACTGCAGCTCCTCAAGAGAAACTTCAACAGACTTAAGTAGCTAAATAACCAACCACTTTTACTCTACACAAGGCCTCCTTACTCAGACATTACAAGCTCAGGTCACCTTTGCCTTCAGTCCCACCAGGCTGAGGAAAGAAAGCTAATCCAGAGGGTGGAAAGAGTACAGGCAATGTCCATCACCCTTTAAAAGTCAAGAGATCAAAGCTTTCTTACTAAGCAGCAGCAAATCATTATAAGTCAACTTAATTTCCAAGTGACACTAAGGAGCTAAGGTTCCTAATCAGGTAATGAAAGTATCTCTACTTTGCTATTACATTACCTGCACTTAGTCCTATCCCTCACATACCAGTGACTCAAAATTTACCTGTCAAGAGGCAAAGATGCAAAAAGGTACTGAGAAACTTTACCAGCTAGCAGGGGATGACTTCCAGACAGCAAATTGGAATTGCTCTTCAGGAATAGCACTGTCAGTGGTAGCAGAGTCACATACTACTTTTCTGTAAGATTTAGCCAGATCAGAACAGAATCCCTCCTGGAAAATCTAAATTACAGATTCTGCCCAACCCTCTAAAGCACAAATGGTCTATACACAGGAAACTGTTAAACTCATCCCTCAATTAGTCAAGGAAAAATAAAGCAAGAAAACCTCCAGTGTTGCTACCCACATAGAATAAGGAAGATACTGAGAAAATGTGTTATTTATACTGCTCCTAAACCATAGACTTTTCCAGACAAGTAAGAAAGAAGTCAAATTTGAGGAGAAAATCACCTATAAATAAGTTGCTGTGGTGCCCGGAACACCATCACTCTTCCAGAGGATATTCTTAGAATTGCCCTTGGTAATACATACAATAAACCAGATAAGGGAAATCATAATTTCACCAGGATATAAAACTCCTCTCTTTTCATAAAGGTACTCATTGTGTAAACTGTTCCCTGAACAATAACCCAAACATCTGCAATAACGAACAGAAGCCTGCTAAACAAAGCTCCTCCTTAGTCATGACAGGAGCCATCTGTTCCTTCAGCTAACCCCAGGCAAGTGTGGCAAGCACCACCACAACTTGCTCATGCTATGCATCCCTGCAGTCCATGTTTCAGCCTGTGTTATTTGTGTTTCCAAACTGCAACAACACGGCATTAATCATACCACCAGAAGTACCAACACACACCCCCCGTACATTAAAGGCTTCAAACAGAAAAAAAAAATTAAAAACTCTGGTCTTCAATTAAAAGACAAAAGCGGACCATAGCCTTTTACATACAGGGATGCCAGCTTGTAGTTTCTGTAGTCATTCTTGCCCTGTTAGATGTACTTTCTCTTTCGTTCCTTCCTTCCTATTCTATACATTTTTTTTTATATACTTATCCTAGCTGTTCTTGCACCAGAATGCTACTTTTCAAGGGGACACTTCATGGAGTTTACTGGATTCTACTCAAAACTCACACTAAATTTTCACGGGTTAACCCTTACATCCAGAAACACTTTAGCAAGTCCTGTTATTCCAAAATTTAGTGCCCTACTGAAGTGAATACCTTTTCGTGCATCTTGCCCACGCAGCTCTAACAGCTCCCTGCTCTCACCACTATCGAGGGAAGCAGCTCATCACTTGCTGCTGCTGGACTCGCCCGTGCACTGGCCAGACCCTGGTACCCACCGCAGACAACAAAACCACCCGCCTCGGCAGACACGCGTTTTATTGTGTTGAAACCTGGCATGGCCAGGGCCGAGAGGCAAGGGAGAGGGACCCGAGCCCTCCCAGCCCACGGCTGCGGGGTGTGCGGCTGCCGCCCGGAAAGAGAGAAGCGGGGACCGCTCCGTACCTGACCCAGTTGTCGCGGAACTTGCTCTGCTGGGGCTGGTTCAAGTAAATGGTGCGGGCTGGTGCCTCGTCCAGATCCGCCGCGGACGTGGCTCCGGACATCTCATCATCCGCCTTCTTATAGCCCGAGGTGGAACAGACAGGTCCTGCAAGGAGAGCGCGGAGGGCAGACGGTCAGCGCGGGGCCGCGCCCAGCGGAGCCGGGCCGGCAGCTCCCGGCGGGGAAGGGCCGCGGGTGGGCGGCGGCTGCGAGCGCGCCCTGCGCGCTGTTTACCGCGGCGGCTGTAAATAAATCATGCGTGTCCGGGGAGGGGGCGGCGGGGCTGGCCGCAGCCAGCTGGCGGCGGGGACAGCGCGGGGCCCGCGCCCCCCGCCCCGCGGCGATGGGCCGGGCCCGCCCCGGGAGCGCCGCCCCAGCTCCCGCCCGTGCCAGCGCCGCTCCCGCCGGGAGCCGCCGGGCGGCCCCCCCACCGCATCCCCCGCCTGCAGCCTCCTGGGCTCCGTGCGAGGGAGGCGACCAGCGTCCCCCGCTCCGCCGCGGGGCTCCGGCTCCCCTCGGTTCCTTCCTTGGTGCTGCCCGAGCGGCCGAGCCCGAATCCGCGCCCAGGGAGCAGCGCAGCATCCCCGCCAGAGCCCTCTCCCACATCCCCAGGGGGCACCGAGCTGCCTTCCCCCGCCCCGGACACCGTACGGGGGCTACGGCCGGGCATCGGGGGAGTCTGTCCCTAAAGCTAAGGCTCAGGCTGAATTGATAAAAAGACTGTCTTGCTTTATACGTGCAACTTCAAAGCTTTGATTTTAAGCGGCAGAAGCGTAAAGTAATTTTCATTTCCCACTGGTCTGGAGTGATTTGGGTTCTATAATCACTGTTTACCTTTACAGTAAAAAAAAATGCAAAAACATAAGGGAAAGGAGCTAACTATTTCTTCTGTCAAGCCTCAAAATATTACCGAAGTTATGGAGACAGATTTTTTGCTTTCCCTTTCCCTCCTGAGCCATGGAGATACTTTAATTTAGTTGAGCTGTAAATACATTAGATAAAAATTTATCAGTTTATTAAATAAGCTATGGATTTACAAGCTAGCAGAGGTAGTTCTAGAGAAGAGTATAACAACTTGTTTCATAAAAACGTAGTAAAGGTGTTGTGTTATCGTTATTTGAGAGCTTCATTCAGAGGTTAACAGAGACAAACTGTCCTGTGAAGCTGTAAAGCAGTAAACCTATTTTATAAAGCCAAATCTATTTCCGATTTCTTTGAAGCTGAGATGATACTGCAACAAGCTGATCTGATCAGATATTAGCTAAAAAGGACTCCTGCAATGAATGGGAGAGGCCCCTGAAATTACATCCTCCTTAACTAAAGTCTGAGGGAAAATTTTCAGTCCTATACAACCTTAACGTATAGAACTGTACTGGGTGAAAACTTGTCCCGTTTAACAGAATACACCTTTGAGCTAACATCCTACTCACCCCAGACCTTCCCAAGGCTTGGTTCTCTACTGCCCGTGCGAACAGGCTCGGTATTCTCCAGGCGTCAGCCACTGGAGGGCAACGTTACCCATCGCTCGTACAGCACGCTCAAGCACACAACCTTCGCGGGGCCGACACAGCCGATGTAATTAACACAACGATGTGCTTTCAACAGCACCGCCTCTTGCCCAAGGCAAGAGTTGCACACTGAAATTATACTTTAAAGACATTAAGCTGACTTGCACGTTCGAGGCTAATTAATTGATTTTCTTTCATTTCTGTTGATACCAATTCAGACAGGAAAAATAAGCCAGCTTGATCATTTTTACCTCGTGAAAAAGAGATAAATTCAGAAAGTGAAATATGAAGACTATCCACTATGCAAGGCTATGCCATTATGATACTATATTAAGTTACTCAGACTGAAGAAGCTTTCCACAACACAGAAGACCACTCAGCAAGGCTATTTTCTCCTTCAGAAAAACAGAACTAAATGCACTACTGGATATTTGTTGTCCTTTCCCATTGATTTCATGTTGTGTAACTGCAAAGGAGATCAAACAACAATACTCTTAAGAGCATTAAGTGCAAGGAAGCAGCTTTCATCAGTTTTCCTAATCAAGTGCCAGAACAGAAGTGCAATTATTCTAGAACAAACATGCTGTAAAAAATTTTTAGTTTTTTGTAGGGAATTTATTTATTTGGGGTTTTCTACAAAACATCCTCTGATGATTGACATCTTCCTGCTAACTAGTTCTCTTGCTGCAAAGTATTATGAAGCTGTCCCACAACTTCAAGGATTAACTGAGTCAATACAGTTGATAAAGTTGAGAGGTATTTAGGTTTCATTAACGTACTATCCTTTTGGCTGCTCTCTTCAAGAGGTGCCTCAAGGATAATTTGTCTCATGCTTTAGATGTACTGAAATATTTTAAAAGCAGACTTACAAGTGTGTAGAAACAGCTGTAATAAGGTTGGGGGTTTTGAAAGTGGCTCAAGGCAACTGCTTCAACTCTTAGTGAAATAATGCTCATTTTGGAAGATTATCCAATAATCCTGCCCATCAGCAATGCCTTCCACCCCCCTCCCCTGTTACTAAGCAGATCATATCCAAAAGCCTGCCAAAGCAGACAATGGCTTTACTGCTGGCTGTAGATTACCTCCTTTCCCTGCATTTCCAAAAAAAGTTAAGGAGCCATGAGCTTCTGAGGGCCTCCTGGTGGGCAGCAGTCCCAGGGGTTACACCCCCTTCAGAAGGATCCCCCTCAAGGACACCTGACCACATGCAGACCATCACTTCAGCCATGCAAAAGTAACCTCAACCCTGTTTCTTGTTTCACAAAGGCTGTGGATAGCTTAACCACCTCCAACAGTTGTGGAACTTGAAACTGAAGGCACAGCAGCTCTTATTCACCCTAGCGTTTACTTCCCCATATCCAGAGGAGTAAGACTTACTGACTTCACTTATGGGCATGACAACTTGTCACTCTCTCTCACAAGACTTGCATCTTTCCTGTTATTCACCCTAGGACCTATAACACTGCTATGCAATTTATTTTCCATCAAACTATTCACGCTTCAATTAGTAGTATTAATAACAGACCACTGTATCTCATACCCCCTTCATTTAGCATGTTTAGTTACTTCAGATTTTCAATGTCCTAATCATATTGATCTTCAATCTGCATCACAGAATTGTTTGGGTTGGAAAAAACCTTTAAGATCCTCAAGTCCAGTCATGAACCCAGCACTGCCAAGTCTGCTGCTAAACCACGTTCCAAAACATCACGACCACCTGTTTCTTAAGCATCTTCAAGGATGACAACTCAACTGCATAGATCCTTGTGGAATTGAAACACCATCTAATACACCTTGCTTCCATTCTGAGGCATGAGACACTTTCTGCAGGAGTTTAATACTGTTTCCCACTGTGCTTTACAAATTCAATGAGTCAGACTTGAGTTATAAACTCCCTTATAAAAAGTCCATTCATTTCTTCAAGGTTCTTACTTCACACTATTTAAAGAGGTTTCTTCTAAAAAAAGATGTGATTAAAGCTTGACAAAAATAAAGATATTTTATAGCTTTCTCTCATCATTAAGAGAAACCAGACTCGATGCCCTGACAAATTCATATGGCTTTTATTATCACTTGAAGCGCAATGAATTATGGTTTAATAGTCATACATCACTGGGCCTACAAAGATGACATTTTTCCATGTGTATCTATCTGTCTCCTTAATAACAGTAACAGTCACAGATTCTGCATGATTGAGTAAAAAAAGTATTGTGAATTCTGTAGTGTTTTGACAGATGAGTCACTTGGGATGCTGGTCAAACATCCCAAGAAGTCACAAGAGAACTCATGCCGAAGTTTTATCACTTTTCACTTAAGTAGATCAGCCAGCTAGTTACTACTTCTAGCTTGGTGACGTGCTAACACGTGCTCCATTTTTAAGAAAAAGTGATTATATATCAATTAAGCCCCTCACCAAAACATCAGAACAACAAGCTATGAGAAACAGCTGGTTTATACAGGAGAAGTTCACCCAAGGCTTCATGCCATCTAGAATGAAAGCAATGTTAAGAGTGTTTACAGCCAAGAATCACACTTCTGACTCTGCACACTGTTTGCAGGACTAGGATCTACTACAAGAAAGAGCTAAAGCACACTGAGGTAAAGAATCTGCCCCTGTTTGAGAGTAAAGTTGGATTAACATCTCCAGTGGTCCTCTCACCTCAAGCACTCTATATTCCAAGCTTAGGCAACCAAAACTCAAAGTTTAAGCAGCAGCCATACAAAGTTCCCTGTATGCTCCCAACTGTACTGACACGTTTTGAATTGGAACGTATGAAAGACAGCTTTCCTCAGAGTGAAAGAGAGCCTCACCAAAAGCCTCTAAACTTTCTCATTTACAGAAAACGTGGCATTTTTGCTATTGGTTAAGTCTCAGAGAAACAGTTATCAAAGCAAACACCTGAGAGCTGTATTTAGAAAGGTGGCAGACCAGTTTGTACTTTTCCTTGCACTGAAATGCAAATTTGGCTCTCAACAAGCCAACCAGATTCAGTAACGCACTCACTTTCTTGGGATAACATTTTTTCACAGGATTACCATCACAAACTGAGTACCAAAGATGACACCAAATGAGGGGCTTGCACTGCAGAATTGTCCAGCAAGTTAATATATGTTGCAGACTGCTAGCTGGTCGGTGGTAGGGCGAGAGGCAGCAGTGCCGTGACCTTCCAGAAGCGCCTCCAGGAATGAAGAGGCTCCATGGCACAGGAACACACAGGGATACAGTCACTGACACACACACCCAGATAGCTCCTATGGGATCACCAATGACAAAGAAATGGGACGGGTCTTTGTATGGAGTTTTGAGGAGGAGGTTCATGCCAGCCACGCACAAACGGGTCCAGGGACAAAGACAAAAAACAGTGCAGGGTCCAGGTTTAAATATGGGGGACGGGGGTGGAGCAGAGCATCAAGGCCAATAGGCTGAGGGCTCAGGGGCAGGACAAAGGTGGGGCAAAAGGGTAAGGGGGGGTGGGACACTGGCAAAATGGGGCCAATCGGCATGCAGGGAAGGAATAGCATTCTAGAGGGCATATAACAGGAAAAGGGGTGGAGAGGCCAATGGGCCAACCAGGGAGGTAGAACTGGGGTACATTTGCATATATAGAAAGGCATCCTGGGAGAAGCTCTATTCAATCACTAACCACGGGAGATTTCTCCAACACACCATAACGGACTCTTCCTCTGTAGGGCCACTGGCCTCCACAAATATACAAACAAATACTCTGAAGCATTACTAAATGAGTTTGTTTTACCTGAAATATGTTATTTCTTGCACTATTTCCCTAGTTGTTTTCATGGTTCAGCAGAAACTCAGTTTGAAAGTTAATCTAGAAGCACATAAGGAGGAGTTCAAAAAGGCAGAGCACAGCATACTGCTGACAGGAGATGCAAGGCATCAACTTCAGCTACCAGGTCCTCCAAGAAAGCTTTGTTCCATAGGACTGAGATCTCAACCTTGAGTTATAACCAGGTCATGTGAAAAAAAACCCTGATGTTATAGTTTTAATTTTTAAGAATTTCGAAAACTGCCACAGTGTTCAACAGCATAACATTGTAGGCAAACATTCTGACATATTCATTTCTGAACAAAGGAAGATCTGGAAGATTTCACAGCAGAGCTTTTATTTTCTCTTCTATTATCAAAAGTAATTTTAAATATGCTTCCTTCACTGTAGATCCATGTCCTGCAAATTAAAATGTCTTTAGATCATCTGCATGCAAATAATAGCAGCAGCCTTGAAGTTAATATGCAATTGCAAAACACCTCTCAGTTCTGTCAAGAGCCATACAAGAACTATTCTGCTTTAAGTTACTGGAAATGATGTGGCTCTTTCATTTGCTGAAGGAGAAGCAAATATGATACAGTATTCCTGCCCAAATAACACCCTAAATCTTAGGAATAAAAAGCAAGTTACATCAAGAAACTTTTCTAAGTTATATTTAATAGATGGGTGTTTAGATGTGTTCTACTGCAAACTGTTTCAGTTCTGTAACAGCGCCATGGATGTTATTTATTTTTCAAGAACTTAAAGCATTCAGCAGGTACAGTTAACATGTGTGGTACCCAATTAACTTTAATCATGAAAATATGAACAATTCCTGTCAATTTCAATAGGCAGTTATGAAGCTTTCTTCACCTTTCCCAAGAGAGTACCTTGCAGTTTGAGGCCAACCAGAACTTCCTTTCACTAAAAACGACCTTTTATACGTGACAGTAACAAGTGTAGGATTTCCACAGGAATGCAAAAGTTGAGTAGAAAAAAGGACCAAAGTACTGTACATTTTCACCTGGGACTTCACTGCTTCTACTGCTTCTGAGCCAGTAGTATCTAATCAGCTTATAGGTTATAAGTGCTTCTGCCTAGGATAACAAGGAGGCCTTGACAAATTCTAGTGACAGAAGATGGTTGTTAGCTTCAACATACACAATATGTGAGAGCGCATGCACAGAAACCTTCTGACTATCACCAGGTAATGCCTTGCATGCTGGAAGCAAGAGCTCTCTGTCCAACTCCATCATTCCAGGCATTAAGAGCAGGTCTTGTACACTAATGGGCTGAAGTGCTTGCTACCAGGGAGCACCAGAAGCAGACAACAAATCAGTGCAGTTATTTACTGAAATGCTATTGCAGATATCTAAGTGACTATTCAGTCAGTTCAAGCCCCTCCACTTACCAGCTTGTGCAGTAAGACACAAACAGCATTATGTGCAGTCCCAGGGAAGGTACTGTGGTTTTTTTAAAGACTAAAGATGATATGAAAAAGAAAATCTGGAAGTAAACTCAGGTCTGATATTTTAACGGCCAAGTACATCCTCCAAGTGCCTTTACTACCAATTTGGAGTTTATGGTTGGGAGTTTTGTGGGTTTTTTTGGTTTTTTTTGCTTTTTTGGTTTTGTTTTGTGTTTGGCTTTTTTTTTTAATAGTTGCATGCAGAAAGCCTGCAAGGATAGTATTCATACAAGATTTTATTTTAAAAGTTACTCTGAATTTGTATCTGTCGACAGCTAAAATGATAGTGAAAAATCCTTGTGGTTCAGCTCAAGTAATTTGCCACAGCTATGGAACAGTCCTACTGTGAGTCAAACAGGACAGTGGGAGTTAAAGCTCTTGGGTAACTCCTCTGTCCAAGTCAGAACACAGAAAGACATCAATATCTTTGCAGCAGATGTTTTAGAGATGCACAGCAAGAAAGAACAGCTATTTTATGAACAGTAGTGAATCAGTTTTGAAGATAGGAATTTTTTTCTGTGCAAGATACAGACCAATAAACAAAGTGAGACTCAGACGGAGACAGTAGCTCCAAAAGGATATTAAAATCAAATGAAGCTTCAGAGAAGACTGAAGGAACATTATTCCCTGAATTTCAAGATGCAAGGAGGAAGTTGTCATCAATCAAGCTAACAGATATTGCACAGGAAAGTAAACAGGTCTAACTTCCCTCCTGCTCTTTACCCAGCTATGCAATGTGTTGATTTTCAAAATTAACAAGACAAAGAAAGTTATTGTTGGACAGGAAAGTTAGCCACTGGGATAATGCTCATGGACTTGTAGAATCTCACAGTGAACTTCAAGGATCACTGCAAAGAATGCTGCTATGAAATGGGAGCTCAGCTAAGCCAGGAGATAAATTTGGATATAGTGTCAATCCAAGGAGGACCAATCTGCCTGTGGGATGTAGCTACAGAAGAACTGCTGTGTTCTAATAATGCACAGGTAGTCACAGTATAGGTGGATTCGTAGCTCATACGTGATTGTGTTAACAGATACACAGCATCAGTAGCTCTCACTTCACTAAACTGCACATTTATGAAAGATTTCTTGTAGCTTCAGCTGATGAAAAGCAACCATAGAGGTCAAAGAAACTAGAACCACAACTCCATTTTCTTGGCCGTGTTCATGTTAAGCAAAAACAGGAATATTATGTTCCTTGCGAAGTTTAGTCACTTTTCTTGTGTTTATCCCAGATCTAAGCTAAATTTGACAGCACTAAAAAAAGGTCTTTTTGAATAATCTTAAATTGCTAACTAGGAAGTTCTTAGCTCTAAGAAATTCAAGGCAGAAAACACTGCTGCTTTTGAAGAGCAGCCTCCAATTGTAAATGGAATTGCAAGCCACAGAGACAGCTGGAGCCTGGATTTTTTTTTTTTTTTTTTTTTTTTTTTTTTTTTTTTTTTTTTGCATATGCCTACATTCATTTGAATGAAACAGCTAAATGTTGTCACAAACAAACCAAATTCCTAGCAGAACATTAGAGACTTCAGAGAACTAAACAGCAGCAACCAGAATTATGCTACCTCAGAAGCTCAGCAGAAACTGTATACAGAGAAGATTCAGATGCACTCACACAAATACTGCATATTTCTAGAAACAAAACAGAGCTCTTACTGAGGGAAGAGATAAGAAGCAGATCCATTCAATAAAATTAACCTACCTCCGTATGAATAACAGACATTATTCAAAGAAAAAAGAAAAAAAAGGCAGAATACTCAGATTGGGAAAACAAAGATGCCTAGGGTTACTTATAGTCTAAGCTGAAGTGTCCCTGGTACATTTCTTTTTGTTCCTTGAAGTAGCAAAATAAAGGCCTAATGTTTCAATAACCTCTAACAATCCTAATATGCAGCCTTTGTGAGACCACAAGAAGAATATTGGCCTAAAATAGCTCTTCTCCATCTCCCAAGTAATTTTGTACCTACTCAGTTGATGTCAAAACCAAGTAGTTTCTGCAGATAATGCTGAGCTAATAACACTGCACATGAGCTATTCTTATTCTGCCTCAAGCTTCATAGCCACAACTGTCAGCTCAACTCCAAGGATGAACACGTATCACTAGTCAGTAAAGAAGTCAATTCCTTTTTTCCCCCACCCCAGCTTTCAAACTAATGCCACAAAAATATTAGGGGGACTAGTAATTGACACCAGTTCAAACAAGTGGTTTGCTGCAGTTTTAGAGTTCTCATATTGCATTGGACAAAAATGGTGTTTCTAGAAGCTTGTGTATTTACTAGCAGTTTGTCACCAGAACCTGGACTTCAATAAGGGTTTTTTGGTATATACAACATGTGTCTGATTTATAAGACCCAATGGCATATCTGATGCCTGAAAAAATAAATTTCTGGCAGCCTATAAATTAGATATAACAGCCTGACACAAAGTTGAATACTCAGCTTCAGCAGAGTTCAACTGTTCAACAGCAGAATTTTAAACAGGCAGATACTGCAGTTCAAGTAAGCTCAAGGAGCCTCCCAAGCTGTCATTAAAACTCTCAAGTTCAAATCCAAACACTTCCTGTAAAATAGGTTTTTTCAAATTTACACTTCTCAGACTCAGATTCAACTCTGAAAATTGAGTTCCATATGTTCCAGGTTTCCAACAATTTCACAGATACTATAAAGACATTAAGGCATAAAAAAAAAAAAAAAGTCATCAGTTTTTTCCAACCAACAGCACATGAACAAGTCCCACAAGAAATGCCAGTTAAGGCAGCTTTGAAGGCAGTAACAGAGACATTGGTTCAGTGAGAACCCGATATACCAGGCACTAGTGTTCTCTCTTTGGGGTCACTTGGTTTTGACACTCTGGAGAACAAGGTTTCTGCTATTGGTAATGCCACATGTCACCAATTCAGTGATCTTTTCGCAAATTATTATTATTTCTAACTCCTGGATAGCATGGCCTACCAACTGTCAGTTGAGTTCAAAACACATGTGAACATATTAGAAAACAATGAACAAGTCTTCAGCACTTGAGACAGTGTGGAGGGCACTGGATTTAGAGCTACACATTTAACATAACAAGAATTTTCACACCCAAGGCAGTGCAAATCCAGGTTCATAGGGCAAACACATGAAAACATGTTGTATTCATTCTCTGTGAACTTTCACCCTTCCAAATAAAAACTTTTAAATTAAGTTTCTTTTGAATTTTCTGCTAAAGAAAAAGAAAAATTCAAAAGAAAGGAAAAAACTTAAACCACAAATGATTGCATTTGACAACGCACAACAATAATTCTACTTCCATCTTACTTACAGGAATTGCAAATAATGAGACTGAATTAAAACAGCTTTTAGAAAGTGAACATGAGGTGGCAGAAGCTACAGCTAAATTGGATTCTTATACTTCAAACCAGAATAAGAATCCCTCCTGTGAAAAATCCCACTGCTAAAGGAAGATCCTGGAATTCTAGCACTTTTGTCAGATACACCTTGGATAACCATGACTAGTAATCCCATTTGTGGGCTACGTACATAACTATCAAGTACAGCATATCTGTTTTGTGATTAGTGGAATATTTCAAAAACAGACATCAGCAATCTTCTTAGCACAACTGACAGCCACAGCTAATCCTGAGAAGAAACCAGCTACAGCCTTCTTGCCTCACACCTCTGAGGCTTGTTTCCCTGTGTTAATATTGGTTGAAGCTAAAAATATCTTTGGCGCATCATAATTCTGTTAGCATTCTGACACCCAACTGCTTTCTTCCTTTCTGTAATGCATCTGTTCTGTAACAATTTATTAACAGCTTTAAGAATATCAGCTGCAAGCACAGCTGATCTTTATTTCTAAGAGAACAATTTAAATAGGAAAAATAAATGGGTTTCTATTATATGCTCATGATTTAAAGCTGTTTTCTTCTACTAAAAGCCCAGAGGCCTATAACTCTGGCTTCTAGCCAACAGTAGATTAGAAAGATTTACTGCATACATAGTGACCTTTTGCTCTAAAGCACTCCCAAAGCTGTTGTTCTTAATTCTGTCCACCCCCAGTTCAGTGTTATGCACAACAAAAGCAACTGCCCATTGTACAGTTACCTAGAGAGAAGCATCTCTTCCAGCGGCGGCACAGAGACATGATGTTCATTCCTTCTTGCACTGGCTGCATGGAGATGAAAACAGCAGTAGTCCTTCAAAGATCTCTACAGCATTAGCAGGTCTCAAAGCTGATTAAAGTGATCCCCATGGTAATCTGTGAAATATATGTTTGCACTTTCAAACTGCTCCGCACTGGATTCACACAACGTAAGTGTGCACTTGGTGCCATGTACAAAGAGACAGCTGTGGCTTTCACTGAAACATTCTAATATATTTCAACTGAAAAATAAGAAAAATAAAAAGGAAAATTCAACATCATCCTGGATTTCAGGACTTGAAACAATGACCTGTCCAGTTCCTGGACTCTGACTTCTTTTCCCCACCTCTACCAGATTTCAAAGCACAATTTCTCAAGAGAAATCCTAGTAGAAAGATGTTCTGTTCCTACCAGAGATGCTATCTGTGATGTTACAGGTCAATGAAACCCATTCACCTCTGCAGGTGTAAAGGGTTATTTTTAACTTACTTTTCTTTGCTTCTGAACAAGGTTAATAGCAAAGTATTTTTGCTGACAAATGAAAATGTTAGAAATTATTTCAGCTATTACTTCAGTCAATAAAAACCCCTCTCCCTTAAGAAAGGAAACAATAGTTTTCACTTTCTTTTCACACATAGTAAACCCATTATTATGTGCCTCTCTTAAAAGTCATATGTACTTATGTTGAATGCATCTTGGCTAACCATGACCATTAGTCCTATTTGTGGCTGATGTACATGACTATGAAGCATTAAGAACAGCTTCCCAGGGTCCTTCCTCCCTGGCAGTCTGCTTCCCTTCTTCCCATCACCCCCCTCCAAACTACTTGCTTGCTTTCTGGATAGGAAATAGAAAAGAAAACATCGGCAGCTTGTTTAAAGCCTCAGAATACAGCCATAGGAGGAAGCAAGGGCTTGGCTTTTTGAACTGTATCAGGAGAAACCATCCCAGCAAACCACTGGATCTGTAGATTTCCCTGTGGACATGAGGCACACTGGAGTGGTACAGACTCTATCAAGGGAGCAGAGTTATGCTAAGACAGCTGTGTGCTCTGAGAAAGCCAGCCCACATTAGCAAGGGGACACAGGAAGAACCACCAGAAGTTAACTGCCAACGACAGCACCTTGGCCAGTTCAGCCTTTCTGAAGCTACCAGCACATTAATGTTGGTGACACCATCAGCTGTGAGGTTTAGTTCTGCGCAGAGCCAGGCTCCAGATGTGAGGGGTGTATCAAGCCCATCTCTTTCCACCAACAGGAAGCTGCATGCATCACCTGACAATTGGCACAACAAAGGCTAGCAAGTTATAATCAAATATTTATGAGCAAGATAATGGCAGGAAACCATGGAAGACACTGCTAGCTACAAGTGAATGCTTTTCCCTCAGGAGAGGAAGGTTAACTCTAAAATTTTAGGTGCTCATCCAGCTTTCATTAGGAAAGCATGTTGCATAATGCATGAGGAAAACATCAGAGAACAATGTTTGAGAACATTATCTATTCCCTACACAGATGCATCCATGAGCAGATAATGTTGTATCTGTTTGTCCTCTGCATATAGTTGTACTTTAATTTCCTTACTAAAAATACAGTAGGAGCTCACCAGCTGACTACACCAGCCTAGCCTAGATGAGCAGTTCCCTACAATGGGACACATGAATGACCTATCTTGATGCCAAACTCCTTATCTCACCTTTTCCAGTCTGGTGAGGTCTGACAGCAGACTGCGGAGGCACCTCCAACACAGCAAGAGAAGAGTATAGCAATAGCAGTAGAATGGCCAGGCCCAAAATCAGCCAGGTAGGGTGTTGACTGCTTCCTGTCCTGGGCTCCCACCTCCACTCTACAGCCTCATCTCAGACACCATAGCCACACTGAATTTACCTTATTTCAAAGTCTCCTAGATCTCCTTACATCCTTCAATGGCTTGTGTAGATCCCTCTGAGCTTCTCTCGGAGAAAGTAGAACATACATAAGCCATGTACAGGACACTCAAGAACCATTAGGATGCATTTTAAACCTGTACTGTTGGCATATTTACATCAAGTGTGCTGCCTTGCATCAGTACTGCTTTTTATTATTGGAAATCCCTTCCATGCATAATGCTCAGTATCACTGACTCAGTGCTGGCAGCTCCAGGCATTGACAAAAATGAGTCAGGCATCAAAACATTACAAAAGCTTTTTTTAGACATCATAATGTTCAGAGTTTAGGAGTTTGAGGCTTGGTTTTGGTCCTTCAAAAAGAAAAAAAATAGTATTTCCTCATCCCTGACCCTTTAGAAACATTGTGTTCAGGATTGCCTGCAATTACAGCTTGATTGTTGCTTGAAAGCAAGCTACAAGCTTGACATAATGCTGATTAGAAGCATCATGAAAGCTGGAAGCACTTGTGTTTTGCTTTAATGCTGAAGACAAAGTTCATCTCTGATGTAACAGATGTGTTTGCATAAAGTTTAGGGAAAACTTTCCAAATACAAGTAATTTGGGGTCCAACACTTATTCTCATAAAACAAACTTGAATACAAGTTTCTTTTTTTGTGTCCAACACTTATTCTTCTAAAACAAACTTCAAGTTTCTTTTTTGTGTCCACTTCCCTAAGAGGTTTTTGCTCATATGGTATACCTAGGGTGCATATTAAAGGACCAGATTAAAAACAGAAGCTTATAAACAGAACAGAAAGATGGATAATTCCTTAACCTGTTCCTTCCTCAGGAAAACTGTTCACTCTTGAGCAAACTTAACGACCACAGAGAATGACTAAATATCACATCAATTTATTACATATGCACTTATATATATATCAGATCAGTTTATTACATATGCACTTATATCTACTCCTAAAGTCACCTTGTGATTGTCATCATCTTGTTTATCTTGACAACCAGAACTACATGCTAGGGGGATAAGCCAGGAATGCCCAGCTAAAATGATTCACTGAAGAAGTAGCAGCAAACAGCAAATATTTTAGATAGTTAGCAATGTAGCACATGAAAATGAAATCTCTAACCACCTAATTCACAAGTGTTCACACAGTCTCAACACATCCATCCCTCACCACAGGTTTTCTGTTTTGTAGCTAAGGCACTAGGCACAGCTGGCTAAGGTAAAAGTCAGACCTGCACAGCACTAGGGTACAACAACTTCTACATGCAACAGGAACTGGGCTCTTCCCACTTGTTTCCAGCGTTCCTGTCCCTAAGATCCAAGTTCACCACAGACAAACCAAGACATACCATTCGTAACACTGAGCTATTCTTCATCCCACAGATACCATTATGCATTTTATTACTGAATGAGCCTTCAGATTTCATCACAAGCGCTTAATCAATTCCTGAACATTCTGGGTTTCCGGAAACCTAGCTTCAAAAATTTATCTAAGTTTTAACCCTTTCCTAGCCTTTGTACCTCAAAAATCCAACCATGTTCTTTAGTAACCAGTCCATACTCTTGTGGAATACATTAATTTTTGAAAATCCCTGTTTTACCATTAGATTACAGACAAAAACAAATTTTTGAAGGGCCATCCCTAATCAGGAAGAACACAAGCTTCTTTTCCATTTTGATCATGAAGGTAGCCTACACCCCTCAAAGAGCCTGCATCAGGTCTTTTATGGCCCACACCTGCTACAGCAGGCATCACTGCCCCCAACAGTACTGCTGCCACTATTTCTGCATTCAGACTTCAACCAACCCAGCTGTGCTGACAGCTGACTGCATCAAAACATGAAGCACAGTCAGTATTGCTGCCATCCTCTGAAGTCACTGCAGTTACTCTAGATTTCAAATGTAACCTCACAGAAGAGCACAGAACTGTAAATGACCAGTGATCAAATGTTTGAACAGTATTAAACAATGATTTTCAAAGCTTTGAAGTTGTCCTTATTATAAAATAAATAGAAATCAAATTCAGAATTTCTATCAGTCTTCCACAAATTCTAGATTTTTCAAACCTAGATCTACTTTCCTCCTCAAGTTCCAAATCTCTAAAGGAGAAAAAATTTGTTAAAGAAATTCAAAGCAAAACTTCAGTCCAACTGCAAATATGTATACAGAGTTAACACTTTTTTGGAGGTCTTTTTTTGTTTTGTTTTGTTTAGAGGTTTTTTGGGTGTTTTGTTTTTTAAAGAAACTTGAAAGCAATTTTTTCTTAGTTGCTTGATTTAAGTTTCTTGGGAAGGCTACTACAGCACACTGTCTCTCCGTGCCGAAACATCTTGAAGGGCATTGAATATTAGGAAGGCACCTAAACATGCTGGCCCAGCAATGAAATAGTGACCTGATTTACTACAAGTGCTGGTCACAGCGCTGATGAACAAAACTGAGGCTGTTTGTTGGAGACCCCAGAACAGGAGCTCATTTAGACAATACCCCACACTAGCAGTTAGTCCTGGCCCTTCCCCAGCAGACACACTCCTCAGGAATGAAGTAGGTAAACGATTTTGAATGGTTTGCTGTGAAAGTTCTTCAGCTTAAAGATGAAGTTTAGGTCAATCTCTCAAGTTCTGAGAGGTTGCTACATACCTAGCAAGAGCACAGATCAGAGCTGAACAGAATTGTTTAAGATAATTTTATGTAAGCCTCTCTCAGAGTATATTATCCAATCACCAAAAATTCCCTTTAGCAGTCTACTTTCAATATAATACAGTTTTGCTACAATTAAGTTGAAGTTTCTTCCTTAGCAACTAATCAAGCTAGTAATGTTAAGGACTAGAAGCTAAACATACCCTAGAGATGATGGCTTCAGAGACAGATTTGAAGACACAAGCTGAGCATCAGGCTGTCAACTTCTTTTAAAAAGTTTTCTACTCTTCCTTTATGGCTTGATCTTTATTGGTGAAATCCAAATATTCTGGAGGTCAGAAATATATTTTTGATACATTAACATCACATTAACTGTTGGGAGTCCTAGCAAAAGGAGCTATTCCTTCTGCAGGGAGTAAGTGATCTGTGCTCCTCAAAGACTACTCTGTAGAGAAGTTCAAACTGCTTAACAGTATTAGAGTTCAGACTTCTAGCCTCTCCTCTGCCTACACCCTCAAATACATGCTCACAATATGCTGAGCCCCTGTAGCACTTTCATTCCACACAAATTGACTACTGGAGTGTGTATCAAGCACTGGAAGCCAGCAAAGCACCACAGCCACAAGCAGAGCTCAGAACGCTGGAAGTTGTTAAAAAACAAGTTTCACCCAATTAATAACTTGCAATAAAGCAAATATCGCTTCATTCTGTGTACTTCAGTGTAGAAAGAGAGTCAGCACATTGGCCAGGTTCCTGGCAAGCCAATGAGATGATTACAAGCAAGAAACCAAATACCACAGTTGGCTTAAGTGCATTTGTTTCTACTCTGGTGACTTCATCAGCACTGGCCACAAACCACAGTAATTAGCAATTATTCAAGTCTTGTAGCAGCTAATGATTTCTCAAGTCTGGAAGGTACTTCTCTGCTGTTATATTTAGACATAAATTGTATTTGTTATGTAACAACTTGGATTCTCAACATTTTACAACAGAAATATGACATTTTGTTTAAACATTGCTTTAGAAAGCCCATGTTACAATACTTTCAAAATAGATTTGGTATCACCAAAATTCATGGGATTTTTTTGGGGGGATGAATTGGCAAGTTCCATTCATTACACCTCACCATCCCACCCACTATTAGCTTAACTTCTATTGCATTCTAAAAGGTTAAAAATCTTCAGCATGGTGACTCAAAACAGATAAGACTGGTAGGGGTAGCATCTAATTACAAGATTTAATCCTTTCTGCTGAGGCTGCTGGCTAGAGAATAGTGACTGAAACATTGGAAAAACAGCTCTTGTAGAATCAGTTTGTCAGTGGATTCATGTGATTTAGGATAATAATACTGTTGTATCAAACCCCACTAGTTCAAGCTCAGTTTTCCCAGTCAGGATGCCCACTTTTCAAATACAGGTATAAGCAGGGTAATAACTGCTACTTGAATTTGAAAGTATTTTCCAGCCAAAAGTTCAGGTATAACCAATTAATGTTCCATTGTCCTTAGCTAGATGTTGGTCAAGTTCAGAAACCTGCTTTTCACCCACCTCCAGGATTTATCCCTTCAAGACTTTTATAAAGCACCTGTTCAAAAGAGTCCTGAAGTAACACTTTCAATGTGCACCAGTCTTGTGCTTTCATATGGCAAACATTGACAGATGTGCATAGAACTGCCTACAGGGTCAGAAAGACCATTCTTCTAACAGGCATTTCTTAATAATTAAAGACTAGCTGTAGGTTCTCTTTTAAGTGTAATTCCCTAGCTTGTACAATCAAAGATTCACGTTCCCTACCACAGACTGGGAAGGGAATTAATTCTCAGAGCAGCTCAGATCTAGGGAGACCTCAAATAACTTACTATTTGAGAATGATACCCCAAATAATTTAGTAAGAGAATTTTCAGTTTTAAATTTATTTTTACCAGATCATCTCCAAGCTGCTCATTGGATGCTGTAAATCAGGAAATCGTAAGGACTTGTATGCACATGCATGGAGTACAAATAAGAAAAATCAATTTCCAGTCTCTTACTCTGTTATGCTATTATGTTGCTTTAAGGTCTCTTAATCCTGATGAGATTAGTGACTAGTCAGCCAATTCATGTTTATGGAATTTTAATGGAGAAAAGTATAACAATTTCAATTTCATTATGGCGTACCAAAGCCTATACTGCCATAAGATCTGCAGACGACTCAGTTTTTCATGTATTTATTATATATGTAATGTATATGTATATAGATGTATATATTAAAATCAATAAATGTGAGATTCATCACAATTCAGTAACCTGCTAAATTAGGCCTTTCTATATTCCCCTTCTCTGAAAAATTACATCAAATACTTCCTTTTCAAAAGGTGAAGGGAAGAAAGGAAAATCCAATTGTCTTTTCCAGAGCCAAATGGGAGCCTGAAAAAACAACCAGGTTATTCTACCTTCTGTTTTGCAAGGCATCCTTTGACTAACACTGAAGGCACTGGGACCCATCTGCCACCAGTCTTTGTCATTCAGCAAGCCAGCAAGTTTCAGACTAGAAGAAAAAATAAGATATTGCAGCTTGGAGAAGTTTTCTACTTTGTATAACTTAGTTCTCCAAGCTGTTGACATTTCTCATCAGATATCCAGCAAAATACTAAAGCATTAATTCATTTAAAGAATTTTATTTCAAGCCTCAATCTCAAGGCTCATAGCAAAGAAAAACATCAAGTCCCACAACAGAAAGAATATGGTGGCCTGAAGCCCATCAACTTGCTGAAAGAAAAGCATTGTGCTGAAGTCTGATTCTGCACTACTATTCACAGATAAACAGAAGTTCACCATAAAATTAAGCACACTGAAAATAAGAATGATGTACACCTAATACCAACTGAGCTGCTTGCCTACCACTCACTACCTAAGTATGCCTCCTTGAAGGCTTCTTATGGTTTCAGCTCTAAACATCTATACATACTCAAGTGCAGCTATTATCTTTAAAAAAAATGCATTTTTAAAGATATCTGGCATACAAAGGAAAAGAGAACAAGAATTCCATAAAGCTACCTTTCTTTCTAGATTATCTTAGTGCTACCTACTGCAAGTGCACTTGACATGTACAAAGTGCTTTTGTAAGAAATTATTACTCATCAAGCAATCACAGTCAAAATCAAAGCACAAACCATCAATTTTATCTTTACAGAAAATATGAAAGACTATAACAATCACTCATATTCCTGTTCTAGCGGCTAGAAAAAATTCAGAGGCAAATGTTAACAGGTATCACAGGATGAGTCTCTGATCTCAAAGTACTCCAGAGCAGTCTTCCAGTACTGAAATGTAGGAGACCCCAGATCACCTCTGTTCCCACTGTAAACACACCCACACCTGCAGTGTGGCCAGCACAGTGTATGACAAAAACAGAGGAGCCAATTACACCTCCAAAGCCACTTTTGTACTTGGACTGCAAGACTATCCCTGCCATGAATAGCAGGAATGCTGCATTGTCAGCTGAAGTCATCTCTGACTTCCATGAATACATTCAGGAAGACCGTTCTTCCAAAAAACCACAACAACAACAACAACAACAACAAAAATAAATAAATAAATAAAAGGAAAGCTTGCACCAGGAGCAAATGAGGTTGGAAATTTCACTAGCAAGATAACAAACTTCTCACTCACCTGCATGCCTACATCACCTCTTCACAGAATGCACAGAAACCCAACCTTTCAATAAATAATAACATGCCTATTATACATCTATTATCTATATTATCTAAAGATAATACTGAATAACCATAGTGAGGTACTTTCACTTTTGTGAACTAATGCCCTGCCACCTAGCTTGTGCTCTACTAACTTGCACTACCAAATCAAACTAAAGCAGCATGCCTATTCATAGATAGTCCTTGCAATCCAGTTATCAATGCTTTTGTCTCACTGTTATCAATGCAGTTGCTTCCACATTAAGTAGGTTTTCTACTTTAGAAAGCCAAAATATTGATGTCGATAAAGAAGATTAAGTACTTGCAAACACTGTAATAATACCAATAAAGAGAAGAGGTATTTTTCTTCCATCCTTTTACTCTTAATATCATCTCAATATCATCTAAACACCAACAAAAGCCAAATATTCACTATATAAAGATAACTCTAGTTTGCTATAAGTAGCCTAAAGCCACTACAGTTTCCTGAATTTATTTGCACTTATATTAAGCTGGCATTAAAAGTGCTATAGAGTTAAATTAGATTTTTGTTTCCTTTCTAGAGGCAAGAATGCTAAATAGGTGCAATGAAAAAAAAAAAAAAAAAAAAAAAAAACACATTTAACAATATCTGCTTGGAGCAATAAGAGGAAGCAAAGAAATGCATTCTTCATACCCTGTGGGAGTAGCACTTGACCTGCTCCTGAGACTGCTGCCTTCTAACAGGCCAGGACAGAACTCATTTACTCACTGAAACACAGTATAAAAATGCCTTTTAAAATGAAAGGTCACACCTGCACTAATCCAAAAGCCATCACTTACCAATTCTTGCCTAACAAAGCCTTACCGCCTGGTTTCTGGCCAAAGTCTAACTGAGACATTAAAGATTCAGAGGTAGCACACTGAATCTCTGTGCTTGTAACTAAGTTAAAAGCACAGAGACCAAGAACAGCCTTTCCCCTACATGTTCTCAAGGTTTAATGCAGCCCCAAGACTCCTCTCATAAAGGTGTTCTAATGATTAATAATGATTAACGGATCCATAAGAACTCCCTTATGGGCAATCCTCATTACTCATCAAAATCCTCTGTTAAAAAAGAAAACAACAACGACCTCAAAGGAATCCACAGCAGGCAAGCAGGATACAGGGCAGAGATAACTCTGTTCTGGCAACTGCAGATAAGCAGTCTGACTTGGGGAAAGCTGGCTTCAGCTACCACAGGGAGATCTGGAACAGCTCTACCAAAATCCAGATTTGCATCAGATGAAAATCCCGTACTGTGCATCTTGTGTCATCATTCAACTTCAGTTTAGCCACTCTAACTAGACTTGCCTGAAACCCATAAGCCCTGTGAATTATTTACAGGGCAGCTTTGCTCTAAACACACCAGGCATTAGCAAGTAACCCTCAGACCTTCAGTGCTGAAGGCAGCAGGGAAAGAAGAGGAAAGGCAGCATGCAAAATGCAACACTCGCAATACTAACAGTGCAGTATTCACTGTTCAGACTTTGTTAATGAACTAGGCTGCAGATAATTAATTGAGATTGTCAGAGGCAGCTTAGACCAGCCATTTGCTTGCTAGGCAGCACCTTGCAACAGCTATGAGATATATGGACAGAGCTGCTCCTACCCTTAATGGAGTAAGGTGAATGATCAGTAGGACTGCTAAACTTCCTTCAGCTAATAGCAATCAGATTACAAAGACAATCCCACTGCTTCATTAAAATGTAAGAGCACTGGGAAAACAATTTATTCAGGAAGTGAGGTTTGTTCCAATGTTTGCACACGTGCACAGGTATTGTGGAAGAGCTCAGCAGAAACAAAACAGACAACAGGAAAGCCCTGTTTCTTCTCTATTATGCACATACAAGGATTAATATTTTGCCTTGATCACATATGGGTTGATAACAGTTTTGGGGCATATTTTAACACTTAAGAACAAAACGTAGCAGTCTGCAGCTCTACTACCAACCCAACCAGTGCTGGCCCCTCTACAGTTTGTGACGGATCCTACAGCAAAAGCCCAACAAATCCAACACCAAATCTCACCACTGCCAACTTCTTTCACTGGGAAGGTGTCTTGGGTTGCAATACAGGATGTGGCCAGAAATGTGTATTCTGTCACCATCTGCTGAAGCTGGGTGGCCATCTTTAAATCAGGTGGGGCAATCATCTTTATCTTTTCCACAACCCATCCTCTCTCCAGGAAGATATCATCTGCTGCTGGCCCATTAAGTCCCACTGTATGACTGATAAAATTACATCATCCCTTTGGGAGATGCTCCAGCCAGGGGGAGGAACCAAGCCTTTCCTACCTAGATAAAAAACAGATTTTGAACAGCAAGTCATCCATCTTTCCACTGGATTCCAGAGGAAAATCAGACCTTTCCACATCATCTCTGGGCCTTCAGAGGAAAACTGCACCCTTCTACAGGAGCACTGCTTCAGCTGAACCACATCTGCCACTACAGAAAGACTGCAGCCATTTAATGGGACTGCTACCAATACCTTGACTGACTGACAGGGTGTCAGGTTGTATTCTGACTCTGTCAGTGTTTGGGGATTGCACTGGGATACTGTATTTCTATTTAATTTTTTCCTAGTAAAGGACTGTTATTCCTAATTCCCATATCTTTGTCTGAGAGCTCCTTTAATTTCAAAATTATAATAATTTTGAGGGAGGGGGTTTACATTCCCCATTTCAAAGAGAAGCTCCTGCCTTTATTGGCAGACACCTGTCCTTCAAACCAGGAGAGAAGGGCTCAGCCAGCAGCAAGCCAGCCACATCTCACTGAACACCATTTCCTCATTAGGGCTGCTGACAGCTTAGATATCCTGAATGCTGAACTGAGGTATGGCATTGTGAGAGAATGGCTCTGCAAAGTGGAGCCAGCTTTGAAAAAGTGGGGCTCCCTCAGCACCGTTGAGGGCAACTCCCAAATCACCCTTAATAAATCCTTCAAAAGTCTTATCTTTTAAATCAAAATTTGCCCAAAACAGCAACATAATATCCCCAAACCCAGAAGTCCATACTCTAGAGGATCTTAGCAGAGCACCAGTTTTCAGGAAGACACTTAAATACATATGGGCATACCCGAGTATGTCTACATGCCATGCAAGATTGCTGACACTGCCTTTACAAAAAGATATCTGATTACAAAGCAGGCAACTGAGGTTTAAATAAATTCTCTTCAACCTCAGGGTCTCAAATCCCTTTTTGGCATGGGAAGAACAAAGTGATCCAGAAGCAAGTTTTAGCATCAAGGATCAGCTGATGGTTACAGTCAGGCAGAAAGTTCACTCCCGGCATTTCTTCAAACCCCTTCTCTCTGCTTTATAGCAATGAGGCACATCATGCAGAAGACAACAGGGAAGGATCACTTGGAGGAGGAAGTGATTAGGCTACAGCAGAAGCAAGACCTAATCTTACCTCATCCCAACTCCATTAGATGAAGGTCCTGCTATTCAGTACAGATACACACATCCAAGCACTCACCTTAAATACTCAGACATGCCTTTGAATTGGCATGGAACAGATTCCATCTGCATTGCTGAGGGCTTGCCCAAGCCACCAAAATGAGCCTACTTCAGAGGGTATCCCAACATTATACTAAAAGTTCTAAGGATTGAGTGGTAAACTAAGAGCAGCACATTACTAATCAACTACCTACTTACTACTTTGCTATTTTTGCTATTCTCCAAATGTGTTTAATACAGAACAAAGCAGATATGAAGAAGATTACAGGGATAAATTCAATTATAGCCCATTCTCTCGACTGAGGCAGCTTTTTTTTAGTAAGAATAATAAAAAGTGGTTCATGAAGTACTTAGAAAATATGACTGCAAGGTA
The DNA here is from genome assembly GCF_029582105.1 of Oenanthe melanoleuca. NCBI lineage: Eukaryota > Metazoa > Chordata > Aves > Passeriformes > Muscicapidae > Oenanthe > Oenanthe melanoleuca. Next base: position 45,106,864 of record NC_079333.1, read on the forward strand.
CCATTACAGAACCTATCATGTACCAAGCCACGCAAGCTCATATGGGTTATGTGGCTTATTGTATTCATTAAAGGTTCACTACAGCTGTTAGTGGGACTGTTAATGGAAGCATTCAAGAGAGGAAATTGGCAACCAATTCATTCCCTCTAATTGAAAAATACTTTCAGATGTCTCATACAGCATCCAAATGCCTTGCAGAAAACAGCATGTAACTGCATTGTGTAGCAACTAATAAAATTAGTCTATTGCATCCTTATTTATCTTTTAGTAATTTCTCTAATTTAATATCTACTAGCTACATTGAAGTCTGACATAACACAGGAACAAAATTAATACTGTCTTGTTAATCAGATAGAAAATTTTAGACCTCCTGCTTCAGAACGAGGACTGTTCAGCAACCCCCCACGATGAAGGGAACACTTCATAACTATGCAGAAGACTACACTGAATTCTAGAATTATGAGCATGACCCAGACAGACTCATCAAACTGCTTCCATGAGAGCAACAAGAAATGCCATCCTCAATGCAGAGTGGACATCATGAAGTTGACTGTTACCAGCAGAAAGCCCATATCAACCTCAGGGTAACTATTTTCAGAGCTCTCGCAATAACAGATACATGGCAGAGGGACTCTGCTGTCCTGTGTCACCATCACAGCACAGGACATGCAGAGAGGCAGCACATTCCTCAGATCCATTTTCTGGCTCTAACAGACATTTTCTTCTGCTTAAGGCACCTTCAAACAGGAGTAAATATGCTGGTGTGAGAATAGCAGCCCTCCCCACCACCTGGCAGCTTCCAGAGGACTTGGAATACCAGACTGAAACTACCACCTGTCCAAGAGAAGAGCTGCAGCAAAGGGGGTAGAAGAATGGATACATGCATTTCAGTTTTCTTATATTTGGACCTGAAAAGTAGTTACTGTACTCCCAGCCTTGAGCACTAGATGAAGAATCTAGTGCAGAGCCTCTCATATTGATTACAACTGAAATGTATCACCAAGGACTACCAAAGCCAGAACACAGCTAATTATGTTTAGGGCAGCTTAATAAAGACATATCTGCACTAAGCTCAGAACAGACTTGTGAACTTAATGAAAGTCTTCCATGTAGGACAAGTTTATTTTCAGTGTAATGGATGTATAAACAGACCTACAAAACAGAAAATTCAACAGTAGTTCTATGTTTAACCAAGGACAAGAAAAACGCTGCCAATCACACACCTCTGCCTGTCCCTGTCAGTAAGAGGGCACTATTGATAGATAAGAGAGGCTTACAGGTTTGCAGTATCAGCCAGTCTTATCTCTGCTCTGCAGCCTTAGCAAGAAAACCAGACCAAGGATGAGAATACCTCATGTGGTTTCTTCCTTTTTCCTTTGAAGCCCATTACATGAAAAATATAATTACCAGTTATTTTAATACTGAAGCCACCTGCTACCATTATGCCAAAGTCCTATATTATAGGCATAGCTGAAAGTATATTTTTATTTTAAAAATCCCAGCCTAGTAAGTCTTCTCCTGCGGGTTGTTCTTCCTGGAACAGCTATCTTGTGTGCAGCATCTGTACTGGATGAGTTTTAAAAATATTCTTTCCTCTCACCCACCACCCCCAAAGAGAGATAATAGCCTCAGTGGCTTGATCTCTGGAATATACATTATGACGCTTTGACAGATTTTTCTGGTAATCCTGTAGATCAGACCCTGAACTGCTGCAGACTGGTGACAGTGAATTTCATTTAGGCAGAGTTCTGCTGACTGGACCCGCTGAGACTGCAAACTTACAGGTCTCCTGCTAGGCTCCACACAAAGCTTGTCATTGCCAAAACATTAAATGTTTACTTTCTATTGGATGAGGATTCAGCTTGACCTATTGCATAATTCCTGAGATTTTAAGTACATTTGTACTGTATCCATCTGTCACTTTTGAGACGTTCCAGTATACCTGTCTGCAACAGGCAGAGTTTTATTGCAATTGCTTCTAGAATGAGCAAAGACAAGAATCACAGACCTCTTCAATATTTAATTATCTAGTATTGCATAGGCTGCTGCGAATTTAGAGGAAATTATGTTTATGACTCATGTGCTGGTACTGGAAGAGTTTTTTCATTAAAAAGTAGCCCTAGGGAAGAGAAGGGGGAAAAAAAAGTCCAAACCAACCAACCATGGCTGAAAGCTGAATATCACCACCTGGCTGACTCAATTTCCAGTGACAGTGCATCCATTCAGGTACAGCAAGCCCTGCTATTTCATTCCTAGGAAAGGCTTATCAGCTAGACTTCAGATGATGAGCCCAAAGTGGTGCTATACTCCAGGACAGAATTTCAGACAGTCCTAACCTATAACCATTCCTGGATTTTATACCCATTGTTTAAGTCTTTTTGTGAAAGAGGAGACACCTTTTGAAAGAGAAATAGTCATTCTCACCCCATATAAGTTTCACACCCCTTCTCTTTAAAAAAAAAAAAAAAAAAAAAAAAAAAATCAAAGCAAATACTTAGTTCTCTGAAATAACTACTGGGGACAAATTTCATATAGCAGTTTTTTATGAAAGACTGCAAGCCTTATTTCTCTTCACTACACAGACTATTACAGAAACTATGTGGTCACACATGAGCAGAAATCTAACTAATAAGCATTAATTTGCCATACCACATTTAGAGGTCATTAGAAATATTACTGAAACACTATTTCCACACAGCTGTTCTATTTTGCTGTGAATAGCAGAACTACTCAGTGGAGAGAAATCCCTCCTATTCAGTTACTATCTTCATACTGGGCTGATCATTAAAACAACAGCTCCTTGGCAATAACGAGCATTACATCCCAAGAAATTTGAAGGAGTCTCTTGCATTAAGCAAGTATACCTCTCATCTTTAACATAACTCCTACTGTGCAGCTGTTGAGAGTCATCACTGTAGTGCTTATGTCACACAGGAATACAGAATTACACAAAAGAATTATAAATTTGTAAATGCTTCCTCTCAGAATTTAGGTTTTGACTATGTTTTTACCAAGTAATATCTAATCAGAGATTAAGGAAAAAAATCATTATAATAAAAGCAGACATAGATCTTGCTTACTAGTAGATCATTACCTTAGCTCTGAGTAAACCTTCCTATCAAGAAAACAGGTCTTCAGCTTTTCCATGTAGAAAATTGAAGAAAAGATAAGGATAGTCAGTATCTACCTCAGAGCATTAGAGTTCAACATATCAAAATTAAATTTTTTCCACAAACCTTTCTTCCTTTGAAACCAACTTACCTGACTGAAATTCAAAAGTACAAGAAAGGACAAGTTTCCTAGGTGCTATAGCTTATCTTACCAAAAATCTCTAGACACATGACCTTCTACTGCTTTTTTTTTTTTTTTTTTTTTTTTTCCCTTTCAAAGCCTCTCTCTCTGTGTGCATTAGCTTCTTTCACCCACAAATTATACATCTGGGGCTCATTAGTGTAAACAGAGCTGTAATAATTGTCATCAGGTAGAACTTTTTACCTAGCTAAGCCTTTCTTCTGGGGAGGAGTTAAAGAACAACCTATTGAGCTTGACTCATCACTATGTTGCCCCACCTCAATGTGAGTGTGTCTAGTCAACTTATTTTTACTGTTTCTTTTCGTAAGTGTTGATATTACTACAGCTGTCTTTTAGAGGTTGTTTTTCAATTTATTTGTAATAGCATGGACGTTAAAGCCTGTACAGACAATCAGAAAAAAGTTATTGTCATTTTTTCTGCCCATTTTAAAGCTTAGTTCTTTGTAATTAACTTACTATTTCAGTCATCTTTCATAGTGCTTCTTATTGTGAATTGGTTTTCCCATTATAGGTGCATATAATAGGAAAACTCCTTGAATATCTCTTCATATCTTTTGGTGGATGAGGTAATTCTAAAGCATCTATTTCTGCTTTGACCTTAGTTTTATCTACTTGCCTTTCTTCTGTTAATCCAACTCTATTTTTGGCTATAGCCTCAGTCACAGCATAGTCTTCTAGTTGAAGCACTGCCAATCTTCTTAATGTAGAATTTCCCTTCCCCCTTCTTCAGGTTGTTAATCACTCTTCTCAAATTTTAGTCTACAGAATTGCCTATGTCAATTTTTTTAATCAGAATTGTTTATGCCAATGTAGAATCATTGTTAATAAACAATTTAGACAATAAAAATAATGCCAAAAAATATACAGAAACATAGTTTATAAAATTAACTTGTAAAAATACACCTTTCTAAGAAGTAGGGGACTAAATAAAAAGTAGCATTCTGCTTATTTTGTCCAGAATATCCAGATGGACTTGGTTTCGTGAGGTCTTTTTTTTGTGGAAAAAAAAAAAAAGTAATTCTGATGGTTGTAAACTTACCTGACTAAAGAAATATTTTTGTATACAACTCTCTGTTTCCCACCACCATACAAACACATCCTTTCATCTTCATCTTGCCCTCTGAAGTAGATGACTAAAATTATTTCCTTGCTCTGGAGCCACTGATGACAAAATACTTGAAACTGCAGTGAAACAGCTTTAGCTCCTCAAGAAGATAGAAGCTACCACATCACTGCTGCCTTTCTCTATCTCAGTAAATTTTGTGGCTTCTGCTTGGGATACTAATATTTTATTACTGAATGCTAGTTTGTGTACTAGTTCTCATGAAAATAAAAAATATGGTTGTTTGCAGTTGCTGAGTCCCAAATTAATGACAATGTACACTCCAATAGTACCATCTGCCCTGACAAGATGTGAACTGGTACACAGAAATATAAATCTTTTCATCTCATCAGAGGGCAAAACTGTTCTGATTTGATTTGAAGCCTGTAAAAGAATGATGCAGAAATTCAGCAAGATATTTGTATCTGTAAAGTGTTGGGTGTCTTGAGAAGGAACTTTAATTTTAAAAAAAGGGAGGAGGTTTCTGGTAGGAAGAAGATCTAAGATTAATTCTTGTCCTTGGTTGTCAGGATTTCTTTGTACAGAAGATGACACTGATATGAGAGTTTAATGTCTCTGTAAATAACAGTGTTCCTAGCAGGAATGGTAAATACACACACCCTGGGAATCTGACTGTCTAATGAACCAAAAAGTACCAAAAGGAATACTAAATTATTTAAATCCCCTGCTATTTAGCACTAACACAAAATTGCACTGTCTCAACAAGATCATATCAGATTTATTACTACAGCTATTTTATTCCCCTTTTTTCTCTCTTTGGGGTTTTGGCAGAAAGCCCTCAAAGAAAATGGTTTAAGCAGTTAGCTGGCAGGCCAAAACCTCAACAAAACCATCCAGTGTTGGGGACTGCAAAATCTTCTTCTTCACAGCCCAGTATTTCTTGATGGTGAAAGTTTAGGACTGCTGAAGTCTCTCCAGCAGTCCATACTGGGAATCCTTACTGCTCTCTCCAATGCCATGGCAGACACAAAGCCTTGCATCTAACTTCAATTCCTACCAGAACCAACACAGCTAAGAATACCTGAGGGACATAGCATAGAGAATGAGTCAGGGATGGAAATGGCCAGAGATTTAAAGCAGGTGCATCTACTGTGATACAAACCTGACTTCTTATTTTCAGTGGAGATCCTGCAACTAAAGAGGCCTTCTTCAGTCTCGTGTAGGATTTTGGATTTTGCACATGTCCCAGTCTGTCACAAGAGAGGGAATGGTGATGGGGTGATGCTGTGTGTATCTGCTGTGAACAGATACCGTGTTCACAGTCCCAACTAAGAGACCTGTGACAGAAGGGCTACCTGGAAGGCACTAGGGAAAGTTTCATCTGTGTTTACTGGAGAATTTTAGTGACAATATACATTACAACTCACAATAGGAAGCTCACATTCTCCAGAAAATGTATCTTTAATTCTTCCTATTATAGGGGCTTAGCACTATATCTTTCAGAAAGACCTGAAAAAATACCTGTCCTGGCTTAACCCCAGCTGGAATGTAAGCATCATGCAACTGCTCACTGCTCTATCCCAGCTGAAACCAGGACAATGTTCAACTCCAATTTCTCAGCACGAAATAGATCCAAATAACTCTAAAGTAATGAGTTCCTTTGCACATTTGCATAGTCCTTGACTGATACTGATACTTGCACTTTCCCAAAGTGTCTTAATTTGGGACCCAGACCCCTAAAATCTTTGGATTTTTTTTTTTTTTCTGTAAGAAGTGAACTCATTCTCCTCAGATATTTCAAATCTTTCTAGCCACTCTTTTCTCCTTCTGAAGACTGATGACCCCGTGTTGTTACTCTAATGATGACTAGTAGGGTTCAAAAACTTTTCAAAGACAAGGTACGCAAATTTCAGATTTGTAAACAAAATCACTCTAAAAAACAGAGGGTATTTTTTTTACTGAAGATTGCGGGAAAACTTCAGCAAGGATCAGAATTTTAGTTAAGGACTCGTAGTGAATGGTGGCCCCTCTTCAGGCAGTGCAGGACAAAGATAAATTTGGCTGGGGCAGGGCTAGCACTCCTCTGTCTATCTGCTAGGCTCTCATGAAAGCTCCTTTCTTCCCCTGTAACCAATCAGGTAAATGGCACAAGGATGGCTTCCAGATGCAGACTTGTATTAGTGAAACTCTGGGAAGAAGATTTGAGTGTTAATCTGTAAAGCAGAAGTGGGGCCCTCCCCAGCCTGGGTTGCACCTGCATACCTGAATTCCCCTGGCTCTCTATCCTGCTTCAAAACAAGACACCAGGATTGATGTCAATGTATTTCAGTTCAGTAGCCATGGGACTACTGAAGCAGTAACTATTCTGAGCCTTTCCAGTGATGCAGAAATGTTGTCTAAATGTCATCTCAATTTCAGATTCAAGCTTCCAAGTTAATTCCTGATTCCCAGCTGTGAACTGATACGACAAATGCAGACGTAACCTCTGTATCTGTTTCAGAGTTATGATGGCTGGTGCTGACTTTGCACATATTCTTTCTTTGTCTCCCATTTACAAATAAATGGCATCTGTTAAATAAGGCAATGCATGCTTAGAGCATTTAAAGCCACAGAAAAGCCTGGGGTACTTGTTTCCTATATCCTTTGTATAGGCATTGGGTTGAATGTTCCTAGATCTCACAGGCACAGGATTTTAGAATGCCTTTACTGTGTTTTGTACAAATAGGCAGAACACTGCTGGGTTGGCAGATAACACCTGAGTCCTCCTTCTGTTCAAAGTAGAAAAATTTATCAGGCTGATTTTATTAAAAGGAGATAAAGGCTTTGCTTCCACTCTTTCTGACTACCTGCTCATTTAATAGAATCAAATTAATGGGTTTGGTCATCTGCATTGAAGAAATTAGGAATTAAATAAAAATCAAAACCTCACAGTCAGTTTTAAACAAGATGTCAGGCTGCCTTTTCTCCTTTATAGAACATATACACTAACTCAATTTGTGTTAATCCTGATTTCCAACACTCTAAAAGAAAGTAGATTCATCAAACCCTAGCTAAAACAGACACATTTTGTTGGATCCATTATGAACTGATACAATCATGGCTCTTCCATTTTAGTCAAGTAGAAGACTAAGAGGAAAAGCTCTTGATGCTGTTATACTGTGTCTATTTCCTAATTATTTAAGATCAGACAAAGTATCGCATCATGGATGGAGAAGGATACAAAGACGCTCTTTCAGTCCCAGTTTATTGCACGGCGATGGTATGGCCGGAAAGAGGCCGAGTTTCTCTGGGGAACAGGTATTTAGGAGAGGGGAATGGGAGTGGCCTTGGCTAGCTGCCAATGGGATGAAGACACAGACGGGACAGGGGCCGGAATACCCGACCCCCGGTGGGTACAAGGACACAGGGGAAGGTCACAGGACCGGAAAGGAAGACATGAACTGGGGTTTGCAGGAAGGAGGTTACAGGATCCTGATTTCAGTTCTTATACCTCATATACCGAATTACAACAACCTCTCATTTACCTTCTTTTTGCACTAATACCTCAAGGCAAGAGTTTTCAAACTGCTAATTAGAACTAGAATTAACAAAAAATATCCTATGTAAGAGGAGATAACAGCAGAAACATATTTAAAATCCACAGTATGTTTTGGGATTCTTCATCACAACATGACAGTATTGAGACTAATTTACTGACACTTCATGTTCTTGTTCATTTAAACTGATTTTAGTGCTCACTGCAAGGAGAACTACACCTGTAACTGTCAGGAGAACCTCCTGTGAATGTTGTTTACAAGGATGTGACACTGTAACTATTTGGATTGTGTCACTTCTGTGCGGAGTCTAAATAGCTGGCTGGACTGGGTCACTCATTAAAACCTGCACCATGTCAGCTTTGCCTTATCACACCTTGGTTTAAAATACAAAACTTTGTAACTTCTGTTTTCAGGTCTTTTTATGCTGTTTTAGCATCCAGTAATCTCATTAAAAGTGTCCAAGAATCTAGAATTACTGCTGTGTAACTACCACTCAGCCAGTGGTCTGACAGCCAGGAACTCTGAAACAGGCAGGCATCTATCCACTCCTGGGGCTGGAAAGAAACTGTCCAGAAACTTTTGTAGTGACCATGATTCATTATGAAATGTTGGCAATAATACTAATCAAAAATCTGAGAGCTTTCCTAACAAATACTGGAATAACAGAAAATAATATACTTTCAATATTGATAATTAATATTTTTACACTAAAACTAAATCCCCAAGCTTTGTAAAATCTAGGAATTTTTTCTCAATCTTCAACTGTGTCAGTGATCTTTCCCAAATTATCCTTTGACTGTACCAGCTGAGAATCAGTTATGTAAAGCTCTCAGATGCCATATCTTACATCTCTGCAACTTCTCCAAAAGGCTTAAGTAGCTGAACTGGAAAAGATAAGAGACTGAAAGGAAAATATTTGTGGCAAGCCACACTTAAGAGTTGTACCAGAAGCAGAAAGATGTGGCTGCAGAGATACTCAACTGCCTTTTCAAAATCTAGTCTATTGCTCTGCTCCATCAGGCATATGTACAAGACTTTGTGATTAACTATCCCTTAAAAGAACATGTTGGCAATCAGTCTCTACAGTACTGTCTGTAACAGATATTCTCGTATTGGTACTACTACAGACATAATTAAAATGTGCCACAATACACCATGGTACAGGAAAGTAAGTCTGGAACACTTCCCTGTTGTAGTAATAAAGCTAACAAAGGTGCTTAAGATACTGCTTCACAGGCAGTGATATTACTTCATGAGTAGTGAGCTCTGTCAGACTCAAAGAGTATTTAAAGGCTGTACCTGACAGCTCAAGCAAGAGTGGCCAAAGGGAAATGAACCAGCCAAGAGTGCCACCCTGTAGGGAGGCTACAGAGCATCACTTGACAACCTTCCAAAGAGCAGAAACAGATGACCTGGATGTTCATAGGGCCCTCAGCAAGGCTTCACTACAATAAAAATGCCTTGTGAATTGCTAATTGGAAAGTGATCAGTTTTAGATGCTGACATCAGTTTTCAGACAATCATCCAAAATACCATCTAGAGTCAATGGGAGCCATCAGCTTGAAACTTCTTGTGGAGAGAAGGAGGGTTAATGGTAAGGAAAAAAAGGGAATGCTTTAGAGCAACATCACTTATGAAGGCATAGATTTCAAGGTTAAAAAAAAACCCAACCCTGCAGAATTGGCAGAGATCAAGACTGCACTCAAACCTTGTGGCAATGGAAATGCAATACTAAATGACTATTCTTTCTATGCCCAGTGAATTCCATTCAGGAAGTACACCAAACAGTTCCATTGTCTTGGTGATATTCTAGGAGCCTGAACAGACAAGCAGATTTCCTTGCAGTCATTTTACCATTAGATATTTTGATCCTTCATGGAACTACAGTGGCATTTCTGCCAAATCACACTAGTAGGGCAGTGCTTTTAGGTCTACCCAGAAAATGAGAACACTGACTCACCCAGCACAGGGAAGTATACTAAAAGCAGATACTGGTAGAGAACTAAAATCTGAAGTAAAAGTCCTGCAGAGAGAGAATGGCACAGAGAAGGAATAAAACAGTTTCTATAAATAGACAGCACATATGTCTGTTTGCAATAGAGTTATGAATACTCAAGTAGCAAAACGTAAGACAGTTCGTATATTGGATATACAGCAGTGTGGAAGTTTTAACTTGTATTAAATACATTGATTTAATTTGATCCTAGAAACAGAAGGGTAGTTAAATCTCTTATGCCCTCAATTAACTCCTAAATAACTGTATTCCTTATCATTTGAGTGGTTTGATCTTTAATGGATTTGTTAATAATCTCACCTTCCTCATCACAGTAGGGAAAAAAATGTTTCTTCTGCCACTCTACTTAGGAACTTTGATATTTATGAAGTTACTCCACAGTAACTGTGGATAAATCACCTTTTTCTAATTCAGTGTCCTAAGCAGAGGTATTTTAAATTCCCTCCTATTCTAATACAAACTAACAAGCTTTAAGCAAAAGCAGCAGAAGTTCAGGTCGGTCTCCAGTTAGCCCTGTCACTGTCACCACCTCACTTTACAGTCGTGCAAGATCCAACACAGCTTGAGAAGGCTCCCCTTTGTGCTACTATAGAAACACAGTAACATAAAGCATGGGGTTTATTGTGATGAGCACTTTGTCAAAAGCCATAATTGTCACTGGTGTTTACATAAACAGGATCGGGCCTTTGATGTGATAGAACAAGCTGCACATTATACTACACTGCATGCCAGTTAAACGTGGATGAAAAGAAATGGGAGGTCTGTACTACACCAAATTACCACCACGCAGTTTGAGTGTGTGCATGAACAAACACGGACTAAAGTAGTCTGCCACTAAGCTGGCAGAAGTTTAGTCTTTACCTGGAAAAGTTTCCCTTCAGAGGGCAGAATTTCTGTGTGCCAATGCTATGGGTGCAATTGTCTTGCTCAATGTTTCAATAACTCTTTGTGATGCTAATGGGCAGTTAAAGCATTTGCTGAGGAAGTATACTCCCCCTGTTCAGTCCCCACTGTCACTACTCCTGCCAGGTACATTTCTCTCAGCAGAATAGGGCTTTTATTCTTAGTTAACCAGTTTTAATAATAGTATTTAAAGAATTTGTTAGCTCAGCACTTTGCTGACCACTTCTAGGGGTTGTTTGCTTAAAAATGCACCCAAGGCAGCTGCTGATCCTCCTGCAAAATAGGATGTAGGTATCCTGTGAGTAGAGATGAGGAGAGTGAGCTTCAAGGTTAAAGCTTTGCAGCCTTCACCATGCTTCTTACACCACCTGAACCTGTCCTCCACAAAAACCAAAAAACACTTTATTTGAAGCAGCAACATCCATATGTAGATCATGCAGAGCTGATGACATATTTCACATATAGCTCCTGTGCATTTTATATTTATCTATAGGAATTATGTCCAACCTGTAAATGACTACCCAAAAAAAGATAAAATCAAGGAATCATTACAGTTGGAAAAGACCTCTGAGATCATCAGTTCCACCCTTTGACTAAATGCCACCATGTCCCCTAAACCTTATTTCAAAGAGCCATGTCTACTCATTTTTTAACACTTTCAGGCATGGTGACCCAACCACTTCCCTGAGGAGCCTGTTCCAATGCTTAACCATCTTTGCTCAAGGATAAAAGCTTTGAGCAACGTACAAGGGCTTGTGGAGAGTTTTAACTGCTCTGTGTGACACTTCCCAACAGTTCCAATCATGGTAATTATATCACAGCACAAAAATAGCCTAAAGAAATCCTTGCACAGACATTTCTCTGAAAAATGGAAGAGACAGAGCCTTTACAAGGAAAGGAGTAAGACTCTCAGACCAAAAACAAGCACAAACCAACCAAAAACAAGACCAAGCATAAACTATAAGCTACTACTTTTTCACAGGAAAAGTAGATGGAAAATGTATAAAAGGAGTATTGTTTCATACCATGAAATAATGTTTTTATTTCAGCTCCTCATGTCCTGCAAGATTATGTTACTACCTTTACACTAAAAATATTTTTCTTGCTGATGTGTATCACCACAGTAAGTAATATCAAGATCAGTTGTGCCTTTAATCCATTATAAAGTCAAAATTCGATTTTTTTTCCCTAAAAATAAAAATGCCATTGTATCATCATCCAATGTCTTATTGACAGTTTCTTATTTTAGTGATTTTAAGGATGCAGGAAGGAGAAGAACAAGTTAGTCTTTCATGTCTGTGGTTACACCAGTAAGGAGCTAGAGGCTTTGAGCATAATTTAAATCTAATCAATTTAGCTCAGTTGGTACAACATTACAGCAATAAAAAGTTTACTTGTACAACAAAAAAAATCGATTAATGAGCAAATGCATAAAAAAGAAGAGCAGAGATCATCTGAGTGGCAGAAGGTGACTTCCCATCTCTAAATTCTACTTTTCACATCATCTGCTTCCCTGGCAAGTGCTGTATACCGGTGGTAAGCAGGTTTAAAACTCTATAAAAAATACCAATTACACTTTATACTGTATTAGCACATGTGGAGGTCACACTACCAAGTGCAGGACGGTAGAAAATCTGAAACAAAAAGACATTGTTATACCATCACAGAAGTAGTGTTATTGACTAAAGGGGAATGTCTGCAAGATACTGACATACTTTACACAGTATGAAAATAAATTGCAGTTACCCAGATTAAAAGCTAATACTTTAGATTATCAAAACTTCCTGAAAAGTAAACAAAACTAGCAAATAAACTAAAATACTTTAAAACAGGAAAGATCTTATTTTCTAAAAAGGAAAGGAGATAGAACATTTTGATACATAGATGCCAAAAAGCCTGCAATGGATAGAGACAGTTACCTGACCCCAACTGAGGATGAAAAAGGGTGACTGGTTCCCCCTCCACACCATTCAGCTCAGAAGGGTCTTGAGATTTTGCAGTGCTACCACACAACCACATCTGAACTGCCTGTCAGTGGGCAGTGGCTCAGTGTCCAAATGTATGTTTTACAGTTGGGTTCACACAGCCCAGAGCCCCTCACATGAACCTGTTTGGCCCCCACACACAGCAGGTCTGCACATCAAGCCACAACATGCTATGAAAAACAGAATCACTGCCTTTCTGTGTCTGGTCCCTTCTGGTATTCAGATCGTATAGGCTGGTAGTGAGCCACATCAGCACTGATCCAGGTGACCATCTGATGGCTAATGTTGACACAAGCAAGGCAGAGGAATGCACAGGAATGGAGAAGGCAGGACTTTCTGGGTGGCAGAGAGATTGGTTCTGGTTGTTTTCAGTCACCAGAGCTGGCTCTGGTGTACTAAACCAGCTACAGTCCCCTCCTTTAATAGGTTTGTGTAGTGAGTTACACAAACCTCTTCTATGTAACTTTATAGGCATTATACATACAACTACACTAGATATTACTCTTGTTACCCTTAAAATATTCTAGATAGGAAATAAATTGTTAAAGCACTAGAAAGCAATCTAAACGCCAACTAGCAACCCCCATCTTTCTTCAAAGCATCATGTAATTTGGATTCTCCTTATGTGAAAGGCAGGGAACATGTAAAAGTCTGAGAGTGTGTATAGATAAATCCCAGCTAGAAGATCTGGGTGCCCCAAGCACCCAGGGCATCATCGAGGCACAACTTAACCACTTAGATCCACGAGTATGATTGTGGATTGTGGATGACCAAGCACTGGAGATATTCAGTAACTGTCAGGACACAATCCTATGCAATGTGCTCTAGGATGACCCTGCCTGAGCAGGGAGCTTGGACCCTCTGTGGTCCCTTCCAACCCATCCTGTGTGATTCTGTGATTTACAAAAGCTGAAGG